>NW_027532609.1:722344-894624 GCF_008692635.1 Crocuta crocuta | reverse complement strand
TTTCTTTCTGATTCAGTTTGTAAGTTACAGGTTTCTAAGATTTTATCCATTTCTTCTAGGTTGTCCAGTGTGGTCACACATAAATTTTCATAATATTTTCTTATAATCTTTTGTATTGGTTATTTCTCTTCTTTCATTTCTGATTTTGAGTCTTTTTTTTCCTTTTTCCTCAATGCGTCGGGCTAAAGGTTTATCAATTTTGATGATGTTTTCAAACAGTGAACTACTGGTTTCATTAATCTGTTCTGTTTTTTTTTTTGTTTTTTTTTTTTTAGTTTTTATTTAATTTATTTCTGCTGTAATCTTTATTATTTCATTCCTTCTACTGGCTTTGGATTTTGTTTGTTGTTTTTCACCTAGCGTGTGGAAGGTTGGGTTGTTTATTTGAGGTTTTTCTTACTTATTGAGGTAGGCCTGTATTTCTATAGGAACAGCTTAGAATAGCTTTCGCTGTATCCCAATGATTTTGGACTATTCTACCTTCATTTATCTCCATGTGTGTTTTGATTTCCTAGTTGACCCATTCATTGTTTTGTAGTATGTTACTTAATTTCCGTAGTATTTGTGTTTTTTCCAGATTTTTTTCTTGTGGTTGATTTCTAATTTCATAGTATTTTGGTCAGAAGAGATGCGTGGCGTGACTTCAGTCTTTCTGAGATTTGTTTCATGGGCACAATCGATCTTTGGATTCAGTTGTCTGTTGCTTGATGTTTGCTTTCAGTGGAACTCATCAGCTCACCACCTCTATCTCCCAAACCATCTGCTTCCTGAAATACATAATTTCAGATAATGATTATCCCTAATTTCCCGTTCACTTAGACTTGGAAAAGTTTTGATCATTTACTTTGATTCACTTATGCTACTGTTGTTGTTTTAAAAGATAAGCTAGTCTTTTTGACTTCTTCCCCCTTGAGCCATGTATATATTCAACTGCAGCTTTTATAGTTCTGTAGTCTCTCATATATTTTCCTTTTTATGATAACTGCCACCAGTTGTTGTTGTTTTAATTTCCCTCCTAAGTATTTGTAGTTGGTAGGTTTGCCTTTTGTCCCTACTCTCTTTAATATTTCAGCAGGGTATTATTGTATTACCTCTTAGCTCAAAAACTTTCAGAGACTTTCCCTTTTCTTCAAGTGTTAGTATAAATACAGTACCCTAGATTTCTTTAATATTATTTTATATTAAGAGTAGTAGCCACATCATTATTATGATAAAATAATTCATTCTCATTTTAAATTATTGAAGCAATATATCAAAGGCAACTCAAAATTCCACTGTCAGAAATAGCCACTGTGTATCTTCCTAATGGTAAATACTGTCCCAGACATTTCTCAAGAATAATGTTCAGATTGCATGAATAGGTAACTTTAAACAATGGAATTATACTATAAATGATATTATGAAATAGAAGTATTAAACTCTTTTATTTCCTTTTTTTTAATAGTTTATTGTCAAGTTGGTTTCCATATAATGCCCAGTGCTCATCCCCACAAGTGCCCTCCTCCATGCCCATCACCCCTCTTCTCCTCTCCCCGACCCCTGTCAGCCCTCAGTTTGTTCTCAGCATTCAAGAGTCATGGTTTGCCTCCCTCCCTCTCCCCAACTATTTTTCCCCTTCTCCTCCCCCAGGGTCCTCCATTAAGTTCCCCCTAGTCCACCTATATGTGCAAACATAAGGTATCTGTCCTTCTCTGCCTGATATACTTCGCTCAGCAGAACACCCTCAGGTTCCATCTGTGTTGCTACAAATGGTCAGATTTCAGTTCTTTCTCATTGCCATGTAGTATTCCATGTAAACCACATCTTCTTGATCTATTCGTCGGTTGATGGACGTTTAGGCTCTTTCCATGTTTTGGCTATTGTTGAGAGTGCTGCTGTGAACATTGGGGTACATGTGCCCCTATGCATCAGCACTCCTGTATCCCATAGGTAATTTTATTTTCATTTTAAGAGGTAGAAGTAAAATAGCAATACAATTGAGGGAATTACTGATTTGTAATAAATGTTTCTCACAAGAGACATTTTAAAATATTCTTCTAAGGTTATGAAAATTATGAAAAAATTAAGAGTTTGGAATGATTATATTTACTACATCCTATTTCAGTTTATGACAGTTTTGAGGACATTAGCACTCCTGTTTCTTTCCATTGTCCCTAATCTCCTCCCAACAATTTTTCATAGTTTTATTATTTTTACATTAAGATAGATAACATTTATACATTGCTCTGAAATTATAAATTCCTTAGTGTAGTTTACCTTCAGTATATAAATGGATGAGGTTTTTGTTTTGTCTTTAGTTGGCTGGATTTTATTAACAAGTGATTTTTTCAGGAAGAGCTTATAAATGCTCTATTCCTTGAGTTCTTCCATAGCTAAGGCTGTCACATTTCTTTTTTTTTTTTTTTTTTTAATATTTTTAAAGTTGGGGCACCTGGTTGGCTTGGTCAGTTAAGCATCCAACTTCAGCTCAGGTCATGGTCTTGTGGCTCATGGGTTTGAGCCCCATGTTGGACTTTGTGTTGACAGCTCCTAGCCTGGAGCCTGTTTCAGATTCTATCTCCTTCTCTCTCTGCCCACCCTGCATTCTCTCTCTCTCTCTCTCTGTCTCTCAAAAACAAATAAATGTTAAAAAATTTAATATTTTTAAAGTNTCTCCTTCTCTCTCTGCCCACCCTGCATTCTCTCTCTCTCTCTCTCTCAAAAACAAATAAATGTTAAAAAATTTAATATTTTTAAAGCTTATTTATTTTTGAGAGAGAGAGGGCACACATGTTTGAGTGGGGGAGGGGCAAAGAGGAAGGGGGAGAGAGAATCCCAAGCAGGCTTCATGCTGTTAGCATAGAACCCAGTGCAGAGCTTGATCTCAGGAACCATGATATCAATGACCTGAGCTAAAATGGAGTAGGACTTCTAACCAACTGAACCACCCAGTTGCCTCAGGCTGTATGGCATTTCTATCTGAATACATTTTAGCTAGAGATCAGATGCATCATTCACAATGGTTTTCCTTCAAAAATTTATAGGCTTTATTTTCTTTTAGCATTAACTACTTCTGGGAAGAAGCCTGAAGCCAGACTGATTTTTTCCCTCTCTTCTTATAGGTGATTTGTGTTTAGTGCTTAGAAGCTTAAAAGAGCTATTCTTTTTCCTTAGTGTTTTGTAATTTTAATAATTCTTGGTACTTAATTGGTACAGTAATTTTTTATAATTCTTGGTACTGATTTTCTGAAAATTTTTTATGAAATAATGTGGGTTCTTTCAGTTCTCAATTTGCTTTTTATTTTTCATGGAAAATTTTTTGTATTATATGTTGCAACATTTTCTTTTGTTGTTCTTAACTATAAATGTTATTCATCCTTATATTAGGCTATCTTCATTTGTTCTTTATATTCAAAGTTTGTTACTTATACAGAAATTTTCATTTTTAAGTTCTGACTTACCTTACCAAAAGACTTGCCTTTATTAACGATTTTTTTTTGCCATCTTTATCTGTTCTGTGCTTTTTCTAATGCAATTAATTCTATGATAGTGTTACTTTTGTCTTAGGTTTGTTTAGCTTTCTAATCTTTTATTATGTTGTTTTATCATTTTTTGCCACTTTTAAATTCAGGTTTTTATTAAGTTCTTTATTACAAAGTTTGCCTAGTATTTTCTGATGTTTCTTGGTTTTGTTTTCTTCCAGTTTGGGTTTTTTACTTTCCAGTGAACTTCTTATCTTTTTATTTATTTATAGCCTTACTGAGATATCATTGACACATCAAAATTATATATGTTAAGATTTACAACTCGATGTTTTAATATACATATACATTGTGGAATGATCACAATCCAGCTAATTAACATATCTCTCACCCCTCCTTAGTTGTCATTTGTGTGTTTGCATATGTGCTGAAAAGATTTTAGATCTCTCGGCAGATTTCAAGACTACAGTATTGTTAAGTGTCCTGATCATGCTGCACATCTCTAAACCTTATTCATCATTGAAACTTTGTACCCTTTGGCCAACATCACAGATTGAAATTTTTTATCTAATTTTTGCACATTTTTCTCATTTTATTTTACTTGTTGTTTTGTCTAGAGCATTAAGTCCCCTTTCCTTTTTCTTTCATCTTGATTATGCTTAACATGTGAGCCCTGATATGGTATGATTCATTTTCCTTCACTACAGCTGTTTGTCTTATACCTTCCGTACAGTTTGAGGGGTGGTTATATTATCATCTCACTTACAAAAGAGGCCACATGGCAAGATGAGTGGGAAGCCTTGGTTAGAACTGTATTCAAACTCTACTGTCTGAGATTTATAACCTATCTAGTGATAGGTTTATTCCATCCAGCATGGATTCCTGGAGTCTCTTCTGTCAGAGTCAGTCCCGGTGTTTGCTTCCCTGTAATTAGTCCACCATTTTCACTGCAGCTTGCTTTCCCTCTGGTCTTCAAAAAGGAGAAATTTAATACCAAATGACATTTTTCGGCTTATCTTTAGCTAAACTTTATTTATAAAACTTTACTTTCTAGAAAAACTTGGCTGGTAAGTATCAATATATGTGAAGTTGAGGCTATAGTGTATTTTTTACTACATTGTTCCTAATTGTCATGTATTTGGTATATGAAGGAAAATCATGTGTCACTTATTTTAAGTTTTGCCTTCTCAGACTCATTAGAAAATCATGTACATACCTATTTAAGTCTTAATGTAATTTATGTAATCGCAATTATAATGAATTAAGTAGAACTTATAAGATGTTTTTGTAAGAATCTTAATTTGTTTTTTGACCTAAAGCTATTTCATTGGCAGATCTTTATTTATTCTAAGTCAGTTCTTTCTAAGGCCTATGGATTTGTTATATACAATGGATTATTACCCATTTTGAATTAAATATTAAGGGAAAGACTCCTATTTAATTTGTGCTTTATGCCTTTAGTGATTTATATTTTTATATAAGACTGATGTTGGGTTTCTTATTTTTGTTGGTGTGTCTTAAAATTAACTTGATTTGAAACTCATTTTCTTTGTTTTTATTGAAGGTAAATGAAATTGCCTTCATAAATACCCTTGAAGCCCAGAATAAGCGCCATGATGTCTTATCAAAATTGAAGGAATATGAGCAAAGGCTTAATGAGTTACAGGAAGAACGTCAGCGAAGACAGGAAGAAAAACAAGCACGTGATGAGGCTGTTCAGGTAAAATTTATTCGGCAAGTAGTTATTGAGCACTTGCCATATCCTAGGCTCTAGTTAGGTGCTGATGATCCAAAAAGGAGTAAGACCTAATCTCTGATCCAAGGGTGCCTTGTTTAGTATAGCACTGTGGAAATATGAGGTCTGATTGCCAAAAGACAATGTGTATCCCTTTAGAAAAGGTAATCAGTGCTTTCATCAATACATAGCAGTCATAGGTTTGAATCTCTAATCCAACCAGATGAAGGACTGAATTGGACAGATTATTTAATCTATTCTTTTCTAATTGGGCTTTGTAAGAACATGCTTCTTCCCTTCCAGTTAAAAAAGGATTGTGTTTGGACCAGTATATGTAATCTTACAGAATGGGGCAATCTTTATGCTTATGACAAGGAACATCTGTAATTTATTGGGCAATATCATCAGATACTTTAATTTCTTAGCTCTTGACCTCTGTGGTGAACCCTAATTTAGCTACCATTTTCAGGATAGGAAGAACTGTACCAATGTTTATAAACTATTTTAGATCTTATTCAGTAGAAAGTCTTCCCCATAAGATTCTTTTAGGACTTGACATGTTTGTTTGTTTAAACTGGTGTCAAAGATTTTATTCAACTCAATTAATGGGTGAGGGATCCAGTAAAATGTTACAGTCAGCTTGAGGGAAAATTCAAATAGACCCATAAATGGGTGATCATTAATGTTGAATTTGCTGACCAGATATAAAACTGTAAAGCAGTCAGAGGCAACAATCAATAGATAACCAACCGTCCCCACAATTGTATACATTACCATAATTTTTTTTATAACTCACAGTTGAAAAATTGGAGGGAGGGAGGCAAACCATGAGAGACTCTTGAATGCTGAGAACAAACTGAGGGCTTATGGGGGTGGGGGAGAGGGGAAGAGGGCTGATGGGCATGGAGGAGGGCACTTGTGGGGATGAGCACTGGGTGTTATATGGAAACTAACTTGACAATAAACTATTAACAAATTAAAAAAAAAAATTGTGGTCCCTAGGCTCTTAGGGAATGAATATAGTCTAATATTTTCTATCAGTCTCTATGGTAATGATTCTAAATTTCTTTTGGAGCCAGGAGTAATAGTCCCCATTTGAGAGTTTGAGGAATATCAAAGATCCTTTTCCCAGAAAAATGTACACACACACTTTGCACACAGTTCAGGTGATTCACATAACTCCTTAATTTGAGGAGAGGCTCCTAGGATATGAACTAATGGTCCTTATTAATGTCTGCTAAAGTTTGCTGCATGTTTGCTATGTTCCAGGCATTATTCTGAGGACTTCACATATGCTGCAATCATTTAATAAATGTAACACTTGAAACAGAAAAAACAAACAAAAAAACAAATATAGTTTCATTTTGTCTTGAAAAGGAGGAATTTTATGTATATATGTGTGCATGTGTTAATACTTACACACACATACATACACAGGCACTCACATACAAACCATGTATGTGTGTATATTTGTTATATATGACTATTACATGATTATTTACATATAATGACATCGTATGATCATTTACATATTATATATGATTACGCACATGAGTACTTTGATCTCTCTTCTGGACTATCTTTGGTGTTTCTCATCTGTGTCATTGTGATTTGTCAGCACTAGCCAGAATAAGCCAAGCTCACTAGGGATGAGAAGGCCAACCTCATGGGCTGAAAGGACTGCTCACATGGTGATTTCCTGGTTCAGATCACCCGTTGGGTCACCTGAATGGGCACAGTGGCCATGGTGCCCAGAGTGCATGGCAGGCAGCTCAATCATAGGGGGGCAAACTGCATAGCTTTAGCTGGAAGTCTTTCATGGAATCCAGCACCAGGCTGGCCTTTGAGGTCAAGTGTTGGTGTAAGTTTCCATCTGGAACCATGACCACCTACATGCCGGCTGCAAGGGCTGTCCCCACACCATTGGGAGCATCTTCAAAGACAAGGTGTTTCTCCATGGGAAGAGGAGGAGAAAACCTCTTTGCACAAGCTAGAAATAAGGGCTTGATATTTTTGATGTAGAGAATAGATTTTACAGTGTTCAAATATAAATGAGGACATACTTTATCTATTATGACCAATTTTTATTTGTTCATTCAGTCATCATTTATTGGGTTACTAAGTAAGCCATATGTTGTGCTAAGTTCAAGGACATGAAAAGGATACATCGCCGTTCTTAATGGAGAGACGTATAAACAGGTATTAGGGTCAGTATAATAGCAAAGGCATTCTTGGAAGCACAAAGGAGAACACCATACTCAAATGAGAGTGGCAAGGAGATGAAAAAGTGAGGAAAAGCTTCCTAGAGGAGTGATTCCTCAGCTAAGGTTTGAAAACAATAAGATAGATGCAAATGAGAGGTAGGCATTTCATGCAGGAGACGTAGGAGAGTACACTCTCTAGAGTTAGGGAACAAGTCACTTAGAGCTTTGTTACGTTAAAGATTAGAGATGTTATTAATATTTTGTGCTTTAAAAAAGTTTTTTTTCAATGTTTATTTTTGAGAGAGAGAGAGAGAGATAGTGTGAGTGGGGTAGGGGGAGAGAGAGAGGGAGACACAGAATCTGAAGCAGGCTCCAGGCTCTGAGCTGTCAGCACAGAGCCCGACACGGGGCTCAAACTCATGGACCATGAGATCATGCATGACCTGAGCCGAAGTGAGATGCTTAACCAACTTAACCACCCAGGTACCCCTCATGCTTCTTTATGTTACTGGTGGTCTTAGGAAATTAAAATATCAATACATTTTTAAAAGTTCATTGATTATTCTCTACTGTTTGTGAGTATTGGCAGGCATTCCCATATGCATCCTTGATCTCTATTTGATTTCAGTTCAGTCTCTTATTTTAATCTCAGTACTAAGCTAATTAATGTTAAAAAATACAGAATGGTTCTGTTTTTAAAACTTCAGCTTTTCTTCTCTAAGGAGCAATTTTTATTTTTATTATTTGTAAGTTGCTTCTCTATTAACTAACTAAATGAGTAAATAAAACAGGATATTTGGAGTTTTAATAAGAGATGTCTTTTCAGTATGAGTACTGTTACTGTGCTTGGGACTGTTTTATAAAAATCATTATGTTTTGTAAATTATGTGTAACTTTTGAGGAACCAGTAGGCATTAATAATTTAGATATAATTAAGACATGATCCTTGCCTTATGGCAAACAATACAACACAATATGAAAGTGTTAGAGAACTATGTATGAGCTACAGAGTGTATCACAAGAGAGGGAATAATTAACTCGGTTGGAAGGGAAATATATGAGTAATATTGCATATTTTGAATAGACATCTTAGGATCATTAAAACATATAGTTATCTTCCTTTTAAAAATGATTACTCTTGTGGTGCCTGGGTGGCTCAGTTGGTTAAGCATCCAACTTCAGCTCAGGTCATGATCTCACAGTTTGTGAGTTTGAGCCCTGTATCACACTCTGTGCTGACAGCTCAGAGCCTGGAGCCTGCTTTGGATTCTCTGTCTCCCTCTCTCTCTGCCCCTTCCCTATTTGTGCTCTCCCTCCCTCTTTCTCTCCCTCCCTTTCTCTCCCTCCCTTTGTCTCTCTCTCTCAAAAATAAACATTAAAAACAAAATGATGACTTTTATTTCACAAGTTGGGGCATTTATTAAAGCTGAAAGGAAAGGAATTCTTTCCTGAAAATAGTAAGGAATTTCCTGTACTCACTAGCCCTGTAAAATTGTTTTGACTGCTTAGAATTATTTTTCTTATTAAAAATGTGGAGGGGTGCCAGGGTGATTCAGTAAGTTGAATGTCAGCTTTCGGCTCAGGTCATGATCTCACAGTTGTGGAATCGAGCCTCACATCAGGCTCTGTGCTGACAACATGGAGCCTCCTTGGGATTCTCTCTCTCTGCCTTTCCCCTGCTTGCCCACGCTCTCTCTGTCTCTCTCTCAAAATAAATAAATAAACATTTTTAAAATGTGGAAATTTCCTATGGATTTAATTTTCAATAAAAAATTAAGAACTTATCAAGTTTAATCAACTGATACTGATATTAGAAAAGTCCGCTGGTAATGTATAACATATTTATAATTTAAAAATTTTTTAATGGGTAGTCATTACTACTAGTGCCTACTAAGGCACTAATGCCAAGCATTCTGTAGATTCGTAATAGTAAGGTTCTCTGTGTGCTCTTCTTTCCCTAGTTTCACTTTTTAACATTCTCACAAACTGTTACAGTCAATTGGGACCCTTTTTTCTTGTGAGTAAAATATTAAGTATGATGTCATCATAATATTCTCAAATTGCCAGTTTTGTTATGTAAATTCTTGCTTAGTTGTAAGTTCAATTTCCTTAGATAGTCTGCCTGCCCTTTTGCCCTAATCATTGGAATTGTAGGCATAAAGAGTGTGTAGGGGTTTGCAATATCCATTCTTAGGCTGCCATAAACAAATACCTGACTGATATAAGCAAAGTTTGTGGGGATTTCAGAGGTTTCAGAAGGCTTAAGAGTGAGGTCTATCTTTCTAACTCATTTGCTGCAGGTTGATATTCCTTTTTGTATGTATATGAATTTATAATGCATGTTATTTTATAAAGTTATGCTTCATTTAACAGATATTCATGGAACTCTTGCCCTGTGCAAGTTGCTGATGTAGAGTACAACGTTTCCTATTTTTAGGAAACTTAGATTTTAGAAAGGAAAATACTAGTTGTACTTAGTAATTTTATTCATTTGCTATAGTTACAGTTATCTTTTCTATTTATATTAAAAACCAATGAAAATATTGAATATTTTTGAAGCCATTTCTATTGGTACAATGTTGGAGTATGTCTTAGATACATTAATAAAATCACAAGTTGATATTATACTTACACATTCAACTTGACTGTATTGCACATACACATAAAAAATATATATCCATATATTTCATTTATAAGACCATTTTATAATTTTTGAAACTATATTTTTAAAGCTTTTAGTTTTATAAAATATGAAATGAAAAGTTCTGGTTTAGTTCTTTATATTTAATACCTAAGCTTATTGTATTTTACTGTGAAACTTGTGTTTTCAAACATAATACAGATTTCTTAAGGTTTTATTTTAATTAAAGTTAACATACAGTGTTATATTATTTTCAGGTATAACGATATACTGATTTAACAATTTCATACATCACCCAGTGCACATCACAGCAAGTGCACTTCTTAACCCCCACCACCGATTTTACCCATCCTGCACCCACCTCTCCTCTGGTAACCTTAGTTGGTTCTCTGTAGTTAAGAGTCTTTTTCTTGTTTTGCCTCTCTTTCTATTTTTCTTTGTGTGTTTGTTTTGTTCCTTAAATTGCACATATGATATGGTGTTTGTCTTTGACTGACTTAACTTCCCTTAGCATTATACTCTCTTGCTCCGTCCATGTTGTCACAACTGGCAATATTTTCCCTTTTTTATGGCAGAATAATATTTCATTGTATATATACATACTACATCTTCTTTATCCACTCATCCATTGATAAACACTTGGCCTGCTTCCAAATCTTTGGTATTGTACATAAATATAAGGGTGCATGTTTGAATTAGTGTTTTTGTTTTCTTTGTGTGAATACCCAATATTGCAATTGCTGCATTATATGGTAGTACTTTTAACTTTCTGAGGAACCGCCATACTGTTTTCCAGAATGGCTGCACCAGTTTGCATTCCCACCGGCAGTGCAAGAGGGTTCCCCTTTCTGGACATCCTTACCAACACCTGTTGTTTCTTGTGTCTTTCACATATATTTTTCAGTTCATCCCCATTCCCCAGGTAGCTCACACAGCCTCTCCCTGGCTCCTAGTCTTTATGATTAATGGAATACACTGGTGTAGTTTCTAATTACCTCTTATACAGCAAGTCATTTTACCTTAAAGACCCCCCAGTTTGTTGTGATGCTAAAATTGCTAATATAGGTAAATACTTAGCAAAGTGTTTAGCATAGTAAGTACCCAGTAAGTGATAGAAAAAAAATACTAAAGCAGTTTAAGAGAACACTGAGGAGACATGTGAATACTTCTAATACTTAATTAAGCTCACTATATTAACTTCATACCTACAAGAAGCCCTGTCTGACCCAGTGAAGAAACCCTTTTTAAACTAGTAAGCTAGTTAAGGGTAAGCTAGTAAGCCCCTGGAGGGGGCCCAGAGAAGGAAGGGATGGGAATGACAGGGAATGCACTGATTTCAGGAAGCCATATGTGGCAGATTACAGACTACTTGAGGCATACAATTAGGTTTTAAATATATTCTTGGAGTGCCTGGGTGGCTCAGTCGGTTAAGCATCCACCATTGGCTCAGGTCATGATCTCACAGTTCATGGGTTTGAGCCCAGCATCGGGCTCTGTGCTGACAACCCACTCAGAGCCTGAAGTCTGTTTTGGATTCTGTGTCTCCCTCTCTCTGACCCTCCCGTGCTCAAGCTATCTCTCTCTCTCCCTCTCTCTCAGAAATAAATAAAACATTAAAAAAATATATTCTTTACTGTCAGGTAGAGTAATCATGAACTGGTTATAGCTCTTCTCATTACTAAGTGAGCATAATATATAGAAAATTTTCTAGTATATATAAGATCTCAAACTCTTTAAGACTGAAAACAACAAAATCTGGCACAGAAAATTATTTCCAGTGAAGGAAATATAAACAAAAGAGTTTTCTCTTAAACTCATATTTACTTGCAGTGAAAAAAAATTTGCATTGGCAACCTATTGAATGGGAGAGGTATTTGTGAATGACATATCCACAAATGGTTAATATCCAATATGTATAAAGAACTAACATCCAACACCCAGATATCAAATAATTCAGTTAACAAGTGAGCAAAACATGAACAGACATTTTTCTAAAAAGACACCCAGATGGCTAACAGAGGCATGAAAAGATGTTCATTGTCACTCATCATCTGGGAAATACAAATCAAACCTACAATGAGATATTACCTCACACCCCTCAGAATGGCTAAAATCCACAGCACAAGAAACAACAGGTGTTGGTGAAGATGTGTAGAAAATGAAAGCCTCTTTCACTGTTGGTAGGAATGCAAACTGGTGTAGCCATTCTGGAAAACAGTATAGATGTTCCTCAAAAAGTTAAAAATAGAACTACCCTGTAATCCAACAAATCACACTATTTTGTTTTTACACAAAGAATACAAAAACACTAATTCAAACATGCCCCCCCCATGTTTATGGCAACATTATGTACATTAGCCAAGATATGGAAGGAGCCCAAGTACCCATCAGCTGATGTGTAGATAAAGAAGGAATGGAATATTATTCAGCCATAACAAAGAATGAAATTTTGCCATTTGCAATGACCTGGATGGAGTTAGAGGTATAATGCTAAGCGAAGTAAGTCAGAGAAAGACAGATACCATATGATTTCACTCATATGTGCAGTTTAAGAAACAAATGAGAAAAAAAAAAACAAAACCAAAACCAAGAAACAGACTCTTAACTATAGAGAACCAAATGATGGTTACCAAAGGGGAGGTGCATGGGACAATGGATGGGTGAGATACAGGTGGTGGGAATTAAGGAGTACACTTGTGATGAGCACCGAGTGATTAAAATAAAAACTTTAGAAAAATAAATAATAGAAATGAAAACAGTATCATTAAGAGAAAATGAAGATGTGATAATATATACATTTTTCTCAAAGAATAATAATTTCAAGATAGTCTTGAAATTTACTCATAATTCTGTACTTATAAATATGGAGATTGATAGTTTGAAAAAGCTACTAAAAGACATTGAACATAAGATAAAAATGTCAACAAATGGTTTTACTAAAACAAAACAAAGGTATTAAGAACCTTGATGGCAACAAAGTCTTCAAACACATGACTGAAAAATTTTCTGGGTTATATAGTAAAAGAGTCTTCATATAAAAAGTGTATTTAAAATGCCAACTGGAAAAAATAAAACTATGTGCACAAGAAAAAAAATAAATAAATATAGATAGTAATATGGGGAAAGTGAGTGAAGTACTCCAGTAGGCAAAAATATACATAGGACATAGTATTTCACAGTAGTTTGATTAAGTATCTTCTGCGTTAATGATGAGGATGATAAATAATTAATGAAACTTTACTATAGGCCAAGCCCTCTGGTAAGTAATCTTTATGTATTACCTTATTTATTCTTTATAATATCTGAAGACAGTTAGTGCTGTTGTTTTTGTCTTCCAGAAAACTAAGGTGCAGTTACAATATAACTAGACCAGAATCTCTGAGGCAGTTAAAAATAGGTTCATGAAATAAAAATCATGGAATCTGACCCAGTTCCCACTTTCTTACCCACTATGTTGTATTATGATACCTTTTTCCTTGCCACAAGTTATTTTTTTCATTTAACTCCTTCATGAATGCTTAAATCAAAAATCTGTTAACTACATTTTTTCATCATATTCTGGTATTTCTGAAACTGTTTGTAAAAACAAGGCTCTAGAAATAATTAACCATAAAGTACATATTAGGTTCTCACAGAATATGAATAACATAGTAGCTGCTTCAAAGAGCACTTATTCTTATAATTATGTGTAACAATGGCAAATGACATGTGAAAGCCAGGTTATCATTGATACTTGATTTTTTAAAAATTCCAGGTAGCATACCTAGTAGCAAGGATCTACTTGACTTGAATATGTAAATTTATGTCAAAACTGTGTCTCTTTTAATCATTTTTACTTTACACATAATTCTAACATTTTAAAACATTTCTGACTATAGGAACGCAAGAGAGCTCTAGAGGCAGAACGGCAGGCCCGTGTAGAAGAATTGTTAATGAAAAGGAAAGAACAAGAAGCCCGAATTGAACAACAGAGGCAAGAAAAGGAAAAAGCCCGTGAGGATGCAGCCCGAGAAAGAGCTAGGTACCTCATTTGCTATCATGATTTTGATCCTGATGAACATTTTGCAATGAGTGGATATTCATATCAAGTCTTAAAGTCATTTGCTGTCATGTGGATTTTTAAAGAAAGAGTCACAAATACAGAAATGTACTGAATTTTGATTTCCAGGAATTATGTCATTGTACTTAAGACAGAAACCTTTTGAATCTTCCTATCAAATGGGAAACTTGATGTTTCAGGATTTTTTACTGCAAGAAATAGAATTTGATAGAATAGAATTTGCTAGCTTAAGCAGGGAGAGTGTTTTGGAAAATATTGGGAGTATAAGTGATAGGAAGTTAGAAGAACAGGCTTGGAAATAATCAAGCATCAAAGGCTAGGTCACAAGAGCCACAGTGGTAGTATTTTGATGGAAACAGTGTAGTCAGTGTATTGCCACTCTGATTATGGTAAATGACCTTCAGCCACTGCCACGTTTTAAAATCACTTGCTTAAGATTCAAAGACCAGGAAAAGTCATTTAATTGGACAAGTCTAAGTCACTTTTGGTTGCTGTACACCTTTCTGATGTGATATTTTCTGACTTCTTAATTTGGGCAAATTTAGTGGATGTGAAAACATAACTCTTTGTGGTTTTAATGTGCTTTCTGTCCAAGATTAGTAATAAGGCTGAGCAACTTTGCTCATAACTTACCAGCTACTCTCTCTCTCTCTCTTTTTATTTTCTTTTTCTTTTAAAGTTTATTGTCAAGTTGGTTTCCATATAACATCCAGTGCTCATCCCAACAAGTGCTCTCCTTCATGCTCTCTCTCTCTTTTAATGTAAAGTGCCTATTCAAGTTCTTTGTTCATTTCTCTATTGGGATCTTTTTTTCTTGATATTTAGGAATTATCTCTACTAGATACCAGTTCTTTGTCAGATACATATGTTGCAAATATTTTTGTAAGTTGTGGGTTTCCTGTTCATTCTCTTTATGGTGTCTTTTAGAATAATTCTCTTTTTAAGTTTGTATTTAATTTCCAGTTAGCTAATATACAGTGTAATATTAGTTTTGGGTGTAAAATATAGTGATTCAACAATTTCATACAACACCCAGTGCTCATCACAACAGATGCACTCCTTAGTCCCATCACCTATTTAACCACCGCCCACCTGATTAATTCTTGATGACAGTGTAGTAAAACTCAACAATCTTTGCGATTTCTGATTTTTGATCTTATTTATGAAATCATTTCCTCTCTGGAATCCTAAAGTATTCTTTAAAATGTTGTAGTCTTTTTTTTTTTTTTTAAATAGTAAAGTCTTTATCTAGAATTCATTTAATTGTATGGGTTGAGCTAGGAATCCAATTTCATTTTTTTTCTCCATGTGGAAACCGTATTCTAAGACACTTTATTGAAACAGCAGTTTTTTTCCCTATAGATCTACAAAACTTTCTTAAATAAATGAAACTTATTTATTTGTATGCATGTATGTATGGTTCTGTTTGTAGGCTCTATCTTTATTTGTTTACATTTGTTTGCTTATTTATTTGTATGCATGTATGCATGGTTCTGTTTGTAGGCTCTATCTTAATTTATCTGTTTACATCCAGGTTAGTTAGCATATAGTGCTGTAATGATTTCAAGAGTAAATTCCAGTGATTCATCTCCTGCGTATAACACCCATTGCTCATCCCAACAAATATCCTCTCTAATGGTCCTTACCCATTTAGCCCATCCCCCCCCACACTCCCTCCAGCAACCCTCAGTTTGTTCTCTGTATTTACGAGTGTCTTATGTTTTGTCTTCCTGCTTTTGTTCTTATATTTAGCTTCCATTCCCTTGTGTTCATCTCTTTTGTATCTTAAATTCCTCACATGAGTGAAGTCATATGATATTTGTCTTTCTTTGACTGGCTAATTTTGCATAGCGCAATACCCTCTAGTTCCAGCCACATAGTTGCAAATGGCAAGATTTCATTATTTTTGATTGCTGAGTAATACTCCACTGTATATATATACATATACCACATCTTCTTTATCCATTCATCCTTCGATGGACATTTGGACTCTTTCCATACTTTGGCTATTGTTGATAGCGCTGCTGTAAACATTGGGGTTTATAGCCCCTTTGACACAGCACACCTGTATGCCTTGTATAAATACCCAGTAGTGCAGTTGCTGGGTTGCAAGGTGGTTCTATTTTTAATTTTCTAAGGAACCTCCATACTGTTTTCCAGAGTGGCTCCACCAGTTTGCATTCCCACACGGCAGTGCAAAAAAGATGATCTTTCCCCACATCCTCTCCAACATCTGTTTTTGCTTGAATTGTTTATTTAGCCATTCTGAGAAGTGTGAGGTTTTAGTTTGCATTTCCCTGCTGAGTGATGTTGAGCATTTTTTCATATGCCTATCAGCCATCTGGATGCCTTCTTTCGAGAAGTGTCTATTCATGTCTTTTGCCCATTTCTTCACTGGATTATTTGTTTTTTGGGTGTTGAGTTTGATAAGTTCTTTATAGATTTTGGATACTAACCCTTTATCTGATATGTCATTTTCAGATGTCTTCTCCCATTCTGTCAGTTGCCTTTTAGTTTTGCTGATTGTTTCCTTCGGTGTGCAGATTCTATTTTGATGAGGTCCCAATAGTTCATTTTTTACTTCTGTTTCCTTTGCGTCTGGAGACATGTTGAATAAGAAGTTGCTGCAACCGAGGTCAAAGAGATTTTTGCCTGCATTCTCCTCTAGGATTTTGATGATTTCCTGTCTTACATTGAGGTCTTCCATCCATTTTAGTTTATTTTTGTGTATGGCATAAGAAAGTGGTCCAGGTTCATTTTTCTGTGTGCCACTGTCCAGTTTACCCAGCACCATTTGCTGAAAGGACTGTCTTTAATCCACTGGATATTCTTTCCTGCTTTGTCAAAGATTAGTTGACTATCTGTTTCTGGGTCCATTTCTGGGTTCTCTATTCTGTTCCATTGATCTGAATGTCTGTTTTTGTGCCAGTACCATATTGTCTTGATGATTACAGATTTTGTAATACAGCTTGAAATCTGGAATTGTGATGTCTCCAGCTTTGGTTTTCTTTTTCAGGATTGCTTTGGCTATTCGGGGTCTTTTCTCTGTCCATGCACATTATAGGTTTGTTTGTTCTAACTCTGTGAAGAATGCTGGTGTTATTTTGATAGGGATACCATTGAATATGTAGACTGCCTTTGCTAGTATTGACATTTTAACAATATTTATTCTTCCAATCCACGAGCATGGAATATTTTCCCTTTTTTGTGTGTCTTCTTCAGTTTCTTTCATAAGCTTTCTATAATTTTCACTGTATAGATTTTTCACCATTAGGTTTATTCCTAGATATTTTATGGCTTTTGATGCCACTGTAAATGGGATTGATACCTTGATTTCTCTTTCATTATTGGTATATAAGAATGCAACCGGGGCGCCTGGGTGGCTTAGTCGGTTAAGCGTCCGACTTTCGCTTAGGTCATGATCTCGCAGTTCGTGGGTTAGGGCCCCGCATCGGGCTTTGTGCTGACTGCCAGCTCAGAGCCTGGAGCCTGTTTCAGTCTGTGACTCCCTCTCTCTCTGACCCTCCCCTGCTCACGCTGTCTCTCTCTCTCTCCTAGAAATAAATAAAACATTTAAAAAAAAAAAAAGAATGCAACCAATGTCTGTGCATTGATTTTATATCTGTGACTTTGCTGAATTCATGTATCAGGTTTAGCAGTTTTTTGGTATAATCTTTTGGGTTTTCCACATAGAGTATCATGTCATCTGCGAAGAGTGAAAGTTTGAACCCCTCCTTGCTAATTTGGATGCCTCTTATTCCTTTGTGTTGCCTGATTCCTGAGGCTAAGACTTCCAACACTATGTTGAATAACAGTGGTGAGCATGGACATCCCTGTCTTATTCCTGACTTTTGGGGGAAAGCTCTCAGTTTTTCCCCATTTAGGATAATATTAGCAGTGAGTCTTTCATATATGGCTTTTACGATCTTGAGGTATGATCCTTCTATCCCTACATTCTTGACGGTTTTTATCAAGAAACGATGCTGTATTTTGTCAAATGCTTTCTCTGCATCTATTGAGAGGATCATGTGGTTCTTGTCCTTTCTTTTATTGATGTGGTGAATCACACTGATTGTTTTGTGGATATTGAACCTGCCCTGCATCTCGAGTGTAAATCCCACTTGGTCATGGCGAATAATTCTTTTAATGTATTGTTAGATCTGGTTGGCTGATATCTTGTTGAGGATTTTTGCATCCAGGTTCATCAGGGAAATTGGTCTGTAGTCCTTTTTAGAGGGGTCTTAGTCTGGTTTTGGAATCAAGGTAATGCTGGCTTTGTAAAATGAGTTCGGAAGTTTTCCTTCCATTTCTATTTTTTTCGAACAGCTTCAAAGGAATAATTATTAACTCTCTTTACATATTTGGTAGAATTTCCCTGAAAAGCCATCTGGCCCTAGACTCTTGTTTTTTGGGAGATTTTTGATCACTAATTTGATTTATTTACTAATTATAGGTCTGTTCAAATGTTTTATTTCTTCTTGTGTTAGTTTTGGTAGTTTACATATTTCTAGGAATTTGCCCATACCTTCCAAATTGCCCATTTTATTGGCGTATAATTGCTCATAATATTTTCTTATCATTGTTTGTTTTTCTGCTGTGTTGATTATGATCTCTACTCTTTCATTCATGATTTTATTTATTTGGGTCCTTTCCTTCTTTGTGATCAAATTAGCTAGAGGGTTATTAATTTTGTTAATTCTTTCAAAGAACCAGCTTCTGGTTTCATTGATCTGTTCTACTGGGTTTTTTTTTGGTTTTTGATAGCATTGATTTCTGCTCTAATCTTTATTATTTACTTTCCTCTGCTGGTTTTGGGTTTTACTTGCTGTTCTTTTTCCAGTTCTTTAAGGTGTAAGGTTAGGCTATATATCTGAGACTTTTCTTCATTCTTTAGGAAGGCCTGGATTGCTATATACTTACCTCTTATAACTGCCTTTGCTGCGTCCCAGAGATTTGGGGTTGTGGTGTTACCGTTTTCATTGGCTTCAATGTACTTTTTAAATTTCCTTTTAAACTTCTTGGTTAGCCCATTCATTCTTTAGTAGAATGTTCTTCAGTCTCCAGGTATTTGTTATCTTTCCAAGTTTTTTCTTGTGGTTGATTTTGAGTTTCGTAGCATTGTAGTCTGATAATATGCACAATATGATCTCGATCTTTTTGTGCTTGTTGAGGGCTGATTTATGTCCCAGTATGTGATCTATTCTGGAGAATGTTCCATGTGCACTGGAGAAGAATGTATATTCCATTGTTTTAGGATGAAATGTTCTGAATATATCTGTTAAGTCCATCCATCTAGTATGTCTTTCAAAGCCATTGTTTTCTTGTTGATTTTTCTGTTTAGATGATCTGCCCATTGCTGTAAGTAGGGGTGTTGGAGTCCCCTACTATTATGGTATTATTATCAGTGAGTTTCCGTATGTCTGTGATTAATTGATTTATATATTTGCTCTCATGTTTGGGGTATAAATGTTTACAGTTGTTATGTCTTCTTGGTGGATACACCACTTAATTATGATATAATGCCCTTCTTTTTTTTTTTTTAATGTTTTATTTATTTCTAGGAGAGAGAGAGAGAGACAGCGTGAGCAGGGGAGGGTCAGAGAGAGAGGGAGTGACAGACTCCGAAACAGGCTCCAGGCTCTGAGCTGGCAGTCAGCACAGAGCCCGACGTGGGGCTCGAACCCACGAACCGCGAGATCATGACCTAAGCGAAAGTTGGACGCTCAACCGACTAAGCCACCCAGGCACCCCGATATAATGCCTTTCTTAATCTCTTCATGGTCTTTATTTTAAAATCTAAGTTTTCTGGCTTTCTTTTGGTGACTATTAGCATTATAGATGGTTCTCCATCCCTTTACTTTCAATCTGAAGGTGTCTTTAGGTCTAAAATGGGTCTCTTGTAAACAGCATATAGATGCATCTAGTTTTCTTATCCATTCTATTACCCTATGACTTTTGATAGGAGCATTTAGTCCACTGACATTTAGAGAAAGTAGTGAAAGATATGAATTTATTGCCATTATGTTCCATGTAGAGTTGGAGTTTCTGGTGNGATGGGTCTGCTACGAACTTGATCTGTCTTCCTTTTTAAGTTAAGGACTTTTTCCCCTTGCTGCTCTCATAATTCTTTCCTTGCTTGAGTATTTTGTGAATTTGATTATGATATGCATTTTTGATGGTCAGTTTTTGTTGAATCTAATGGGAGTTCTCTGTGTTCCTGGATTTTGATGTCTGTCTTTCCCCAGGTTAGGAAAGTTTTCCACTATGATTTGCTCACATAAACCTTCTACCTTTTTTTCTCTCTCTTCATCTTCTGGGACCCCTGTGATTTGGATGTTACTCCTTTTTAATGAGTCACTGGTTCTTTAATTCTTATACTGTGCTGTTTTGCCTTAGTTTCCCTCTTCTGCTACATTTTTCTCCATAAGTTTGCCCTCTATGTTGCTGATTTGCTGCTCTGCTTCATCCGTCTTTGTCATCATGGAATGCATTTGGGATTGAATCTCAGTTACAGCTTTTTTAATTTCATTCTGACAAGATTTTACTTCTTTTATCTCCTCATAAAGGGATTCTATGCTTTTTTGCAAACCCAGCTAATATTCTTATTATTGTGGTTCTAAATTCTGGTTCAGACATCTTTCTTGTATCTGTGTCGATTAAGTCCCTGGCTGTCATTTCTTTCTGTTCTTTATTTTGGGGTGAATTCCTTCATTTCATCATTTTGAAGGAAGAAAAAGAGTTAATAAAATAAAAAATTAAGTAAATAAAAATTTAAAAATTAAAAACTACAAAAAATAAAAAAGAGGATGCTAGATCCTAGGTGTGTTTTGGCCTGGTTGTTAAAAGAAGCTTGATAGAATAGAGAATAAAGAGAAGGAAAATAAAAGAAGAGAAAAGAAGAGAAAAGAAAGAGAAAAGAAGAGGAAAATATTTGAAAATTTTAAAAATGAATAAAGTAGAATAAGATGGAATGGTAAAAGTAAGAATTTTAAAATTTTACAAAAATATAAATATAGTAGAAAAAAAAATATTTTTATAAAATAGAAAATAAAAGTGAATTTTTCTGTCTGTATTCAAGAATAAGAAAACAATAGAAAAAATTGATGGACCAGAGAACAGAATGAAATACAATTGAAATTACATCCAGTTTCCCCTAGGAGTCAAACTATGAAGCCCTTTATAATCCATAAACTAAGCAGGTGGAGAGATTTGTGTTGTTCTTCTAGAGCACAGTTGGCCCAGTTGGGTGGGGCTTGGTGTAGTGGCTCCATTCTCCAGTAGATAGTGCTGCTTAATTTACTGGGGTGGGTCTTTGTGGTGCATGTAGGCACATATGCACATGTGTGGGAAGGGTGAAAATGGTGTCACCCAGTTACCCAGTCTCTACTTTCAGAGCTCTGTGCTTGCCAACCAGCCTTCAAGAACCTCTCCTATGTTTCCTGCTTCCATCCACTCCCTGCTTCTACACTGTCCATGACCAAGCCGTCACCCTGCCAGGCAGCACCTCCCTTCTGAGTTTTATCTCAGATGGGGCTGTGTTTCCAAACCCGTCACTTCTGAGGGCCCGGCAGCTTTGACACACTCAGACCCTCTGGGGGAGGGTCTTGGTGAGCAATGGCCAGGTACCGGCCCACTACCTAGAACGTTCTCATGACTGTACTGCTGCAGATGCCCAGAGACTGCAGCCGGGTGACAGCCTACCTCAGAAAAAGTTCCCACAATCCTGTAGCAGCAGCATTTTGGGGATTAAGGTAAATTACAACACCCATCTGGTGCCAGATTTCAGTGACCCCTTAATGTCCTTGTTCCAACACCAGCGAATGTGGCTGTTCTCTGAGGTCGGCTGGACCTTTGCCTGTGGTGAGGCTGCACCATCTCCACCAAATGTCCTCTCAGCAGGGAAACTACCTCTCCCCATGTGGCCTGAGGACCCCTCAGACCTCTCTACCTACTCCTGGGAATTTGCACATCCTACCAGAGCTCTGCCAGCTGTTGAGCTGCAGAGTTTCTTCCACAGGAGGAACTGTGCTCTCCTGTTTATAGTGTCTTAATGAAATTTAAGCCCTCTCCTTTCTCCCCTCTCCCTATTTTTGTTCAGTTCCTTGTGGTCCCTTTCTCCCATTTTTGTTCAGTCTACTCTTTCTCTTTCTCCCCAGCTGCTTTTGGGAGAGAGTGCTTTTCCTGTACTCTCCCCCCATCTCCATCCTCTTTCCACAAGCAAAAACAGCTCTCTGCCCTCTGCAGTTTCTCTCTCCTCAGTTCACCTCTCCACACCATGTACCTGCCAAGTTCTGTGGGTCAGGTTGTGCAGATTGTTATGTTAATCCTCAAGTCCATTTTCTAGGTATGCAAGACGGTTTGGTGCTGATCTAGCTGATCCTTATCCTTGGTATTTCAAGGACAGAAGAGGCAAAAAATGTTCCATATTGCTCTGCCATCTTGGCCCCTCCTATATCTATCTTCTGGTCAGGTGATCACTTTTTCTGTGTCTGGCCTTAATTCTAAAGCTTTACAGTAATTATTAGTGTCTGTTACTGTCCTTTATTTTTTTTTTAATTATTAGGACTGTCATGGTCCTTTTGCATTTATATTGTTAGAATCAGTTTGCTCAATTCTATATTTAAAAAAGGAATGATAAACATTTTTGTTTTTTTTTTAAGTTTTAGGTGTAGAATTTACTGATGCAACATTTATATACAACACCTAGTGTCCATCATAAGTGCTGTCTTTAATTCCCATCACCTGTTTAATGAACTCCCTCCTGCCTCCCCTTCTGTAGCCATCAGTTTGTTCTCTATACTGAAGAGTTTGTTTCTGGGTTTTCCTTGCAAATGGCAAGATTTCATTCTTTTTTATGGATGAGTAACAATTCTATTGTATGTATATATACACCACATATTCTTTATCCAATCATCAGTTGATGGATATTTGGGCTCTTTCCATAATTTCGCTATTGTTGATGCTGCTGTAAACATTGAGTTGCATGTATCCCTTTGAATTAGTATTTTTGTTTTCTTTGGGTAAATATCTAGTAGTGCAATTTTGGGGTCATAGGGTAGTTCTATTTTTAACTTTTTGAGAAACCTCCATACTGTGTTTCACAGTGGCTACAACTGTTTGCATTCCCATAAACAATGTAAGAGGGTTTCACTTTCTCAGCATCCTTGCCAACACCTGTGTTAATTTTAGCCCTTCTGATAGGTGTGAGGTGATATCTGATGGTAGTTCTGATTTGTATTTCCTTGATGAGGAGTGATCTTGAGCATCTTTTCATGTGTCTGTTAGCTTTCTGGATGTCTTCCTTGGAAGAATGTCTATTCATATCTTCTGCCCAGTTTTAGCTAGATAATTTTTTGGGTATTGCATTTTATAATTCTTTATAGATTTTAGATACTAACCCTTTATCTGATATATAATTTGCAAATATCCTGTCCTATTCCACAGGTTGATTGTTTTCCTTTGCTGTACAGAAGGGTTTTATTTTGATGAAGTCTCAGTAATTTATTTTTGCTACTGTTTCCCTTGCCTCTGGAGACATGTCAAGCGAGAAGTTGCTGCAGCCTAGGTCAAAGAGGTTGCTGCCTGTTTTCTCCTGTAGGTTTTCCTGTTCAGATCTTTCGTCCATTTGAATTTATTTTTCTGTATGGTATTAGAAAGTGGTCCAGTTTCATTCTTCTGCATGTCACTGTCCAGTTCTCCTAGCACCACTTAATAAAGGGACTGTCTTTTTTCCATTGGATATTCTTTTCTGCTTTGTTGAAAATTCGTTGACCATATGGTTGAAGGTTTATTGTAGGTGTCTTTTCTGTTCCATTGATCTGTGTGTCTGTTTTTGTGCCAGTACCATACTGTCTTGATCACTGCAACTTTGTAATATAACTTGAAGTTCAGAATTATGATGCCTCTGGCTTTGCGTTTCTTTTTCAAGATTGTTTTGGCTATTTGGGGTCTATTGCCATTCCTTGCAGCTATTAGGTTTGTTTGTTCTAACTCTGTGAAAAATGCTGGTGGTATTTTGATAGAGATTGCAGTAAATGTATAGATTGCTTTGGATAATATAGACATTTTAACAATATTTCTTTTTCCAGTCCTTGAACATGGAATGTTTTCTACTTCTTTGTGTCCTCTTCAGTTTCTTTCATCAGTGTTTTATAGTTTTCAGAGTGCAGATATTTCACCTCTTTGGTTAGGGTTAGTCCTAGGTATCTTATGGTATTTGATGCAATTATAATTGTGATTGATTCCTTGATTTCTCTTTCTGTTGATTCATTACTGGTGTCTACAAATGCAACAGATTTCTGTTATGTTTATTTGGTACCCTGTGACTTTACTGAGTTCGGGTATCAGTTCTAGTGATTTTTTGGTGAAGTCTTTGGGATTTAGTATCATGTCATCTGCAAATAATGACAGGTTTGACTTCTTCCTTGTCAATTTGGATGTCTTTTATTTCTTTTTGTTGTCTGGTCAACATCTTAGGACTTAACAGTTCTATGTTAAATAACAGTGGTGAGAGTGGGCATCCCTGTCTGTTCCTGATTGAAGAGGCAAAGCCCTGCTTTTCCCCATTGGGGATGATATTAACTCTGGGTTTTTTGTATGTGGCATTTATTAAGTTGAGGTATGTTCCCTCTAAACCTACTTTGTTGAGGATTTTTATCAATAAGGGATATCATACTTTGTCAAGTGCTTTTTCTCATCTTTTAAAAGGATCATATGATTCTTTTCCTTTCTTTATTAATGTGGTGTATCATGTTGACTGATTTGCAAATATTGAATCACCCTTGCAACTGCGGAATAAATCCTACTTGATTGTGGTGAATGATTCTTTTAATGTACCGTTGATTTCAATTTGCTTGTATTTTACTGAAAATTTTTGCTTCCATGTTCATCAAGGATATTGGCCTTGGTTCTCTTTTTTAGTAGAATCTTTGTCTGATTTTGGTCTTAGGGTGATACTGACCTCATAGGTTGAATTTGGAAGTTTTCCTTCCATTTCTATTTATTGGAAGAGTTCAAGAAGAATAGGTATTAACTCTTCTTTCAGTATTTTTGGAATTCCCCTGTGAAGCTATCAGGTCATGTACTTTGTTGGGAGAATTTGGATTACTGATTCAATTTGTTTGCTGATTATTGGTCTGTTCAGGTTTTCTGTTTCTTCCTTCTTCAGTTTTTGTAGTTTATATGTTTCTAGGAATTCATTTTTCCAGGTTGTCCAATTTGTTAGCGTACAATTTTTTCATAATATTCTCTTATAAGTGTTTGTATTTCTGTAGTGTTGGTTGTTCTTTCTCCTCTCTCATTTGTGATTTTATTTGGGTCCTTTCTCTTCTCTTTTTGATAAGTCTGGCTAGAAGTTTTATTAATTTTATTAATTTTTTTCAAAGAACCAGCTCCTGGTTCCATTGATCTGTTCTATTTTTTTTATATAGTTTCTATTTCATTTATTTGTGTTCTAATCTTTGGCATTGTACTGAATCTATAAAAGAATGTGGGAGTTTGATATATTTAAAATTGACCCTTCTAGGTTTATGAACATACTACTAAATACTAAATATTTTTTTCTATTTGTTTAGATCTTCAGAAATACCTTTACATGAACTGTAACTTTTAAAATGATTAAAATAGTAAACTTTCTGGATCGCCTGTGACTTTGGCTCTGGTCATGATCTTGCAGTTCATAAATTCAGGCCCTGCTTTGGCCTTTGAGCTGGTGGTGTGGAGCCTGCTATGGATTCTTTCTCTGCCCTTTCCCCACTTGCACTCCCTCTCTCTCTCAAAATAAATAAATAAACTTAAAAAAGTAAATTTTATGTTATGTATATTTCACTACAATTAAAATATGTATATTTAAAAGGTTATAAAACTTATTTATATTATAAATTATATACTTATGTATTTTAATCCTTATTTATAACCTTTATATTAACAGCTTTTGTACCTATTTTTATTGTAGTAAATTATACATAACAAAATTTATTTTAATAGTTTTAAAATTTATAGTTCATTGGCACTAAGTACATTCACATTGTTGTGCTCAGAACACTTTTTGTCTCTCAAAACTGAAACTCAGTATCCATCAAAACACTGTTACATTCTACACCCTCCCCCTCCCCCACCTTGGCTGCCAAGCCCATGACAGCCACCATTCTACTTTTTATCTATGAATGTGACTTCTCTCGGCACCTCAGATAAATGGAATCATACGCTATTTATCTTTTGTGATGTCTTTAAGGTTTTTCCATGTTGTAGCATGTGTCAGAATATCCTTCCTTTCTAGGGCTGAATAATACTGCATTGTATTTATATATTTTGTTTATCCATTAATCTGTCAAGCTTCCACCTTCGTGCTATTGTGAATAAAACCATAAACATGGGTATACAAATATCTGTTCAAGTCCCTGTTTTTAATTTTTTTGAGTATATTGATAGTCAGACTTGGAATTGTTGGATCATATTTTTCACTTTTTGTGGAACAACATACTTTGTTTCTGTAGGTGCTGCTCCATTTTACATTCCCACTGGCACTAGAGTTCCAATTTCTCCATATCAGCAGCAATGCTTTTCTTTCTTTTTACTTTTTTCATCTTTTAGGGTGGGGGGATAGTAGCCATCCTAATGGGTTGTAAGGTGGCATCTTAATTGTGGTTTTGATTTGAATTCCCCTAATGATAAGTGATGTTGATTGTCTTTTCCTGTACTTAATGTACATTTATATATCATCTTTGTGGAAATGTCTATTCAGAATCTTTGCCTATTTTTTAATCAGGTTGTCTTCTTGTTGAGTTGTAGAAGTGTCTTTACATATTTTGAATATTGATCTTTATCAGACATTTGATTTTGTAAACACTTTCTTCCATTTTTTAGATTGCCTTTTCACTTTGCTGATGTTCAAAAATTTTAAATTTTGATAATCCCAGTTTGTCTGTGTTTTCTTTTGTTGCCTGTACATTTGCTGTCATACCCAAGAAACCATTACCAACTCAATGCTCCATATGTTTTCTTCTAGGAGTTTTAGTTTTAGATTTATGTTTAGGTCTTGAATCCAGTTTGGAATAATTCTTGTATATGTTGTAAGGCAGAGGTCCAACTTCATTCTTTTGCATGTAAATATCTTTTCCCAGTATCATTTGTTGAAAAAATTGCCCTTTCCTCATTCAATGGTCTACCCTTGGTACCCTTATCAAAAATCCTTTGATCCTATATGTGAGGGCTTATGTATGGGCCTTGTATTCTGTTCCACTGTTCTATATGTCTATATTTATACCAGTACTGTAAGTTTTGAAATCAAGGATCTTTTAGCTTTGTTGTTTAGGCTATTCAGGGTCCCTTGAGATTCTGTGTGAATTTTAGGATAGATTTTCTTTTCCCATTTCTGCAAAAGAAATCATTAAGATTTTGATAGAGATTCCACTGAATCTGTGACTTGCATTAGGTAGTATTGACATCTTAAAAATATTAAGTCTTCCACTTAATGAACATGGGGTTTTTAAAAATCTTTTTGTGTCTGCATTTTCTTTTAGCAAAGTTATACAAGTTATACATTTCAGTTTACAAGCCTTTTACCTCATTAGTTAAGTTTATTTTTAATTATTGTCTTAACATTTTATGAAATTGATCTTCAGTTATTTTATTTTTGTTATGCTGTTATAAATAAAATCTTAAAAATGTTTTTTTTAATTTATATGTTGCTGGTGTTTAGAAATACCATTGATTTAGACCTAGAGCTGCCATAGCAATCTTGAGAAAGAACAAAAAATCTGGAGGTTTCACATTTCAGGATGTACTACAAAGCTGTAGTAATCAAAATAGTATAATACTGGCACAAAATAGACACATAGAACAATGGAGCAGAATAGAGATCCCAGAAATAAACCCATGTTTATATGGTCAAGCAATCTATGACAAAGAAGGCAAGAATATAAGAATATACATTGGGGAAAAAAGTCTTTTCAACAAATGGCTCTGGAAAAACTGAAGAGCTCCGTGGAAAATAATGAAATTGTACCACCTTTTTACACCATATAGAAAAGTAAACTTAAAATGGATTAAAGACCTGAATGTGAGGCCTGAAGGCATAAAACTTCTAGAAGAAATATAGGCAGTACATTTCTTTGACATTAGCCATAGAAACATTTTTCTAGATCTGTGTCTTCAGGCAAGGGAAACAAATGCAAAATCAAACTCTTGGAACTACACCAAAATATAAAGATTTTACACAGCAAAGGCAACCATCCACAAAGTGACAAGGCAGCCTATGGATTGGGAGAAGATAATTGCAAAGAATATTTCCAATAAGGGATTAATATCCAAAATATATAAAGAACTTATGTAAGTTAACACAAGAAAAAACAAGTAATGCAATTAATACATGCACAGAGGACCTGAATAGATATTTTTCCAAAGAAGACATATGTAGATAGCCAACAGACATATGAAAAGATGCTCAACCCTACTAATCATCTGGGAAATGCAAATCAAAGCCACAGACAGTACCTTAAACCTGTGAGTATGGCTAAAATAAAAAAGACAAGAAATAACAAGTGTTGGTGAGGATGTGGAGAAAAAGGAACTCTAATGCACTGTTGGCAGGAATGCGAATTGGTGCATACACTATGAAAAACAATATGGAGGTTTCTACCAAAAATTTAAAAATAGAAAAAGTATATGATCCAGTAATTCTGCAGATTATTTACCTAAAGAAGATGAATACACTTCGAAAAGATATGTACACCCCTGTGTTTATGGCAGTATTATTTACAATAGTGAAGATATATGGAATCAACTCAGTAGTCCATTGATAGATGAATAGATAATGAAGATGTGACTCACATGAGTGTTTTTGCGTGCATGCACGTTCACGCGTGTGCATGCATGCGTGCGCGCACACACACACAGACTGAATACTACTCAGCCATAAAGAAGTATGAGATATTGCCATTGGATACAACAAGAATGGACCTAGAGGGTATAATGCTAAGTGAAATCAGTCAGAAGAAGAGCAAAATGATATGATTTCTCTCATATGTGGAATTTAAGAAACAAAACAGATGAATGTAGGGGAAGGGAAAGGAAAAACAGAGGGAAGCAAACCATAAGTGACTCTTAACTACAAAGAACAAAGTGAGGGTTGATGGAGGGATGTGGGTGGGGGATGGGCTAAATAGGTGATGGGTATTGAAAAGTACACTTGTTGTGATGAGCACTGGGTGTTATATGTAAGTGATGAATCATTAAATTCTATTCCTGAAAACAAGGTTGTATATTTTTTAAAATCATGGAGTTGAATTTATAAAATGTTTTGTCTACTTATATAGAAACGTTCATGTAAAATATCTCCTTTAATCTGATGTGATGATTATTGAAATTTGTTCATATAAGTAAGGTTTTAACTTGAAGGGTGAGATAACCATCTATTTTTTAATAGACATTTTTATGAACTATAACATAAACACAATAATACATACATGAATAAATCTACAGCTTGGTGAATTGTCTCCATGCCCCTCTATCCTCTAACTTGGTCAAAATACAGAACATTAACAGCACCACAGGACCCCTCCCATGTATCTTCCAAATTACCACCCCTTCTTCAACCTTAACAGTAATCACTATACAAGCATCTTGCACTTTAGCCTAATTGGTTTAGGTCTAAGAATGGAGTTGCTGGTATCTAGGTTATTGCAAATGTTCTGCATTAGTAGACACTGCCAAATTGTTTAGCAATATAGTTGTACAGTTTATATTTTCACTAGTATTTTGAATATTCGTAATGCTCTATATAGCCTAAAATTGGAATGGACAGTTTTTAAGAATTTATTTTTACAATTTTATTGTGATATAATTGACATACAAAAGGTGGCCTTTATTAAAGTGTACTGTTTCATATGTAATCTCTGTGAAACCATCAGCACAATCAAGGTAATGAACATAACCATCATCCCCCCAAATTTTCTTGTGCTGTCTGATAGTCCATCTCTCCTTCCTTCTACCTTCATCTTCAGGCAGCCATTGATTTACTTTCTCTTTTGTCTTTTACTTTTTTTTGCTCAGCATTATTATTTTGAGATTCCTTATTGTTATTTGTACATATAGCTTGCTTTTTAATTGCTGTTTAGTATATATACATATCTATCACAAATTATCCATTTTTCTATTGAGAGACATTTGGGTTTATTCCAGTTTTTTTGTTATTATAAATAAGCTTTTATGGACGTTTGTGTATGAGTCTTTGCAAACACATGCTTTCATTTCTCTTGGGTAAATAGCTAGGAGATGGATGGCTGGGTTATAGGGTTGATGTATATTTAACTTTTATTTTTAATGTTTTATTTATTCCTGAGAGAGATACACACACACACACACACACACACACTGTGAGCAGGGGAGGGTCAGAGAAAGAGGGAAACAGAATCTGAAGCAGGCTCCAGGCTCTGAGCTGGCTGTCAGCACAGAGCCTGATGCAGGGCTCAAACCCACAAACCGCGAGATCGTGACTTGAGCTGAAGTCAGACACTTAACCGACTGAGCCACCCAGGCACCCCTATATTTAAGTTTTTAAGACACTGCAAAATGTTTTTCCAAAGTTAGTTACACCATTTTACATAACCGCTAGGAGTGAAGGAGTTTGTTTCTTCAGTGCCTTGACAACACTTGGTGGATCAGTTTTTTAAATGCCTTTCCAGTCGGAATATAGTGCAATTTCATTTGATTTTAATTTGCATTTCTCTGATGACTAATTTGTTCATTTGCTTATTAGCCATTTAAAGTGCAAAAGTTTTAATTTTGATAAAATCCAATCTATCAAACTTATTTTATATATAAAACTTTTGGTAACGGGCACATGGGTGGCTCAGTTGGTTAAGTGTTTGACTTCAGCTCAGGTCATGATCTCAGAGTTCATGGGTTCAAGCCCTGCTTTGGGCTCTGTGCTGACAGCTCAGAGCCTGGAGCCTGCTTCGGATTCTGTGTCTCCCTCTCTCTCTGACCCTCCCCTGCTTGTGCGATCTTTCTCTGTCTCAAAAATAAATAAATAAAATAAATAAAGTAAAAAAAGCTTTTGGTGTCGTATCTAAGAAATTTTGCCAGATTCAAAATCATAAATTTTTTTCCGTATATTTTCTTCAAGAAATGTTTCAGTTTGACACTTACATTTAGGTCTATAAGTCCATTTTTTTTTGGTGACTTTATGTAATGTAATGAGTTTCATTTCTAGTGTAGTTGATACACAGTGTTACGTTAGTTTCAAGTATACAACTTCGTGATTTGACAAGTTGATACATTGTACTGTGTTTGTCACAAATGTAGCTACCATTTGTCCTGTTACATCACTATTACAGTATCATTGACTGTATTCCTTATGCTGTGCCTTTTATTACCATGACTTATTCATTCCATAACTGGAAGCCTGTATTTCCCTGTCCCCTTTACCCATTTTGCCCAACTCCCCATACCCTTTCCCTCTGGCTGCCAGCCATCAGTTTTCTATATTTATAGGTCTGATTCTGCATTTTGTTTGTTTGTTCATGTATTCTTTTCCTTTTAAGGTAACTTTGATGTATGATATAAAACAACTTTGATGTATGATATAAAACAAAGATCTAAATTTCTTTACATATGGATATCTATCACAGTATCATTTGTTGAAAAGACTATTCTTTCACCATTTATTTGCCTTGCCACCTGTTCAAGATCAGTTAGTCATACATATAAGTGTTTATTTCTGGATCTATGCTGTTGTATTCATAAGGATATTTCTGTTCTTATGCCAGTACCAGACTGTTAATTACTGTGGTTTCATAGTAAGTTTTGGAATCATGCTATTTACTCTTACTTGGTTTTACCCTTTCAAAATTGTATTTCCATGTAAGTTTTAGAATAGGTTTGCCAGGGGGCGCCTGGGTGACTCAGTTGGTTAAGCGTCTGACTTCAGCTCAGGTCATGATCTCACAGTTTGTGGGTTTGAGCCCTGTGTTGAGCTCTGTGCTGACAGCTAGCTCAGAGCCTGGAGCCTGTTTCAGATTCTGTGTCTCCCTCTCTCTCTGACCCTCCCCTGTTCACGCTGTCTCTCTCTCTCTCTCTCTCTCTCTCTCTCTCAGAAATAAAACATTAAAAAAAATTTAAAGAATAAGTTTGCCAGTTTCTACAAAATAGCTTGCACGTATTTTTGTAGGAATTGCATTGACTCTATAGATCATTATGGGAAGAGTTGCCATCTTCATGATATTGTATATTCTGATCCATGAATATAATGTCTCTAAATCTCCTTTAATTTATCTCAATAGTGTTTTATAGTTTTTAGATATATTGTTAGTTTATAGGTCTTGCACTTTTTTTTCTTAAATTTATTTCTAAGTACTATTCTTGAAGTCATTGTGATTGGAATTATTTTCTTTATTTTTGGTAGTATTTGTTGCTAGTATACAGAAATACAATCAATTTATATATATTTGATTTTACAGTCTTGTTTTTTTTATCACTTGCTCAACTTTCTTACTAGTTTTGATAGTGTTTTCTTTTTGTTGATGTTGCCCTTAGGATGTTTTACATATAGGCTCACATCTGGAAATTACAAGTGTTATACTTCTTGCTTTCTAGTATGGATGTCTTTATTTTTCCTTGTCTTATTGCACTGACTACATGCCATGGTATAATTTTAATAGAGCTGCAACATTGTATATACTTACTCTGTTCTTAATTTTAGTAGTGGAGCATTTAGTCTTTCCCTATTACCAGTGATGTTAGTTGCATGTTTTTCTTAGATCCCCATTATTAGATTGAAAAAATTCTCTTGTGTTTCTAGTATGTTGAGTGCTTTATACCATGAATAGACTGAGTTTTGTTAAATAAATGGTTTTTTTTTTCCACATCCATTAGGAGGACTGTGCAAAGTTTTTTTGTATGTTGTATTTTATTACATTAATTCATTTTCAACATTAAACCAGCCTTGCATGCCTGAGTTAATTCCTACTTGGTCATGGTGTATACTCATTTTTATTTGTTGCTAAATTCTTGTTAAGGATATGTACATGAAGGATATTGGTGTGTAACTTTCTTGTGATGTCTTTGGTTTTAATGTCATGGCAATACTAGTCTCATAGAGTATGATGGAAGTGGTTTTTCCTGTACTAGAGGAACTCTTTGTGTTAGGATCAGCATTATTTTTGCTAAGTGTAATTTGCCAATGAATCTATCTGGGCTTGGATTTTTCTTTTGGAGGAAATTTTAAATTACCAACCCATTTTTTTCATGTTTTAAGTTTTTATTTAAATTCTAGTTAGTTAACTTATAGTGTAATAATTGGTTCATGGGTAGAATTTGGGGATTCATTACTTATATATAACACTCAGTGCTCATCATAACAAGTGCCCTTCTAACAAGTGCCCGTTACCTATTTAACATCTTACGGTCTATTGCGATTTTTTTGTTTCTTATTCAGTCAGCTTTCATAATTTGTGTCTTACTAGGAATTTGACCTTTCTATTTAAGTTCTCTATTTTTATATATTTATAATGTTCATTATTTCTTATAAGTAATTTCAGTATGATCTATAGAGATGTCTGTCTTTCATTACTAATTTTGGTGATTTGTGTCTCCTCTCTCTTTTTTTTTATTAGTCTAGCTTAATTTTTGTATATTTTGTTGATCTTTCCAAAGAACAGTCTTTTTGTTTTATTGTTTCTGTTTTCTATTTCATTGATTTCTACTTTGATATATATGATTTCTTTCCTTTCGTTTGCTTTGGATTTCATTAGCTCTGCTTTTCCTACTTTTATGAGGCTGAAAATGTAGTTGATAGATTTTATATATTTCTACATTTCCTTTTTTAAAATTTTTTAAATGTTTAGAGAGAGAAAGCATGAGTGGGAGAGGGGCAAAGGAAGAGGGAAACATAGTATCTGAAGCAGGCTCCTTGATTACAGCATAGTGCCCCATGCAGGGCTCAAACTCACAACCATGATTTCATGACCTGAGCCAGAGTCAGGTGCTTAGCCGACTGAGCCACCCAGTGCCTCTATTTCTGCATTTCTAATTCAAGCATTTAAGGGTATAAAGTTTGTTCTTAGCACTTCTTTAACTTCATCTCAACAATTTTGATAATGTTGTATTTTCACTTTCATTTAATTAAAGACATTTTCTAATATTTTCTAGGTTCTTTGATACGTGAATTATTTAGAATGATTTGTTTAGTTTCCAGATATTTGCGGATATATCTCCAGTTTTCTGTTGTTTCATTATTAAACCTTTTGTAGTTGAAGAATATTCTTTGTTTTAGTCCCTTTAAATTCATTGAGACTTATTTTATGACCTTGAGAGTAGACTATTCTAGAGACAGTCCTTCATGCTGTTATAAAGTATTTGTATTCTGCTGTTGTTGGATGGAGTGGGTTTTTCTTTAAATGTTTTATTTATTTTGAGAGAGAGCCGGGGAGGGGCAGAGAGCAAGAATCCCAAAGAGGCTCTGTGCTGTCAATGCAGAACCCAATATGTAGGGCTCAGTCCCACAAACCTGGGAAATCATAACCTGAACTAAAATCAAAAGTCTGACACTTAACCAACTGAACCATTCAGGCACCCAGGATGGAGTGTTCTTTAAATGTCAGTTAAGTTAGTTGATAGTTTGGTCTAGACTTCTGTAATCTTACTGATTTCTGATAGACTGTTATTGAAAGTTTTAAATATTGTTGAATTGTCTGCTTATATTCTCAGTATTGACAATATCTGCTTTATGTATTTTGGTGTCTCAGTGTTAGGGGCATGGAAGTTTCCTTGGGTATTGACCCTTTCATCATTATGAAATGTTCTTCTTTCACCTTTAAAAAAAATATTTCTTGCTGTAAAGTCAACTTTTTTTCTGTTTTAAATATAACCATGGCTATAGTTTACATGATATTTCTTTTTCTGTCCGTCTGCATTCATCCTTTTGTGTCATTTTTATCTAACCTCTGTCTCTTATAAGTCTAAATAAAGTTGAAGTTATGTTTTCATCTAGTCTGCTAGTTTCTGCCTTTTTATTAAAGTGTCTAGTCCGTTCTCATTGAATATAATTATTGATATGATTGAATTTATGTTTTCTATTTTGATACTTGTTTTCTATACATATCAAGTTTCTTCGTTCTCTTTCACTACTGCTTTTTCTTCTTAATACTTTTTAGTGCATCATTTAATTTTTTTTCTTGATTTTTAAGCTATTATTTTAGTTGTTTGCTTTAGTGGTTTCTCTTTTTACTACAATATTCATCTTAACTTATGAAAATCTATTTCTGATTAAAACTAAATTTTGGTAAAAGCTAGAGGAGCTTTGTTCCTTTATGAGTCTATCCTTTTCCTCTAGTGTTATTATTGTTACATATCATATATCTGTATATGTAGTAAACTCAACAATACAGTGATAGGATTATCTCTTAATGTAGTGACACATTATTCAGATAAGTTAGAAGAATAAAAGATAATATATATTTATATATACCTTTATACTATTAGCATATTTACCATTTCTGGCATGCTTCAATATTTTTTTTATGAATTCAGGTTACTTTTTGGCATAATTTCATTTTAGCTAGATGGACTTCTTTCAGTATTTTCTAGTAAAGGAGTTTTGCTGTCATTGAATTATCTTGGTATTTTCTTATCTAGGAATATTTTGCCTTCATTTTGTTTTTGCTTTAAAAAATTGTTGTTATTGAAGTATCATTGCCATTTTCCTTCATTCTGAATGATATTTTTGCCAGATTTCGAGTTCTTGGGTTTTTTTCTTTTCTGATTTCAGTACTTTGAATCGTTTGACTTCTGTTTTTTTCTGATGAAAAGTTAGCCATTAATCATATTGGGTTTTCCTCTGTATATGGGAAGTTGTTTCTTCTTGCTCTCAGAATTTTCTGCTTGCCTGTAACCAGTTTCATTCTGATTTATTTAAGTTTATTTTCTTCATGATTATTCTGTTCTCTGCATATCAAGTTTGGGAAGTGTTTGGCCATTATTTGTTCATATATTTGTCATTTCTTTTCAGACATCTCTAAGCTGTCACAGTTTCTTAAACTTTCCTTGGTTTTGATGACCTTGAAAGTTTTGAGTAGTGGTTAGGTATATTGTAGAATGTTCCTCAGGTAGCACTTGTCTGATGCTCTTCTTATGGTTAAATTGATGTTAAAGCTTTTGGGGAGCAAGAGCACAGAGGTGACTATGAATTACCATTCATAACATGTTAGAAGTTCATGTTATCAATTTGACTTATCACTGATTTTATTAACCTTGATCACTTGGCTAAGCTAGTGTTTGTCAGGCTTCTCCATTGTTACTTTAAAAATTTCTCTATGCTATCCTCTGTGGAAGCAAGTCTCTAAGCATAGGCCACGTTGAGAAGGTGAGGAATTATTCTCTACCTCCTTGAGGGAAGAATTTCCACATAAATTATTTATAATTCTTCTGTACAGGACATTTGTTCTCTCCTATTTATTTACTAAATAGGGTTTTTTAATGTCCATGTGGACTTACATACATTTATTTTATACATTGTGGTGTAAACCAATATTATTTATATTGTTATGTTCCAGCTTTGGACATTGGGAGCTCTTGCATATGGCCCCTGTATCCTTTTGACATACTTTATCATTTTGTTTTTTGACAAGTTTCTTGCTCTTCTGGCACCACAAGATTCTCCAGACTCATCTTGTGTTTACTTCCCTTCCTCCCTTTCTAGAATCAACCATTTGTTTAAGGATTCTTGGGTTTTTTTATTGGAAATTTTTTTGAAAACTCTCTAGTTTTCTGTTGAGATTTCCTATTTGTTGAATCAGTGCCATAATATTTTTCTTTAGTTTGGCATACTTTCTTTTAATTCTTTGAACATATTTATAACAGCTGTTTTGTAGTCTTTGTCTACTAAATACAGCATATGGCCTCATTCAGAGACAGTTTCAATTGACTGCTTTTTTCTAATTTTATTTATTTTGAGAGAGAGAGAGAGAGAGAGAGAAAGCATAAGCAGGGAAGGGTCAGAGAGAGAGAATCCCAAGTAGGCTCCACACTGTCAGCATGGGGCCTGATGAGGGGCTCAAACTCATGAACTGTGAGATCATGACCTCAGCTGAAGTCTGATGCTTAACTGATTGAGCCACCCAGGCACCCCCAATTGACTGCTTTTTTCAAAGTTGGTCATATTATATCTCGTAACTTATGATTGTTTCTTCTGCTATTTTTTTTTTTTTGTCTTTGTGAGTTTATGCCTATTCTATTCATTTCCTGTGGCTTTTTGGAAGGGAGCAGAAATAACTATGTTTTCAACATGCCATGCTTACCTTTTTTTATTTTAAGCTTTAGTTAACATACAGTTCAATATTGGGTTCAGGAGTAGAATTCAGTAATTCATCATTTATATGCAACACCCAGTACACATCACAAGTGCCCTCCTTAATACCCATCACCCATCTATCACATCTCCCACCCACCTCCCTCCAGCAGCCCTCAGTTCTCTGTTGTTGAGAGCCTCTTGTGGTTTGTTTCCCTCTCCTCCTTCCTCTCACCCTTCCCCTATGTTCACCTGTTTTGTTGCTTAAATTCCACATATGAGTGACATCATATGGTATTTGTCTTTCTCTGTTTGACTTATATCACTTAGCATGATACCTTCCACCTCCATCCATGTCATTGCAAATGGCAAGATTTCATTCTTTTTGCTGGCTAAGTAACTCTCCATTTTTGCTATATATATATATATATATATATATATATATATATATATACATACACACACACCACATCTACTTTACCCATTCATCAGGTGATAGACATTTAGGCTCTCCATAATATGGCTATCGTTGATAATGCTGCTATAAACTTTGGGGAGCATGTACCCCCTTTGAATCTGTATTTTTGTATCCTTTGGAGTAAATACCTAATAGTGCCATTGGTGGATCATAGGGTAGTAAAAGTAAACAGTAAGCTAGACCCTTGTTCCCCTAGATTGGAAGCTTTGTAGTACTCTTTGATCCATTGACTTGATGCAAGAGAGTTGTTGGTGATGTTTTTCTGGGGAAGTGGCCTGCTGGGCTAAATCTCAGGCTGACTTGTTTCAGTGGAAATGTGTTTTCATGTAAGTGGCTCTGGCTTCCACTAGCTGGTGTTGTTTTGCTCCCTGAGGGCTTGCCATGCTGATGGGTGAGTTGAATACGGCTGTGCTCCCCTCTCTAGCCCCAGAGCTGAAAGATCACGCCCCCTACTCTTCAGGGAACTCTCACAGAAGAGCAATCAGTCACCCTTCTTGTCACCCCTATTTCCATCAGAACCCTGCATTCACCCTGCCTGTGTCCGAGCATCTTTATCTGAAGCCCACGACTGAGTTTCAAAACTCCAGGGGCACCTAGGTGGCTCAGTTGGTTAAATGTCCGACTTTAGCTCAGGTCATGATCTCGCAGTTCCTGAATTCGAGCCCCGCGTTGGGCTCTGTGCTGACACCTAGCTTAGAACCTGGAGCCTGTTTCAGATTCTGTGTCTCCTTCTCTCTCTGACCCTCCCCTGCTCGCTTGCGTGCACTCTCCCTCTCTCTCTCTCTCTCAGAAATAAATAAAACATTAAAAAATTTTTTTACAAACACCAAATTTTAGGGACTCTCAAGGTATGGACCAGTGCTTTACCTCTGGGGGAGGGTTTGCAATGCTTTTGCTGGCCTGTGGGAGGAAAGCAGTTGGCAGTTCAGAGTTTATGTCAAAACACAGCAGAACGCCAATAACTCTGCTTGCTGCCCTCAGCCCTTCTTCTGCTCCTGTGCCTGGAAGTAGTATAGCATCTTGGCTCCACCAGTCATTTTTGTGACCCAGAGGGTCTTCAGACCGTGCTGTTGCTCCTGGGATTCCTCCCTGCTTTGCTTCTTGAGCACCTTTAAGCCGGGCACATCCTCCAGCGTAGCAGACTTCTGAAACTTCAGATTTTGTACCCCATTGTTTATAATACTTTGTAGTAGCCTCCATAAGCAGGCTCCCTCCCCGCTGCTGTACCCATAGCTATGTCTTTCCCAAGACAGCTCTCTGCACCTCCTGCCTTCTAAAAGGTAGTCACTTTTCCAATTGTAGACATGCAGTTTTTGTTTTCTTAGACCTCTGGTAGATTTCTTGGGTGTGCAGAATTATTTTTATCAAATCATTGTGAGTTTCTGTCTAGCTCTGTTTGAGGAACAAGACAAGCCAACAGACACTTGAAACGATGCTCAGCACCCCTCCTCATCAGGGAAATACAAATCAAAACCACAAGACAAGCTTATGGTCTCCCTGCGTGTTGCCACTTTAACTCCTCCCTCTCAACATGCCATGTTTATTTTTTTAAATAGTTTATTGTCAAGTTGGNCCCAATCTGCCCTCAGTGTGTTCTCAGCATTCAAGAGTCTCTCATGATTTCCCTCTCTCCCTCTCTCCCACTATTATTCCCTNTAGTTTCATTCCTCGCATGTTGCTGTCCAGTTCTCCCAGCACCATCTGTTAAAGAGGCTGTCTTTTTTCCTATGGATACTCTTTCCTGCATTGTCAAAGATTAGTTGGCTGTACACTTTTGGGTCCAGATCTTGAGGTTTCTGTTCTATTCCATTGGTCTTGTGTCTGTTTTTTTGCCAATACCATACTGTNGAGTTTGACTTCTTCTTTGCCAGTTCTGATGCCTTGTATTTCCTTTTGTTGTCTGATGGCTGATGCTAGGACTTCCAGCACTCTGTTAAACAACAGTGGAGAGAGTGGACATCCCTTTCGTGTTCCTGATTTTAGGCTCTTAGTTTTTCCCCATTGATCATGATGTTAGCTGAGGGCTTCTCATAGATGACTTTGATGCTGGCTTCATTAAATGCGTCTGGAAGTTTTCCTTTGATTTCTGTCTTTTGGAATAGCTTGAGAAGAATGCGTATTAATTCTGTTTTAAATGTCTGGTAGAATTCCCAAGGGAAGCCATCAGGTCCAGGGCTCTTATTTGTTGGGAGATTTTTGATTACTGATTCGATTTCTTCACTCGTTATGGGTCTGTTCAGGTTTTCTATTTCTTCCCGTGTGAATTTTGGTAGTGAGTGTGTGTTTAAGAATTTGTCCATTTCTTCTAAGTTGTCCAGTTTGTTGGCATATAATTTTCATAGTATTCCCTGATAATTGCTTGTATTTCTGAGGGATTGGTTGTAATAAGTCCAGTTTCATTCATGATTTTGTCTATTTGAGTGTCCTGTCTTGTCTTTTTGAGAAGCCTGGCTAGAGCTTTTGTCAATTTTATTTTTTCAAAAACCCCACTCTTGGTTTCATTGATCTCTTCAACTGTTTCTTTGGTTTTTATGTTGTTTATTTCTGCCCTGATTTTTTACTATTTCTCTTCTTCTACTGGGTTTGGGGTGCTCTTGTTGCTCTCCCTCTAGTTCCTTTAGGTGAGCTGTTAGATTTTGCACTTGCGCTTTTTCTAATTTCTTGAAATAGGCCTGGAGTGCAATGTACTTTCCTCTTAGGACTGCCTTTGCCGCATCCCACAGATTTTGGATTGTTGCATTTTCGTTTTCATTTGTTTCCATCTATTTTTTAATTTTGTCTCTAATTGCCTGATTAGCCCATTCGTTCTTTATTAGGGTGTTCTTTAACCTCCATGTGTTTGGAGGTTTTCCAGACTTCTTCCTGTGATTGATCTCAAGTTTCATAGCATTGTGGTCTGAAAGTGTGCATGGTATGATCTCAATTCTTTTATATTTATTGAGGGCTGCTTTATGTCCCAGTGTGTGATCTATCTTGGAGAATGTGCCATGCGCACTTGAGAAGAAAGTGAATTTCATGGCCTCAGGATGTAGACTTCTAAATATATCTGTCAGATCCATCTGGTCCAATGTGCCATTCAAGTCCATTGTTTCTTTAGTGATTTTCTGTCTAGCTGATCTATCCATTGCTGTAAGCGGAGTATTAAAGTCCCCTGGTATTAGCACATTCTTATCTATAAGATTGTTTGTGATTTATTGTTTTAAATATTTAGGTGTTTCCATATTTGGTGTGGAGACATTTATAATTGTTCTTCCTGATGGATAGACCCTGTAATTATTCTATAATGTCCTTCTTCATCCCTTGTTATTGTCTTTAAAGTCCAGTTTGTCTGATATAAGTATAGCTACTCCAGCTTTCTTTTGACTTCCATGATATATAATTCTCCATCCCCTTAATTTTAATCTGAAGGTATATTCCTGTCTAAAATGCGTTTCTTGTAGACAACAAATAGATGGTTTGTTTGTTTGTTTTTTCCATTCTGCTACCCTATGTTTTTGATTGGAGCATTCAGCCTATTTGCATTCAGTGTTATTATTGAAATATACGGGTTTAGAGTGATTGTGTTCTTTGTGGGATTCATGCTTGTAGTGGTGTCTCTAGCATCTTGTGTTCCTTGCATCATTTCCCTCAGAGAGTCCCCCTCAGGGTTTCTTGTAGGGCTGGTTTAGTGGTGACAAATTCTTTCAATTTTTATTTATTTGGAAAGACTTTTATCTCTCCTTCTATTCTGAATGACACGCTTGCTGCATAGAGGATTCTTGGCTGCATATTTTTACTGTTCATCACGTTGAAGATCTCCTGCCATTCCTTTCTGGCCTGCCAAGTTTCAGTAGATAGGTCTGTCACCACTCTGATAGCTTTCCCTTTGTATGTTAGGGCCCTTTCCTCCGTAGCTGCTTTCAGAATTCTCTCTTTGTCCTTATATTTTGCCAGCTTTACTATGATATGTCATGCAGAAGATCGATTCAAGTTATGTCTGAGGGGAGTTCTCTGTGCCTCTAGAATTTCAGCATCTACTTCCCTCCCCAGGTTGGGGAAATTCTCTGCTGTAATTTGTTCGAGGACTCCTTCAGCACCTTTCCCTCTCTCTTCCTCTTCTGGAATTACTATGAAACGGGTATTGTTCCGTTTGATTGTACGGCTGAGGTCTCAAACTCTTCTTTCATGTTGCTGAATCAGTTTATCTCTCTTTTTCTCAGTTTCTTCTTTTTCTATAATTGTGTCTTCTAAATCACTTATTCTCCTTTCTACCTCTTCAGTCTGTGCATTGGACGCCTCCAGTTTATTATGTATCTAATTTCTCGCATTTTTAATTCATCATAACTATTTTTAAGCTCCACAGTCTTTGTAGCTATAGTTTCTCTGATGTCCTCCATGCTTTTTTCAAACCCAGAAATTAATTTTATGATTATTATTCTAAAATCTTGTTCAGTTATGTTGCTTATATCCTTTTTGAGCAGTTCTTTAGCTGTCATTTCTTCCTGGAATTACTTTGGAGGAGAGTTCTTCCGTTTCATCATTTTGGTTAGCTTTCTATCTCTTGTTAATTTTAAAAGCTTGTTGTACACTCTGCCCTTGTGAGTTCTACTGCATTCGAGAGGGCTCTTTGACTGTTCAGGGCCTGAGTGTTCAGGAAGTGTTCTTTGAATGGTGTCTCTTGGTTTCTCTTGTTGAGCATTTGGTTATTTTGTTTCTCTACTCGTTCTGGTATTTGGGACTCTCTACCATGTGTAGTTTGGCTTGTTTCTTGAGGCAGCCCTCAAAAAAGAAAACAACCACGGAACAAAGGTACACAAAAGCACAGACAAAACCAATAAACACGCGAACCCAGGCTCAGGTAAAAACAACAACAGGGGCACCTGTGTGGCTCAGTCGGTTAAGCGTCCGATTTTGGCTCAGGTCATGATCACAGGGTTCGTGGGTTTGAGCTCCACTTCGGGCTCTGTGCTGACAGCTCAGAGCCTGTAGCCTGCTTCCGATTCTGTGTCCCTCTCTTACTCTGTTCCTTCCCTGCTCACCCTCTGTCTCTCTCACTCTCTCAAGGATAAATAAACATTAAAAACTTTTAAAACAATAACAGCAAAACAGCTCTCTGGAGGGGATGGGCGTGGTTTGGTACAGGCAGGTCTGGCCTCCACTGTTTCTGCTGGCTGCTCCCTGAGGCCCCACCTTGGTGGTTGTGGAGAGAAGAATGGCGTCGCCCCAGTCCCTTCTCAACCAAGAGTTGCAAATCACTTCTTTGGGTCCAGTCTCCCTGTGCTGTGGACGTAGCCAAGGTGGGCTGAGTTATATGCCCCACGCCCTGCTTCGTTTCCAGGTCCCAGTCTGTGGGCTTTGTTTATACCGCCCTAAAGAGTCCTGCAGGTCCTGCTTCCCTGCTGCGGGGGGTCGAGTGGTGGGTTGGGGAAGTGTCACAGCCTCAGATCCTCCAGGGTCAAGCAGCGATACAAGCAGTGTGTTTGGGAACGTAGCTACTTCAGGTCCACTGAATCCGTGATGCCAGGGATGGTGTCTAGAGTGCTGCAGTGCAGTTTTTTCTGGCGCCTTCTGGGACAGGGGACACCTAGTTCAAAGTCAGCACCGCAGCCAGAGCTAAAAAACACTCTCTTTCTCAGCGGAGGTTTTTCTCTTCTCCAAGGACGGTTCTGTGAGCAATCTCAGCTTCTCTTTCCTTTCCCTTGGACTTGCAGCAGCTCTCCACAGCTCGCAGGTTTATCACTCACCGCAGCTGCACGCAAGCCGGGTTCCCTCAACATGCCATGTTTAAATGAGAGTTTCAGAGGTAGTTGGTATTTAAACCCATACCTGGGTCTGGGTCCAGAAATCTATTATTTTTAAATTTCTTTTTAATGTTTATTTAAATTTGAGAGGGAGAGAGCGCTGGCAGGGGAGTGGCAGAGAGAAAGGGAGACAGAGGATTTGAAGCAGGCTCTATGCTGAAGGCAGAGAGCCCAGTGTGGGCTGGAACTAGTGAGCCGTAAGATTATGACCTGAGCTGAGTCGGATGCTTAGCCAACTGAGCCACCCAGGTGCCCCCAGAAGCCTATTTTTATAACTAAAAACTTGTATTGCTTCTTAAACATTTATTGAGCACTTAGGCACTTAGAAAAGAATAATTTAAAAGACAATAACCCTGTAGAATATATAAGCATATGTATCCTAATCATATTTTTTAACCTCGTGAAGTTTGTTACTCCAAGCAGTTGAGTTTCTTATTTTTACTCTCTCCTTACAGAGATAGGGAGGAGCGATTGGCTGCACTCACAGCTGCTCAACAAGAAGCAATGGAAGAGCTACAAAAAAAAATTCAGCTCAAGGTAAGGATATTATATATTTCAGTTTGAAAATCTAGAGATTTCAATGACACATGCGATTAAATTTTTTAATTTCAGGAACTGTATAAAAATTTTAGTTTATATTCTTAATACTTGGATAATAAGACTTCTGTGATTTGGTTATGATCACTTATAACCCAACAGTCTGAAAACTAAATTATTTTAATACACTTAAGTGATGAGAATAACTAAAGGAATTTTAGTACTTCTTGTTTTTACTAACCAATCTGTGAGTGACTTGAAGGCATTACTCTTTGGTTTCTGATAGTTATATTTTTATTTATTTACAAACAAAAAGTGATTAGGATAATTAGTTTCACCTGATTTCAGTACTTATGAATTGTGCGATTATAACTTGGGAAATTATGATAAACTACTATTTTCTAGAAAATATTTTCCATTAGTAATACCGTTTCTGGCAGTATATTTGACACAGTGTAATGATTACTTATACATTGTCTCCTCACAGAGATAGTACCATCCATAAGGTAGAGGGCCATATTTTATCAGTTGTGTAGTCACAGGACTTTATCATTCACTGACATTTAATGCAGCAAAAATTTATTGAGCCTTGTAGTAGGCAGGGGGTTAAAGAGATGAGTAAGGCATGACTCTAAATTTTAAGAAACTCTTAATGTAGTGTAAGAATCAGTTGCTAAACAGATAATTTCCATATGGATGCATGTGCTTGCGTAGAGTGCTATGGAAGCACAGATGAGGATACTTGGTCTAATATGAAGGGTTTCAGAAGTTGGGGAAAAAATTTAGAGAATAACTCCTGAGCTGAATCCTGAATAGGTAGAAGAATAGGTAGGTGGGTGGGATGGCATTTCCAGTTATATGAAAAAGTGAGCATTAAGTCAGAAGTCTGTAATTGTGTTTTCAGCTTGGTTGTTTTTTTGTTTTGGGGGGGAAGTCACTGGAGGTGTGAAACGACCAGAAATGGTGGTGGGGAGTTGGTGTGGTAGAAGTCTGCATCATGATGGGGTTTGTCTGCAATGAGGATAAGCGTGGTCTTTACATATGGGTCAGCATTTCCTAAAGTGTGTTCCCAGAAGGGCTTCTCAAAAGTGTGTTGTTGTCAATTAAGTGTGTAAAATGTTTTTTAGTATGAGCTAGGTTTATTGAGTCATAGTGCACAGAGACATACTAGAGGATCCGTATAGTTCAATATTTTATTTGCTTTAATTTGGCATTTTCCAAATTTATTTGCTGATAGAACCTTTGCCACAAAGCACTTATAATATTGTGTGGTGTTGTTCCAAGAAGCACACTCTAAGAGACGTTATTGTACATGTAGGAGATTTATTAAAGGGGTCTATGTAAATTCTTGCTTAGTGTTCACGTCAACATTGAATGAAGATATCTCTTCTATTATTGTAGAAACTTTAATGGAAATACTATTTTTTAAGTTCTCGGTATAATTTATATCATTTTTATATTCTCACACTTTGACTTCATTCACAGCATGATGAAAGCATTCGAAGGCACATGGAACAGATTGAACAGAGAAAAGAAAAAGCTGCTGAGTTAAGCAGTGGGCGGCATGCGAATACTGATTATGCCCCCAAACTGACCCCTTATGAAAGAAAGAAGCAGTGTTCCCTTTGCAGTGTCCTGGTAGGTTGCCATATTAATATTGTGATGATATAATTTATTACTTAAGTTTGTTAAACTATGGAAATATATCCTCCAGTCTTTTAAAATTCATATGAAGGCATCTGGTGAGTACCATGGATTTCTCTCATGATTTTCAATGCTAAGTAAGTAGTATAAAAATAGCATCAGCATTTAAGAGTACCAGTGCAAAGTGCCAAAGTATGCAATTCCTGTTAAAATGGATATATACCTGCTTAATTGATAGCCCAAGCAATATTTCTGGGTACTGGGACCAAAAAAGAAAAGAACATTTTCAGTCCTGAAATTTGAACTCGATACTTAGAAGAAATGATACACTGTTAAAGTTGGTTACAATGGTATATTTTTTTTGGATCATGTATCTTCCAGAGGATTCTCCGAATTGTGTTTTAAATAAAATATTTTTAGCCTAGTATGTAAAGGCTAGCATGATATCAACATACATATAATATAATGGCTTGAATATGTAATTCTTATAATTGGATATAATTATATGTTGATTACAGTTGTTTTGATTTTATGCTTTTAGATCTCCTCAGAGGTGTATCTTTTTAGCCACATTAAAGGAAAAAAACACCAGCAAGCTGTAAGAGAAAATAGCAGCATTCAAGGGCGTGAACTTTCAGATGAAGAAGTGGTAAGCTTTACTGTTTGTTGTTCATTTCCACATATTTATTGAATACTTAGTGTGTCCTATTTTATTATAAAGAATTCCATGTTCATTTGTGATTATTTAAAACTATATTTAACATTTAATAACTACTAAACTATATACAAATGTATCATTTAGTATTCATTTTAGTGCTTACTTTGACACTATATTTACTAAAATTTGGTATACATTTTAGTTTAATAAGAAACAAGAAATAATAATTTTAGTGTAAAAAAGTCATAGTATTTTGATATTTCAGTAATATACAAAAGAATTATTTAATGATGCCCTGCATTTCTTAGAAAATAATTAACAATATAAATGTCATGTAAATTAATAATTTTATGTAGTACAGTATTTAGAAATTTTTGGAAATGTATTATTTACCTATGATTGTTTACAGTGGAATTTAGATTTGTATGAATATTTTAATATTTTACATTAAACTGTTATCTAGATATGGAGGACATCACTAGTCTATGAATTTGTTGGTTCTATTTGCAATAGCAAATTTCTCAAGCTACCCAAAGATGAGACATTCATGTTTGTGACAAATCTCTTACGATGCCCAGGAAAAGTTATTATGGTTCTAATGAGAGCAGTAAATGTGTATACATGCATGTGTGAGTTTAACTCCTTTTTTCCCCAGTGTAACCTATATTAATAGAGTACACAAATCTCAAGTATACAGCTTGATTTTTACTTATGTTTCACTCACATCAAGATACAGATCATTTCTTATGCCCCAGAAGGTTCCCTCATGCTCCATCCCAGACATGTCCCCAAAAGGTAACTTGTCTGCACCATCAGTTAGTTTTCCCTGTTCAGGAACTTTATTTAAATGTTATCACACAGTATATACTTCTGTCTGGCTACCTTCACTTATCCCTAACTCTGAGATTGATCTTAAATGTTTATGTGAAGCTGTAGTTCTTTCTTTTTCTTCGCTTTTAATCAATGCCCTCCAGGCAAAGACCATCAAGAACATATTTGTAGTTGAATAAGTTGGGGTTTATTAATCTAATAAAAGAATGGAAAATGTATACTATGGGGAATTATGGAGCTTCTCAATAGGGTGTTAGAAATGGCTTATTATAGGATTTGGGCTTGTGCTAGGTGACTTGGTTGGGGAGGGGAGAGTTCAAGGACTTGGAGCTTTGGTCTGAATTGAATGCTGTCAGGAAGTGGGGGTAATTATGTGATTGGTTCTTAATAAATCAATAAATCTTACCTAGGTGGGAGGACCATAGCTACTGTTTTCTCCTGAGTTTCTGGATATGACCAGTGTCTGAAGGGAAATTCCACATAGTTTTTTGGGCTTAATTTGCCTTTTGAGGATATTCCCCTTCAAGCTCCAGTGGCTTTGGCTCTAAACCAAACTCTGTCTCTTCAGCTCAGTAAGGCTGCTACTTTTAGCTTACAGTGTTCTCCATGACAAAAATTGGTACAAACCCTTCAAGGAAAAATCCAGAGTAAATGTGGAGCTTACCTCATATGCTTCGTTTCTGTTAGGGATCACAGTCTCTCAAGTCCTGGCTCTGTTGGCCATTCTTCAATGTCTTCAAATTGATAATTGGTATATTTTGTGTAACATTTTGAGTTAGGAGATAGTCCAGAATAAGCCAGTTCACTGTAGCTGGAATTGGAAATCTCCTAATGTTTAATTCCTATATATACATTTTTTGACATAATGCTTGACACATGGTAAGGTATTTAATAAAAGCTCATTGAGCTGAGTTGAACTAAAAGGTTATATAGAATGGCTTTAGCTACCTTTAATAAAACATGTAATTAATCATCTATTTAGTTTACCTCAAATAATTTTTTTGTCTTTTGCTTAAATTGTATGAATATTTTAAGAGTGAATAGTAGGGATTTTTATATTTTACTTGAATCATTCATATAATTTACCACATTCACTCTTTTAAGTTTGCTGTTTAGAACCAGAGTCATGTGTATATGTGTGCCACTTCAAAAAAAATGTTAAATTGCTTTCTTTAATTATAATTTAATTATTCCATTACAAATAAAAATTTTCCATTTATAAAAATTATTTGTAATTAAATTCTCTTAATTAAAAAACTATATTATTTAATTTACAACAGATTATTTAAACATTTTCTGGAGTATTGCTGTTATGTAAACTGAAATTTAAATTTTATGTCTTATTACTCAGTGAGAAAAGTTGGGAAGGAAAGAATAGTTCATGCAATTTGAAAGAAAAATGTGCAGTATTATCTGACTTTTGTAGCTATTATAGCATAGCCTGATGTTTAGCATTGTGATTTGAGATTTGGTTGATGTGTTCATTTTACATACTATTTCAGTTGAGAGGAATTAAATTTTCCTTAAGTTCTCACTTAATTCATGTAATTATTCTGGGTTATAGCCCTTTCTTCCTAAAAATAAGTATGTGATATAGCATATGAGTTATGTGATATAATAAGGCAATTTTATATTTACTCACATGGAAGTTTCATTTCTAATCAGTGGAGGTATCTATAGTAAACATACTTGTTCTACTTAAAGTTATTACTTGTCATCTGTGATGTCTTTATGTTATATATACCTTGTCTGTGACCCTTCTTCTTTGACATGTAAGATTTTATTTATACCACCTCTGACCTAATAAAATTGTACCTTTGACCTTATGCACTTGACATATCAGATAACTTACTCTTGATCTTTGACACGTTTTGTTTTAAGCCTGTTAAACATAATAGGTAGCTGTCTGGCAAGAAAGGTATAATGTTTTGTGTTTTTATTGTAATTTGGGAAATTTTTCTAGTTTTTTGAAACTTCACAAAAAGAGCTGTTATATGTTTGATTTTTTTTCTCTTTCATTGTCTTAAAATCCACGTGTTAAAAGTAGCTAATTTTTGAAGGTCAAAACAAATGGGTGCTAGTTTAAATACATCCCCAAATTTAATTTTTTATATTTGCTAGAGAAATAATGAAGTATAAGTTTTAATTAAACCTCTGATTTCTGTCATCCTCTTTTCACACTAATATCTAAAGAAGATAAGAGTGATTATTGTGAATGTTGAAGTACATCCAGCCTTATATAGAGAATGAAGTTAAAAAGGGTTTTGTTTTTTTTTTTTAAATCCATATATTTCTGTTTGTGAGACTCCTTGGATTTAAAAGCACATAAAGTATACAAGGTCCGTTTGTTAATCTGTGTACTTAAATAAATTTCATTTTCATTTGATACATGGATGTATAAAAAGGACTTTCATGAAATATCTTAACTTTAATTTATTGGATATTTACAACCAAATGTGATTTTATGAATCCCAAATTAGTATTTCAACTTGGAAAAATTATGCAATTTAGGTGAGTGAAAGAAAAAATGATATTTTAAGCTAGCAAAAACATAAAGATTTACTGTACTTAATGAAATGTAAGCTGATTTCTTTCGCCGGAATGTGCTGGTGTTGAGATGAAAGAAGTCTCCTAGATATCTCCGAGAATTGATGACAGTCCAGAATATAATAGATAATTCCTAATAGATTGATTAATTTCCTTGCCTTGCTTACCTTTGTTTGTAGAAGCCAGAAGTATTTGTTGTCTTTTTATAATCATGTTAGGAAAGCATTTTGTCTGCTTTTCAATAGAAAATCAAGTCAGATGGACAAACCAGGACTCATTTAGAGTAAATCTTTATTTTTCCCCCCAGTACCTCAGTTGGGTACACTTTAAGTTAATTTGAGAAATTATCTAAAAATGCCTTGCCCCCTCTTGCAGGATATAACTTCCATTCCCTTTATTTTCTCTTTAATAGAATAGGAAAACTTTTGTGGTGTGTGTATGTATATGTATATGTGTGTGAGAGAGAATGTGTTGTGAGAGAGAACGTGTATATATTCAGTATATAACACACATATATAGCTGATTGTTAACATATAATTCTTCTAACTTTTGGAATTCTTATGGTGGCAAATTCACTCACATTGGAACTAGGGCATACAGAGAGCATGTAGCTATTTATCTGTGCTGATTTAGTCTTCTTCATTAATTTAAGGAAGAAATTTGAACTAGGTAGCCAGTTGTTTTAAACTTAGTTTGATCTAATAATTGAAACAGTCTCTCTAGTTTGTACCTTGCCTCTTTTGAATAACAATCCTTAGCCCCTATCCACTTGCTTATCTCCTTAAGATAGCATCTATGTGTATTGGAGGAAGAGTATGGCTTACCTGACACCATATTAAGAGGAAAAGTTGAGGTCTTTCTACCTGATGTCTTCTTTCCTTTCTAATTTCCAGTGTGAGGCCCTTCTTTACCTGTTCACTTAGTCTCTGGGCCACCAATCATGAAGAGTGGCTGGTGAACTCTGATCTGTTCTTTCCACTCAGTGTTACAGTGGAGCATCAGCCTCTTCCCAATCAGGTCACCCTCAGTCCTCTCTGCGCACATATCTCTGAGTCTTTGCCAAACCTTCATTCTGGCCCTGACAGGCTTACTGGCCCCTACCACAGGGTTCACAGCACATAAAAACCAAGAGCATTTGGGGAAAGCTAAAATATCAGACCTCTTCCTGACTGCCTCACATGGCCATATTAATGGACCTATTTGGTGACAAGGATAGATGGAGAGACTGTTTCTTTTGAGAATCAGAATTATACTTTTGCATTACTCTCACTTAGCTAACATTTTATCTCCCTTGGGATATACATTAAAAAATTTTCCCCCTTTTATCTTCAAAATTTTTTGGCTGGAAAAAGGTACAATGTCCTTTAACCACTCCTTCCTCCTTATTCTGACCAAACATCTGAGCCTTAAGGTTGGAAAAGGGAATTTTCTTCATACTGTGTAATAAATACTATAGTTTGAATTCTCCTAGCTTCATTATTGATGTGCTAAAGGGCAAGATAAATAAATTTATTAAATCTCAGGTGATTAGTTTGGTTTATAAACCTATTGTTTTGCTGCATGTATCTGCATTATATATCTAAAGTTGATTATTATTATAGAGTGTGTTTTTCTTGTTTTTTTTTTAGAACAAATTCTAACTGCCTTTCTAGCCGAGTTGAACTGGGCAAATGCCATATGCTAAGAAAGTTAAAATCATCACATTTTGGAATATTACCTCATTAACANTCTAACTGCCTTTCTAGCCGAGTTGAACTGGGCAAATGCCATATGCTAAGAAAGTTAAAATAGATCATCACATTTTGGAATATTACCTCATTAACTCCTGTTTTGAATACTTTTTCTGATGTTATGTGACCATTGCATTTTTACTGCTAACAATCACAGTCTCTTTTCTGTATTGGTTTTCTTTTAATAAACATTCAGTTTTAGAGATATTGATTGTTAACCAGAACTATAGTTTTCTTACAGTTTTTTTCAGGATTCTGTGTCATTGGGTTAGTAAATTACAACTACATGAAGTTATGGTCCATGAACCTTTTCTTATGAAACATAGTTGATTTATTTTAAAATGCAGTTTCAGGGGTGCCTGCAAGGCTCTGTTGGTTGGGCATCCAACTTTGGCTCAGGTCATGATCTCAAAGTTCGTGAGTTTGAGCCCCACCTTGGGTTCTATGCTGACAGCTTGTAGCCTGCTTCAGGTTCTGTGTCTTTCTTTCTGTTCCTTTCCCATTCACATTCTCTCTCTCTCTCTCTCTCTCTCTCAAAAATAAATGAATAAACATTTAAAAATAATAAAAAAATGTAATTTCAAATAGGTAACAAATGCCTGCAGTTTAGAAATTTAAGCTCTCTAGTGTTTGATAAAACTCTATTTTGTGGCTCTTAGCTATACAAATGTGAAAAGCCATTTCAACTGTATTTCTCTACATGAGCCCTTCGACATAATATGTGCTTTTTGTTTACAATATGGTAGTTATCTAATTTTACAGTTTGCTTATAGTAATTAAGACTATTTTTTTCCTTTTTGTATGTTTATGTGGGAATTAGAATGGAGTGTCCCAACCTGATATTTTAAATGTTTAAGTTATAACATATTGGCTGTTGTTTGTAGCTGAGATACACATTCCCTTTACAAAATGAAATATCTAAACATTATTGCTTTTTAAAAGACATATACCCTTAAACTCCTTAAACTCGTATTAAAGATCATGGTAGCTTGGGATGACTAGAATAGTGACTATGTTCATACATCTACATATTACAGACTGATACATACTCATCTGGCTCTTGTGTGTCATTTGTGAGAAATTGCAGAATTGATGCCATGGGCAACGTTGAGAGACCAAAGCAATTGTGATGACTATTTTGCATCTGCTTTCTTTCAGTTGGATGATAGAGGATCAGAAACAAGATTGTAGTGAGGCATTTTTATACAACCAAGCTACTTCTACTTCACTCAAAGTTTTGTAATATATACTTTTTTATATAGAAATTTGATACATGCCAGCCCCTCTGGAAAACAGTGTGGAGGTTCCTCAAAAAATTAACAATAGAACTCCCCTATGACCCAGCAGTAGCACTGCTAGGAATTTACCCAAGGGATACAGAAATGCTGAGGCATAGGAGCACATGTACCCCAATGTTCATAGCAGCACTCTCAACAATAGCTAAAACATGGAAAGAGCCTAAGTGTCCATCAACGGACGAATGGATCAAGAAGATGTGGTTTATCTATACCATGGAATACTACATGGCAATGAGAAAGAATGAAATCTGGCCATGTGTAGCCACATGGATGGACCTTGAGGGTGTTATGCTGAGCGAAATAAGTCAGGCAGAGAAGGACAAATATCATATGTTTGCACGTATAGGAGGATTAGGAGGAACTTGACGGAGGAACAAGGGGGAGAAGAAGGGCAGAAATGGTGGGGGAAAGGGAGAGAGGCAAACCATGAGAGACTCTTGAATGCTGACAAAAACTGAGGACTGATGGATGTGGGGGGGAGGGGGGATGGGCATGGAGGAGGACACTTGTGGGGATGAGCACTGAGTGTTATGTGGAAACTAATTTGACAATGAACTATTTGTAAAAAAATGAATAAATAAAAAAAGATAAAAACACACACACACACAAAAGAAATTTGATACATGCATAATGTTGAAATATGACAATTTATGTTGGAACAATTAAGGAAATAAAGGATTCATTAAAAATTATTTATTTTTGAGAACAGAGAGAGACAGAGCATGAGTCGGGGAGAAGCTGAGAAAGAGAGACACACGCAGAATCTGAAGCCAGGTCCAGGCTCTGAGCTGTCAGTGCAGAGCCCGATGCAGGGTTTGAACCCATGAACTGTGACATCATGATCTGAGCCAAAGTCAGACACTCAGCCAACTCAGCCACCCAGGCGCACCAGAAATAATGAATTTATTAATAGGAGTTTATAAGCAGGAACACTCTTGCTCTGACAAGGATAGTTGAGTTTAGCATTTTATTTGCCTAATTTAGATAATTCTTATTTTCCTTACTAAATAATTGATTATAAATGCTTTTATTTTAAAGGTGTTTTTTTTGTTTGTTTGTTTGTTTTTGAGAGAGAGAGAGCGAAGTACAGCAGGGTAGGAGCAGAGAAAGAGGGAGAGAGAGAATCCCAAGCAGTCTCCATGCCATCAGCACAGAGCCCAGTGTGGGGCTTGAACTCATGGAGCTGTGAGATCATGACCTGAGTCAAGAGTCAGATGCTTAGCTGACTGAGCTACCCAGGCATCCCTAAATGTTTTTATTTTAATTTGGACTTTATTAAGTTCCTTATCTGAAATTCAATGGCCAGTATATTAGTTCCAAAGTAAATATTTATAGAGGAGCAGACCCCTGATCAGAGTTATTGAGTTTAAGTAATAATTATTTTGTCAGTTTGACTCCTCTGGCAGTCTTTAAAGGCATATCTCTTGTGTCAGGAAAATCACGAAGTTGCAAAACAAAATTTTCTCAATCCCACAATTTGGTCCTCTCTCTCAAAAATTTGATTTAGATTACAAAGTATTTCAGCATCATAAAGGAGTGTAATAAACCCCATATTTCTGCCACCAAGATAATGAGATAACACTTCTTTCCAGGTCCCTCCATATTTGGAAAGCTGGAGGGGATACAAAGGATATAAAGTGTGGGTGGTGGGCCAGGTTCAGGGAATAGAGCTAAATCCTTATGTTGCATGCTGAGAAACCAGTAGCTAATCCTAAAACTGGAAAAAGAAGAAGTAGCAATGCAAAAATATATTCAGGAATATAGAGAAGAAGGTTAAATTAATCTGCTGAAACCATTGTGCCTGGATTGGGGAGAGAAGTAAGGAGAGCAGTGGGAAACTAGTTTCTTTGAACCAATGTGTAAATCATGTTTGTGGGTAACATTGACAAAAGCATAAACATTTTTAAAAAATTAAAGAAATACAACAATGGCAATTATGTTCATGCCCATGTTGCTTAGGAATCTTGTGTGTTCTGTTCATTATTTTTTGTTTATAGTTAAATTAGATAAATTGATACATCTGCAACCATAGAAGGCCATCATAGTGAACTTGGATATTTTGGCCAGTTACATGCCTAATACTTTATTTTTTTTAAATTGATTGCAGCAGCCTTTGATGCCTTTAATCCAAATACTGGATTTTTTCTTTTTTCTTTCTTTTTTTTTTTTTTTGTTGTTGCTTTCTGTTCCTATTATTTGTAGAATAATAATAAAACAGATATCTGTGTATACCCCACTCAGGTATCTCCTGAGTATCTCCTGGTAGGAAATTATGTTTTTGTTTATTTCTCCTTCTTTTGCTTGTGAAAGAGATTTTCACTGGCTAGAGATTTGTGGCTTAATAATTATTCTCTCCAATTAATTGTTAAACTAAGAAAATTTGGTTTGAATTTTGATTGTGATTGCTATGGAATTCTAGATTAAATTGGCAAAGGTGGGTATCTTTTAAATATTTTTTCTTTCCATCCAGCAACATTTGTCTACTTATGTCTTGCATTTGTTTAGGTGTCCTTTAGTTTAGCATTCATTTTCTCCATTTAAGTCTTAAACATTTCTTAGTAGGCTTATTTTGTTTCTAAATTAATTGGTTTTAAAAGTATTTTAAAATTACAAAATTTAAAATTAATAAATTCAAACAATTTTGAATTACAGTTTTTATTTTCTTTTAAACAAAGAGGTATTTCCAACGTTATAGAGGGTAGCAGTGCCTTTTGTTTTATGAGTATGAGTATATATATGTGTCGTTTAAAAGTCTGAAGTGATGCATGGATTTGACTGCCATCTTGTATAGGGACCAGTCTAATCTTCTGGGCATTGCTTCAGTTTTAAACTCTGTGGTGCTAACATGAGTGCTTTCCTTTGTTTTTCATTTCAACTTTTGTTACATTCTGATCAGAGTGTAAGGTTTGTCTAGGTTCTACTATGGAGTTCATTGATTTTCTTTATAGCTTACTACACTATAAAATTTTAAGAATAGATTTTCTCTCTCTTTGGGTATATATAATATGTATTAGATCAGATTTGCTCATTGTTATACAAATATTTTCATTTTCTTACCTATATTTTGTGCTTACTAATATCCTTTTCTCAAAAGTGGGAAGATTGCCAGTATGCTATTATTATTATTATTTATGCATGTCTAGTTGTGTTTTAAAAATCAATATATATAAATCACAGTGTTTTATCATCATGATTATAACTATTTACATAATTTTTCTCTTACTGATGAGAAAAAGTGTAAAGCATCCCTCTTTCCTATTTCGTACCTCTCTTTGAATATTATTTTTGTATGGTTTAATTTTGCAAACCTAAGTTTGGATAGTGCTGCCTGATATGTCCCTTTATATCATTTCCCTCCCTTCTCCATTTTGCTTTTGTCCTCCTGATAGTTTTGTGTTTGCACCTAGGTCTATTCCTAAAAAGCATAATTTTATTTTAGCTGTTTCCTGGTTTATAAAGAAGTACCATGCTATATATACTCTTTTGGACTTAACTCTTTTCTGCTGACTATTATAGTGCCTCAGTCCATACAAGTTAGAAAATTGTTGCCTTTTTAAAAAAAATGGACATATTTTTTAGAAAGAGAGTGCACATGAGCAGAGGAGAGGGGCAGAGAAAGAGAGAGAGAAAGAGAATCTTAAACAAGCCTCTCACTCAGCGCAGAGTCCAGTGTGGGACTTGATCCTACAACCCTGGGATCATGACCTGAGCTGAAATCAAGAGCAGGACGCACAACTGACTAAGCCACTCAGGCACCCCAAAATTGTTGCTGTTTTTTAAACAACTTTGAGGCACAACTGTCATAAATTAAACCACACTTAATTTTAAGTTTACTCTAACTTTTAGTACCTTTGTACCCTTGAAACCATCACCATGATCAGGACCATGAACATGTCCACCACCTCAGTAAGTTTCCTCATTCACTGTATCCCTGCCTACTTTTGTTCTACCAATTTTTGAGAAAGGGATATTGAAACCTTTTATTTTAACTGTGAATTTTTCTATTTCTCTTGGCAGTTCAATCCATTTTTGCTTTATGTTGTTTCAAGTTGTATTATTAGGGTCATAAATGCTAATGATTGTTATGTCCCCTTGATTAATTGTCCCCTTTCGTATGAAATTACCTTCTTTATTCCTAGTAATATTTTTTACAGCCTGATCTAAATATTAATTGTCCATTCCAACTTTCTTTTATCTAGTGTTAGAGTAGTGTATCTTTTTCTATTCTTTTAACATATTTATATTTTTACACATGTCTTTTTCTTAAACACTTAAATAGACTTACAGACAATCAGTGTCCTGGTGCTCTTGAGTTTGATGTGAAGCTACTGGGTCTCTGAAGCTCTTGTCACCTAAGACTGTGAAAGCCACTCACAACTGAGGAGTTTGAGCTCTGTCTCTGAGCATTCTTTTCACTTAGATCTGTTATCAAAAGTGTGATGTTATTTGTGATCTTTGGTAATATTGTTACTGGGATATTACTGAAACGGCTTCAAAGGATGAAGCTGAATTGTAATCTAACATGCTGTATTTGAAGTCTGAGAATTCTGAGAAAATACCTTTCACTACAAAGCTTGGTTCAATATAACTGAACCATTCCCTGTTGCAGTATTGAGTTCAACCTTTCTCTAGCTTCACAGCATAATAAAATAATAAGCTTGTTGAACTCTGTGCTTTCCTTTGAGTCATTTGTTAAACCTCAAATTATATCAGAAAAGAACATCAGAATCTATAAAACAAGTCTTTACCCCATTTATCATCTCCACCTATAAGAAAACTGATGGAGTATTTGTAATTGTCACTGAGTGGCAGGGGGACAGATGGTCGACTGTCATCCTATCAGAAGATGGCCTTTTCTCTTTGGCCATGGTGTTTGTTTCACAGTATTTCATTAGCTTCATTTTTCTTATCTGTCACTTGAAACAATGTAATACTTAGACTATAGTAGATAAAAATAGAAGTGTATCCTATACCTGTAGAAAGGGACCTTGGCGGAGTTGAATCTTTTGTCTGATTAAAATTGTCTATCAGGTTTTAAAAGTTGTCATTGTCTTATGTTTAATTTTTCAAAATGGACGGTGTCAGAAAAGACATTGTTTTGATGAAAGGCATTACGTTTAAGATTTTATTAACTTTACTGTTTGACAAATTTTTAAAGTTTTATTTAAAGGTAATGGAATTCTCAAACTTTTTGTCTTTTTAAGCATTTTTCAGCACCTGCTTGTGCACTTTTCATTAGTGCAGGCACCAGGGAAGCACAGATAAATGTCAAGTGAGCCTAACTCTTCAGTATATGCTATCTCTCTGAGTGTCATGAATCTCTAAACACACTCGTTTTAAAAACTGAACTAGTTCTTTATATGGTACTTTCATTTCTGAATAGTGTTTGGGTAATATCTGCAGATACTTAATTTGATATGGCAAATTCCATCTCACAAATCACTAATTACAAATCATCTTTCCTCTGAACTCATTTTGGAGGATAACTGCTGAACAGTTTTGTGGAGGAGCGATATCATTCAGAATAATAGTTTACTACAGATTGTTTTGGTGTTATTCTTGGCAAAACTTTGACACCCAGAGAATCGTACCTCTTTTTTTTTGCAGATACTAATAGTTTATTGTCAAATTAGTTTCCACATAACACTCAGTGCTCATCCCCACAAGTGTCCTCCTCCATGCCCATCACCCCCCTCCCCCCCACATCCATCAGTCCTCAGTTTTTGTCAGCATTCAAGAGTCTCTCATGGTTTGCCTCTCTCCCTTTCCCCCACCATTTCCGCCCTTCTTCTCCCCCTTGTTCCTCTGTCAAGTTCCTCCTAATCCTCCTATACGTGCAAACATATGATATTTGTCCTTTGAGAATCGTACCTCTTTAACTTAAGCAGTTCGCATAAATCCTTAACAGATAGTAACTATTGAATTAAATGTTAATAAAGTAAATGTTAATGACCTAATTACAATTTATTGTTTTCAACATTACCATATCTGTGGAGAGTGGTATTCAAAATATATGATAGAGTGCTGTCTAAAAATACCATGTTGTTTTTAGGTGAGTATGCTTTTATTTCTTCCCTTCTTTCATCTGCTTCTCTTTTTCTCCTAATTTTTCTTCTTTTCTTCCTTCATTTCTCCATTCCACCACATCCTCCTCACCCCTCACTTTTCCTACCCTTATCATCATGCAGAAAAACAGAAACGTGTTCCAGCCCTCCAACCTCCACTTTCCACAGTTTTTGTAAAAGGTGGTGAGAAAATGTTGTAAAATGTCTCCTATTGATGTTATTTGTTGCTCTGCCATGTAGGCTTAAAAGAATGGAATGCCTCATAATATTTTTAAGAATTTAAGAAAAAACATTATTTGTTTCTAGAATAGACTGATGTCATTGGATTTTAGATTCATAGTTGAAGAAGTACAGGATGAGGTTTAGAGAAAAATGTTTTTCCAAACAATATGTGAAAACCCTTACATTCATTTCTTACACATTTAGATTAGTAACTTGGCATCCACACTGCTTTTGAAAGCAAACTTTGAGTTGCAGAGAAATAAGTAAGCTTCTTGAGCATGAGATTGGATTTCTATGAAGAAGACTTTTGATTTTCAAACACAGATACATTTGTATTATTGTAATGAAGCTTTAGTCCATTTTTTCCCCCAAAGGAGATGTATTTAAAATTCTTTTGATCCTAGAAAGAACATCCTTAAAAATTCTCATGTCTGTAATATTTTAGAATAATGGGCAGCAGATTATTTCTTTTGATGTATCACATTTTATGAAATGTGTTTATTCTGAGATATAACTTGAGTTCTAAAAATGGCAGTTGAATAAAATTCTTTATTGTGTCACTTATGTTTTCTTATCTATCGTATTTTTGAACTTTTATATTCTTTTCCAAAGATCATGAATCTGTCTGTAGCTTAATTTTTTTCATGTCTCTGTTAAAAAATGAGGAACTATGAGAATTTTAGGAAAAGTCTGAAAGAACACCAGGGTAATAAATCCCATATGAATGATTTCATTTAATATAGTAAATTATGGTAGAAAGTCCATAAAAGGTAATTTAAAAAATAAGAAGGGTATAAACTTTGATGATATCACGTCCGTATAGGTATTAGTTTCCTTATGTACATCATTCATATTTCATATTGTAGCAGTGTTTTTTAAATAAGAAATCACAATTGTGACTTAAAAATTAGACTTATAATTTGTGCGTGCGTGTGTGTGTGTGTGTGTGTGTGTGTGTGTATAATTAGCCATTACTGATTACTTTTTGGGCTTGTTACATCATTAGAAAAGGGAAGACTTTAGGATTTATTGTCTAATCCGCTTATTTTACTAGGGAAGAAACTGAGGCCCAGAGAAGTCTCTCAGTCATGAGTTGTAGAATGTATCTTGCTGTAGATATTTTGGCTCAGAGTTCAGTGCTGTTTCTACTGCATCACTCTGCTTTTTAATGCCTAAAGGAAAAACAGTGTCTCCTATTAATGTTTATGTAGGATTAATAGTATCAAATAGCCAAAATCGCCAGCTGAGACTCATTTTTGACTTGTTAGGGGAGTAGGGCTTGCATTGAGCCAGGATTCCGTGAGACTAGGAGTTGTACTTTTTCTGTTAGGAAGGAAGGAGATTCAGGGGCCTTTGGGGTGATTTTTGGTCCTGAGTACTTTGCATTTTGAAGATGACTAAGTGGGGCGCCTGGGTGGCTCAGTTGGTTAAGCGTCCGACTTCAGCTCAGGTCATGATCTCATGGTTCATGGGTTCAAGTCCTGCGTCCGACTCTGTGCTGACAACTAGCTCAGAACCTGGAGCATGCTTCAGATTCTGTATCTCCCTCTCTCTCTCAGACCCTCCCCTGATCACGCTGTCTCTCTTGTCTCTCTCTCTCTCTCTCTCTCTCAGAAATAAATAAAACATTAAAAAAAAAGAAAAAAGAAAATGACTAAGTAAATAATAGATACTGTGTCTTAAGGGGTATATTTTTCTTTTTCTTGTGCCTGTGGCATAATAAAACTGTAGTAGATTAAAAAGATGAGGGTAGTTTTGCACACTTATATTCATTCTTCCACAGCACTAATAAGCTTACAACAACTATAAGCTTATACAAATCAACAGTCTTTTCTTTAAAAGCTTGTTTTTCTTTGCATTTCCATATTAGCATTAATTTTGCAATAATTAAAATTTTAATGTAGAAAATTGGATAAAAAGTAATGTTTACTGTTAACATATTTTCTGTTCTTAGTATATGAATATATAAATTTACAAGCTTATTTATATTTAAACTACATTGCATAGATTGGAATCCTGAACTTTCATTTAACACTATCCAGTGTATGTTTTTAATAGCATTACTACTGTTTAAAATTAATCAAATCTGTGTAGTATCATCTTAATACATGTGCCATAATTTATCCAATCAATTCCCTACTGCAGGTATTCTCTTGTAAAACTCACTTCAGTGAATATATTTATAGAGAAGTATTTTTTTTACCTCTATTTCTCTGTGGTAATTTTGCAGAAGTAGTATCTCTATTATTTTTTTAACAGAGCATGTTATTAAATATTACTAAGTATTAAGTAGAACACTTAATACTGATATCAGGGGTATTGATATCTGAAAAGCTCCATTTTTAAATGGCCAGAGCTATAGATAACTTGAAGCAAGTAATATTTTCAAGTAAAAGGAAATGAGATTGCTCTATTTTTCTGATCCTGGCCTGTTTCTTTTAAGAAGGGATGTCATCAAGAATAAGAGCCAAAAGGTCAGGTTCTAGGGTTCAGGGCAGGGCTCAAATCATACCAGGAATCTAGAACAGTAAGTAGGGAAAGAAACAAGAACCAAATTTTATGGAATGGACTACTGCTGAAGATAGATTGGAGTGAGAGGAAGTGCTGCCTGCCTGTGTACTCAGGTACCCAAGGATTGCTCAGATATACTGGATTCTGGACCTTGAGCAGCAAGATTAATTTCAAAATGTACCAACTAGTGGATGGATCCTGCTAGTGGACTTCCTGTCACAACAGATTGGGCTATGGAATTAGGATGAAGAGCATTAGAGCCTTCATCTCTGACTCAGCAAGCAGAGCCTGGATCTATTTGGTCAGCACTCTTTCTTAGGAGGCTCAGGTTATGCATCATATTGTAATTTCCAGTTAACTTTTGGCCTGTCCCATAGCCTCAGGCGAAAGAGGGCCATGTAAGGAATATGATTGGATTGGTAAAATATATCACTACCTCTTTCAGTAAAACACTTCCATATTATTTCTACTTTTTTTGGCAAGATATTATCTCCCGTCCTTATAACAGATTTCAAACTTGCACTGCACACTTTAGTGAGCAAATCTGCAGACATTAGTCTGCAAATCTGTTCATTACATTTTAAGTTTAGCTCTTAGATATTTCAGAGATATGATATTATGATTTCATTTACTTCTTTTGGCAAGCCAGATAGAGTTTTAAAGATTCATGTGTACAAATAACTTTTCCTTACAAGATGACTCTTTTCTGAACTGGTTATTACGGAGAAATTAAAACTTAAGTAATGGACAGAATAGTGTGATGAACCTCCATGTACTCATAACTGAGCTGTAACAATGAAATTCATAGTGAATCCCTCCCAAATACTATTTTGAAATCAATTCCAGATACCATTTCATGATAGCTATTTTTAAAAAGACTTTCTTTCTGCTTATTATACATGTTTATTATAAAAGAGAAAATTAAAAATATATCACATTTATCTAGGAACATTTTAGTATTTTGCCTTCTTTTTTCCAAGTTTTCATTTAAATTCTACTTACTTAACATATATTGTAAAATTGTTTCCAGGGGTAGAATTTAGTGATTGATCACTTATATATAACACCCAGTGCCATCCCAACAAGTGCCCTCCTTAATACCCATCACCCATCATCCACCTCCCTCCATTAACCCTCAATTTGTTCTCTATTGTAAAGAGTATCTTGGGGCACCTGGGTGGCTTAGTCGGTTAAGCGTCCGACTTTCGCTTAGGTCATGATCTCGCGGTTCGTGGGTTCGGGCCCCACGTCGGGCTCTGTGCTGACTGCCAGCTCAGAGCCTGGAGCCTATTTCAGTCTGTGACTCCTTCTCTCTCTGACCCTCCCCTGCTCACGCTGTCTCTCTCTCTCTCTCTCCTAGAAATAAATAAAACATTTAAAAAAAAAAAAAGAGTATCTTATTGGTTCTTTTCCTCTTTTTTCCATTTCCCATATGTTCATCTGTTTTGTTTCTTAAATTCCACATATGAGAAAAGTCATATGGTATTTGTCTTTCTCTGATTGACTTATTTCACTTAGCATAATACAGTCTAGTTCATTCCATTTTGTTGCATATGACCAGATTTCATTCTTGTTGATAGTTGACTAATATATGTATATACATATGTACATATGTATATGTACACACACACACACACACACACACACATCTTCTTTATCCATTATTCGAACGACATTAGGGTTCTTTCCATAGTTTGTTGATATTGCTGGTATAGGTATCTGGGTATGTGTGTCCTTTCAAATCTGTATTTTTGTATCCTTTGGGTAAATACCTAATAGTGCCATTGCTGGATCATAGGGTATTTCTGTTTTTAGTTTTTTGAGGAACCTCCATACCGTCTTCCACAGTGGCTGTACCAGTTTGCATTCCCACCAACAGTGCAAAAGGGTTGCCCTTTCTCAGCATCCTCATTGACACCTGCTGTTTATTGTGTTGTTAATTTTAGCCATTCTGACAGATGTGAGGCGGTATCTCATCATGGTTTTGATTTGTATTTCCTGGATGATGAATGATGTTGAATATCTTTTCATGTGTCTTTTAGCCATTTGTATGTCTTCTTTGGAAAAGTGCCTATTCATGTCATCGACCCATTTCTTAACTGGGTTATTTGTTTTTTGGGTGTTGAGTTTGATAAGTTCTATAATTTATAGATTTTGGATATTAACCCTTTATCAGATACGTTGTTTGCACTTATCTTCTCCCATTCTGTAGGTTGCCTTTTAGTTTTGTTGATTGTTCCCTTTGCTGTGCAGCTTTTTTCCTTGATGAAATCCTAGTAATTCATGTTTGCTTTTGTTTCCCTTGCCTCGTACCTAGTGAGAAGTTGCAACAGCCAAGCTCAAAGAGGTTGCTGCCTGTGTTCTCCAGGATTTTGACGGTTTCTTACCTCACATTTAGAAATTTATTCTTCAATCCATTTTGAACTTATTTTTGTATATAGCATAAGAGAGTGGTCCAGTTTCATTCATGTTACCCTCCAGTTTTCCCAACACCATTTGTTGAAGAGACTGTCTTTTTTCCATTGGACATTTTTTCCTGCTTTGTCTAAGATTAGTTGACCATTTAGCTGTATGTGCATTTCTGGGTTTTCTATTCTGTTCTATTGATCTATGGGTTTGTTTTTGTGCCAGTACCATACTGTCTTGATGACTACAGCTTTGTAATCTAGATTGAAGACTGAAATCGTGAAGTCTCAGGCTTTGCTTTTCTTTTTCAGGATTCCTTTCGATAGTCAGGGTTTTTTCTTTCTTTCTTTCTTTTTTTTTTTTTGGTTCCATACTAATTTTAGGATTGTTTGTTCTAGCTCTTTGAAAACTGCTGATGGTATTTTGATAGGGATTACAGTAAATGTGTAGGTTGCTTGGGTAGTATTGATATTTTAACAGTGTTCTTCCAATCCTTGAGCATGGAATGTTTTTCCATTTCTTTGTGTTCTCTTCAGATTCTAAGTGTCCTATAGTTTTTGGAGTACAGATTTTTTCCTTTGTGGTTAGGCTTATTCCTAGGTATCTTACGGTTTTTGGTGCAGTTGTAAATGGGATCAATTCCCTGATTTCCCTTTCTGCTGCTTCATTATTGTTGTATAGAAATGCAGCAAGTTTCTGTACATTGGTTTTATATTTCCACCTTGCTGAATTCATGTATTAGTTATAGCAACTCTTTGGTAGTGTCTTTTTGGGTTTTCTACATGGAGGGAATATTACATTGTCTGCAAATAGTGAACGTTTGACTTCTTCCTTGGTGATTTGGATGCCTTTTAATTCTTTTTGGTGTCTGATTGCTGAGGCTAAGACTTCCAGTACTATGTTAAGTAGTAATGGTGAGAGTGGGCATCCCTGTGTTGTTCTTGGCCATAGAGGAAAATCTCTCACTTTTTTGCCATTGAGGATATTATTAGCTGTGGCTGCTTTGTATGTGGTCTTTATGATGTTGAGGTATGTTCCATCTATCTGTACTTTTTTGAGGGTTTTTCTCAAGAGTGGATGCTATATTGGGGCACTTGGGTGCCTCAGTCAGTTAAGCATCTGACTCTTCATTTTGGCTCAGGCCATGATCTCATGGTTCCATGAGTTTGAACCCTGCTTAGGGCTCTGTGCTGACAGTATGAAACCTGCTTGGGATTCTCTCTTTCCCTCTCTGCCCCTCCTCTGCTCGCATACACGCTATCTCTCTCAAAATAAACTTAAAAAAAAAAAAAAAAGAATGGATTCTGTATTTTGTGAAATGTTTTTTCTGCATATATTGAGAGAATCATATGTATCCTCTCCTTTCTTTTATTAATGTGGTGTATCATAATTGATTTGTGAGTATTGAACCAGCTCTGCAGCCTAGGAATAAATCCCTCTTGATTATAGTGAATAATTCTTTTAATGTATTTTTGGATTCGATTTGCTAGTATCTTGTTGAAAAAAATTATATATCCACATTTATCAGAGCTATTGGTCCATAATTCTTTTTAGTCAGGGCTTTGTCTGGTTTTGGAATCAAGGTAATGCTGGCCTTATAGAAGGAGTTTGGAATTTTTCCTTTCATTGCTATTTTTTGAAACAATTTGAGAAGACTTGGCATTAATTTTTTTTAAATGTCTTATAGAATTCCCCTAGAAAGCCATCTGGCTCTGGACATTTGTTTGTTGGGAGATTTTTGATTACTGATTCAGTTTCTTTCCTGGTTATGTGTCTGTTCAAAGTATCTATTTCTTCCAGTTTCAGTTTTGGTAGTTTGTATGTTTCTAGGAATTTGTCCATTTTTTCCAGATGCCCAGTTTTTGGCATATATTTTTCATAATATTCTCTTAAAATTATTTGTATTTCTGTGGTATTGATTGTTATCTCTCCTCAATTCATGATTTTATTTGAGTCATTTTTCTTTTAGATAAGTCTGGCTAAGGGTTTATCAGTTTTGTTAATCTTTTGATGAACCAGCTCTTAGTTTCATTGATCTGTTCTAACTGTACTTTTTTGTTTCTATATCATGTATTTCTGTTCTAGTCTTTATTATTTCCCTTCTTAAGCTTGCCTTAGTCTTTACCTGGTGTTCCTTTTCTAGCTCCTTTAGGTATAAGGTTAGGTTGTATATTTTAGATTTTTCTTGCTTTTTGAGGTAGACCTGTATTGCAATAAACTTCCTTCTTAAGACTGCCTTTGCTGAATCTCAGAAGTCAAAACTTGTCATTTTTTCATTTTCATTTGCTTCTTCTTTAATTTTCTGGTTAACCCATTCATTCTTTAGTATGGTGTTTTTTAACCTCTGTGTATTTGAGGACTTACCAAAATTTTTCTTGTAGTTGACTTCAAGTTTCATATTGTTATCCTCTGAAAATACTCATGGTATGATCTCAGTCTTTTTGTACTTGTTGAGGTCTGATTTGTGACCATGTGATCTTTTCTGGAGAATGTTCCATGTGCACTGGAGGAGAATATGTATTCTGCTGCTTTAGGATGAAATTTTTTAAATATATCTGTTATTTCCATCCAGTCCAGTGTGTCATTCAAAGCCGTTAATTCCTTATTGATTTTCTTAAGTGCTCTGCAGTAAGTGTGGTATTAAAGTCCCCTACTCTTACTTTATTATTAGCAATGAGTTCCTTTATGTTTGTGATTAATAAATATAACTGGGTGTTTCCAATTTGAGGGCATATTTGTTTATAATTGTTAGATCTTATTGATGGATAGACCCCATAATTATGATATAATGCTCTTCTTCATCTCTTGTTACAATATTTGTTTCAAAATCTAGTTTGTCTGTTATAAGCATGACTCCTCTGGCTTTCTTTTGATGTCCATTATCATGATAGACGGTTTTCCATCCCTTCATTTCTAATCTGCAGGTGTCTTTAGGTCTAAGGTGAGTCTCTTGTAAGCATCATGTAGATAGGTCTTATTTGTTTGTTTGTTTATTTGTTTTTTAACCATTCTGACACCCTTTGTCTTTTGATTGGAGCACTTAGACCATTTTTTTTAAATGTTTTATTTTTGAGAGAGAGAGAGCGAGAGCACAAACAGGAGAGGGGCAGATAGAGGGGGAGGCACAAAATCTGAAGCAGGCTCCAGGCTCTGAGCTGTCAGCACAGAGCCTGACATGGGGCTCAAACTCATGCAAGATCATAACCTGAGCCAAAGTCGGACACTTATTCGGCTGAACCACCCAGGCATTCCCCGCTCCCCCAGAGTGATTATTCATAGACATAAATTTAGTGCCTTTGTGTTACCTGTAGAGTTGGTGCTTCTGGTGATGTTCCCTGGTCCTTTATTGTCTTTGTTGCTTTTGGCTTGCCTCCCCTCCTCCCCCCACTCAGAGTCCCCTTTAATATTTTTTGCAGATCAGCAAACATATGGTATCTGTCCTTCTCTGCGTGACTTACTTCACTGNTGGAGCCTGTTTCAGTCTGTGACTCCCTCTCTCTCTGACCCTCCCCTGCTCACGCTGTCTCTCTCTCCTAGAAATAAATAAAACATTAAAAAAAATATTATAATATACAGAATCTCCTTTACTTCATCCCACATTACACACACAACAGTTTAGAATAATATAACCACTATTCCTACCACCAATGTAATTGCTGAGAACAGTTTAAAATTTTTTTCATAAGTTTTACCCCTTCTTTCTGCCTTTTTAAAAGTAATACTGTGAAAATCTGAGGCACATAATATACTTTTTTCTTTACCCTTTAACTACCAGGTTAGTCTTAGTTCTATAAGTTTGTAATTGTTAATACTAGACCTTATGTCTATGTCTTTCTAGTCATTTTAATTTTCTAGGGTTCTTTTTTCTTTTTACTTCTTAAATTTTTATTTTGTTAAATTTTTGAACTTTTTTCTTTTAATCTTATTTAAAAATTTTTAATTCCAATATAATTAGCATACAGTGTTGTTATTTTCAGGTATACAGTATACTGATTCAACAGTCTATACATTATTCAGTGCTCATCATGAGGAGTATACTTTTAAGCCCCTTCACCTGTTTCACCCATCGCCCCACTCACATCTCCCCTGGTCACCCCCTGTTCTCTGTATTTCAGAGTCTGGTTTCTTTGTCTCTTTATTCCTTTGTTCACTTGTTTCGGTTCTTAAATTCTGTATATGAGTGACATAAGATATTTTCCTTTCTCTGACTGCCTTATTTTGCTTAGCATTATACAGTCTAGATTTAGCCATGTTGTTTCAAATGGTAAGATTTCATTTTTTCATATGGGTAATATTACATATATATATACACACCACATCATCTCTATCATTTCAACTGCTGATGGACACTTGGGGTGCTTCCGTAATTTGGATATTATAAATAATGCCGCAGTAAACATAGGGGTGCATATGTCTTTTTGAATTAGTGTTTTTGTATTCTTTGGGTAATTACACAGTAGTGCAATTACTGGATCAAAGGTAATCTGTATTCAATTTTTTGAGGACCTTCCATACTGTTATCCACAATGTCTGCACTAGTTTGCATTCCCACCAATAGTTCATGAGTCTTCCTTTTTCTGTATCCTCTCCAATACCTGTTTCTTGAATTTTTTATTTTAGCTATCCTGACAGATAATGAGTTGATATCTCATTGTGGTTTTGATTTGCATTTCCCTGATGCTGCATGATGTTGAGCATCATGTTTTCATGTGCCTGTATGTCATCTTTGAAGAAATGTCTGTTCATGTCTGCTGCTGAGTTTTTCATTGGATTTGTTTTTGGGGTGTTGACATGTGTAAGTTCTTTATCTATTTTGGATACTAACCCATTATTGGATATGTCTCATTCTTTACAGTTGTCTTTAATTTTGTTGATTGTTTCCCTTGCTGTACAAAAGCTTTTATATTGATGAAGTCCAAATAGTTAATTTTTGCTTGTGTCTCCCTTGCCTGGGGCGACCTATCTAGAAAAATGTTGCTATAGCCAATGTCAAAGAAATTGCTGTCTATGCTCTCTTCTAGGATTTTATGGTTTCAGGTCTCACATTTAGTTCTTTAATCCATTTTGAGTTTATTTTTGTTTATAGTAGGAATGGTCCAGTTTTGTTCTTTTGCATGTAGCTGTACTGTTTTCCCAGCACCTTTGTTGAAGAAATTGTCTCTTTTGCATTGCACATTCTTTCCTCTTTTGTGGAAAATAATTGGCCGTATATAGTTGTGAGTTTATTTTTGGGCTCTCTGTTTTTATCCATTGATCTATATGTCTATTTTTGCCATACCATATGGTTTTAATTTCTACAGCTTGATAGTTTATCTTGAAACCTGGGATTGTGAAACTTCTAGTTTTGTTCTTTTTCAAGATGCTTTGGCCATTTGGGGCCTTTTGTGATTCCCATACATATTTTAGGATTATTTATTCCAGTACTATGAAAATGTTGATTTTTTGATAGGGATTGCATTAAGTCTGTAGATGGCTTTCTTTTGGATGGCCATGTCAACAATATTTGTTCTCCCAATCCATTAACATGGAATGCTTTTCCATTTGTTGCTGTCATCTTCAATTTCTTCCATCAGTGTTTTATAGTTTTCAGAATACAGGTCTTTTACTTCCTTGGTAAAGTTTATTCCTACATATTTTGTGATTTATGGTACAATTATAAATGGGGTTGTTTTCTTAATTTCTCTTTCTGCTACTGTTTTATTAGTGCATAGAAATGCAACTGATTTCTGTGTATTGATGTTTTTTGTCCTGTGACCTTAATCAGTTCATTTATTATTTCTAGGAGTCTTTTGATGCTGTCTGTAGGGTTTTTCTATAGAGTATCATGTCATCTGCAAGTAGTGAATGTTTTACTTAATTCTGTACCAATTTGGGTGCCTTTTGTTTCTTTTCCATGTCTAATTGCTGTAGCTAGGATTTCCAGGACTATGTTGAATAAAAGTGTTGTGTGGACATCCTTGATCAAAAGGGAAAAGTGCTTAGTTGTTAGCTGTGAGTTTTTCATAGATGACCTTTATTATGTTGAAGTATGTATCTTGTAAACCTATATATGTTGAGAGTTTTTATCATGAGTGGATATTATACTTAATCAAATGATTTTTCTGCATCTGTTGAAATGATCATATGATTTTTATCCTTTGTCTTGTTGATTTGATGTATTACATTGATTGATTTGTGAATATTGAAACACCCTTGTGGATACAAGGGTGCTGATACATAGGGGCACATGTACCCCAATGTTCATAGCAGCACCCTCAACAATAGCCAAATCATGCAAAGAGCCTAAATGTCCATCAACTGACGAATGAATCAAGAAGATGTGGTTTATCTATACAATGGACTACTACATGGCAATGAGAAAGAATGAAATCTGGCCATGTGTAGCAACATGGATGGACTTTGAGGGTGTTATGCTGAGCGAAATAAGTCAGGCAGAGGAGGACAGATACCATATGTTTTCACTTATAGGTGTTTTAGGAGAAACTTAATGGAGGACCATGGGGGAGGAGAAGGGGAAAAATAATTGGGGGGAGGGAGGCAAACCATGAGAGGCTCTTGAATGCTGACAACAAACTGATGGCTGATGGGGGTGGGGGGGAGGGGAAGAGGGGTGATGGGCATGGAGGAGGGCACTTCTGGGGATGAGCACTGGGTGTTATATGAAACCAATTTGACAATAAACTATGAAAGAAACAAACAAAAATAAACTGAAATTGTCAAAAAACATTTTTAAAAATAAAAACTAATGTTTTAAGTTAAAAAAAAAAAGAAACACTCTTGTATCCAAGGAATAAATCCCACTTGGTTATGGTGAATAATTTTTTAACGTATTTTTGGATTCAATTTGTTTATATTTTGTTGAGGATATTTGCATGTATTATTATTAGAGATACTGGCCTGACATTCTCTTTGTTTTTAGTGTTGTCATCTGGTTTTGATATCATGGTAATGCTGGCCTCATAAAATGAGATTGGAAGGTTGTTTTTTGTTTTTTGTTTTTTTTTTTTACTCTTCTGTTGTTTAGTTTGAGAAAAATAGATACTAAGTCTTCTTTGAATGTTTGATAGAAGTCACCTGTCAAGCCATCTGGCCCTAAAGTTTTGTTTGCTGGGAGGTTTTTTTATTAGTAATTCACTTTCATTGCTTGTAATCAGTCTTTTCAAATTTTCTGTTTCTTCCTGATTGAGTTTTGGTAGGTTATATGTTTCTAAGAATTAATCCTTTTCTTCATCATTGTCCAATTAGTTTGCATGTACTTTTTTTTTTTTTTTTACAAATAGTTTATTGTCAAGTTGGTTTCCATATAACAGCCAGTGCTCATCCCCACAAGTGCCCCTCTCCGTGCCCATCCCCCACCCCCCACATCCATCAGTCCTCAGTTTTTGTCAGCATCCAAGAGTCTCTCATGGTTTGCCTCTCCCCCTTTCCACACCATTTCCCCCCTTTTTCTCCCCCATGGTCCTCAGTAGTTCCTCCTAATCCTTCTATACGTGCAAACATATGATATTTGTCCTTCTCTGCCTGACTTATTTCGCTCAGCATAACACCCTCAAGGTCCATCCATGTTGCTACACAAGGCCAGATTTCATTTTTTCTCATTGCCATTGCATGTACTTTTTAATTTTATTCTCTTATAATTATTTGTGTTTCTGTGGTATTGGTTGTTATTTCTCTCTTTCATTCCTGATTTTGTTTATTTGAGTCCTCTCTCTTTTTATTTTGATGACTCTGGGTAAAAGTTTATCAAATTTTTTTTTTGAAAAAACAAGCCTCTGGTTTTATTGAGCTGTTCTATGGTTTTTTAGTGTCTGTTTTATTTATTTATGTTCTAATCTTTATCATTTCCTTCCTTCTACTGATTTAGGGTTTTGTTCTTTTGGGGTTTTTTTTTAGCTGCTTTAGATATAAAGTTATGTTGTTTATTTGAAATTTTTCTTGCTTCTTGCATAGGCCTGTACTAGTGTAAACCTCCTCTTAGCGCTACTTTTGCTGCATCCCAAAGATTTTCGACCGTCGTGTATTTATTTTCATTTGTATCCATGTTTTTTTTTTATTTCCTCCTTGCTTTCTTGATTGACCCATTCATTGCTTAATAGCATGTTATTTAACTTCCATGTATTTATATTCTTTCTAGAATTTTTCTTCTGGTTAATTTCTAGCTTCATAACATTGTGATCAGAAAAGATATGATCAGAAAAAGTAAAAAAAAATGACTTCCTCTTTTTGAATTTGTTGACACTTGTTTTTTGGCCATATATGATCTATTATGAAGAATATTCTGGAAAAGAAATTATATTCTGTTTTAGGATGGAATGTTCTGAATATATCTCTTAGATCCATCTGGTCTAGTGTGTCATTCAAATCCAGTTTTCTTGTCGATTTTTCTATTTGGACGAAGTGTTCATTGATGTAAGTGGTGTTTTAAAGCCCCCTACCATTACTGAATTATTATCGATTACTTCCTTCATGTTTGTTCATAGTAGCTTTATGTATTTGAGTGCTTTCCTGTGGGGTGCATAAATATTTACAATTGTTATATATTCTTGTTGGATGTTCCCTTTATGATTATATAGCATCCTTCTTTGTCTCTTGGCGCATCTTTGTTTTAAAGTCTATTTTGTCCAGTAAAAACATTACTACTCTGGCTTTACTTTAATACCATTTGCATGATAAATGCTTTTCCATACCTTCACTTTAAATCTTCTTGTGTTTTAGGTCTGAAATAAGTCTCTTACAGGCAGCATATGGATTGGCCTTCCTTTTTATTCATTCTGTCCTCTTATGTATTTTGATTAGACTGGTGTTTCCATTTACATTCACAGTATTTATTGATAGGTATGTACTTTTTGCCATTTAGTTACTAGCTTTTTTGTAATTTTTCTCTGTTTCTTTCTTCTCTTGCTCTCTTCTCTCACAGTGTCCTGCTTTCTTTTGTAATGTAGTTGGATTTCTCTCATTATTTTTTGTATATCTGTTAACAGTTTTTGATTTGTGATTACTATTAGGTTTATGTATAATATACATATAGCCATCTATAAAGTTTGAACCCATTCTCAAATCACTTAATTTTTATTTCTCTCCCCACCACATTTTAGGAGTATGGCATCATACTTTATATCTTCTTATTTTGTGAAGCCCTTGACTTATTTTTATAGATATACTTAATTTTGCTGCTTTTGTGCTTCCTACTTTTCTTTCTTTCTTTTTTTTTTTTTTTTTTAATGTTTTATTTATTTCTAGGAGAGAGAGAGAGACAGTGTGAGCAGGGGCGGGTCAGAGAGAGAGGGAGTCACAGACTGAAACAGGCTCCAGGCTCTGACCTGGCGGTCAGCACAGAGCCTGACGTGGGGCCCGAACCCACAAACTGCGAGATCATGACCTAAGCGAAAGTCGGACGCTTAACCGACTAAGCCACCCAGGCGCCCCAACTTCCTACTTTTCTTATTCCTGCTTATGGTCTTTACTTTCCACAAAGAATGTCCTTTAACATTTCTTGTAGTCTGGCTTAATGGTGATAAATTTCTTTAGCTTCTGTTTGGAAAACTCTTTGCCTCTTTTTGCTGCATAGAGTACTCTTGGTTGCAGGTTTTTTCTTTCAGCACTTTGAATATATCATGCCACTCCTTTCCTGCCTGCAAAGTTTCTTTTGAAATTTTAACTGATAGCTTTATGGGGTTTCCCTTGTATGTAACTGTTTTCTATTCTCTTGCTGCTTCTAAAATTCTCTTTATCACTACGTTTTGCCATTTTAATTACTGTGTGGTTTTGTTTGGACTTCCTGGGGTTGATTTTGTTTTGGGATATTTGTGCCTCCTGGATCTGGATTTCTTTTTCCTTCCCCAGATTCAGGAAGTTTTCAGCTATTATTTCTCCAAATAAACTTTCTGTTCCCTCTTCTCTCTCTTATCCTTCTGGGATCCCTATAATGCAGATGTTATTATGATTGATGGTGTCCCTGAGTTCCTTTTATTATTCTCAATTTTTATTTGTCTTTTTTCTTTCTCCTGTTCAGCCTGATTGCTTTCCATTACTATGTCATCCAGGTTGCTCATCCATTATTTTAATCTACTATTTATTAGCTCTAGTGTATTTTTAATTTTAATTACTAAGTTTTCCACATCTGATTGGTTCTTTTTTATGTTTTCTGTCTCTTTGTTGAGGGTCTTACTAAGGTCCTCCACTATTTCTGACTATTACTTTAAATTTCTAGCAGCCATATTACTTATGTTCATTCATTTAGCCTTCTTACTCTGATTTGTTCTGTTCTTTCATTTGAGACATATTCCTCTGTCTTCTTATTTTATCTGACTCTCTGTGTTTGTTTCTATGTTTAGGAAAATCAGCTACAGCTCCTGCCCTTACTTATGATGAAGAGGTGCCACAGTGCCCTATAGCTCAATGTCCCCTGTTCACCTGAATCTGGTGCTTCATGGGTATCTCCTATGTGCATTGCATATGCTTTGCTATTATGTCTGAGCTGGGTTTGCTATAAGCATAGTAATCTGCAATAGCTGTTTGTTTTTTGTGGTCAGGATTTCGTCTCTGTGTTGTTAGTGGGCCAGTGTGGGTTTGCCTTAGGCTTGAGTTGGCTCAAACCATGCATTTGTTAGACCCACCATAGCACCAAACTACAGGGCACGTGCCCTGTGTTGTCTTCTTAGAAGCTTTGGTCGGTGGGTAGGGCCTGCAGTCAGAACAGATGTCTGTTCCGGCCCACTGCTGGGGCTGCTATCTTACTGGTTTGTGTGGTTTTCTGCCCCTCTCCTCTGGGTATGAGTCTCTTTGGTATGATGCTGATGCCCTTTCAGGGCCACATACACACTGTAACACTTGTGGTACTACTTTGGTTGGACTCCTGTCAAGGGTGTGTTGGAAGGTGTGGGTCCATAGGACAATGTGAAGGCAGTGCCTGCTGTTAGCAAGCTAGGTGGAGTGTTTGGGCTGTGCTGGTTCCCATGTGTCCCTGTATCTTGGGGAGGGTAGGGAAATGGCACTGCCAGCTCTTATGTTCTTGGAGAAGTCTCCCCAAGACTCCTGCACCTCCAGCACATGCTCTGAGATAGTAAACAAACCTCACTCCCATAAACACCAGGTGTCTTTCAAACTTCTGCTTCTGTGCTATATTGCAGTGTGGGTCATGTGGCTCTTGACCATGTGTCCACCCTTTCTACTCTCTTCTCTACATTTAGCTTTGAAGAGTTGCCAGTCTTCTGATATCTGGGTTATTTATGTTCATGTGCTTGTTATTTAGGGGTACCTGTGTGAGCCTAGGATCCTCCTCCTCTTCCATCTTCCTTTGGCCTCTAAGGCCTCTTGGCCTCTAAGCTTGTTCTTTAGTTAACTCTGCAGGAGGATCTTATGAATATAATATTCTCTGAGGTTTTTTTTTAATGTTGATAACATTTATCTGTGATTTTATTCCTGGAAGTTGGTTTTACTAGATATAAAATCTTTAGCTCATATTTCTTTATTTGGAAATACTAAATATATTACTTCATTTTCTTCTGGCATAAAATGTTGCTATCAAAAAGACTACTAATAATCTAATTTTCCCTCGCAACTCAGTTGCGTTCTCCCTTATATGTTCAAATAATTTTTCCTTTTTCTTCTAAGCCCAGAAATTGTAATAGGATATATCTTGGCATTAGCTGCTCTGGGTCAATATTTTTGTGCATGCAGTGTACTCGTTTAGCATTTAATTATATTCTCTTCAGACAGTTTTCTTGAATTACAGTTTTTATTATTTGATCTCTTCCCTAGCTTTGGTTTTCTTTTTCACAGACTTTTATTTGCATCTTTGCCCAGCTTTCACATTTCCACTTATTCTCAAATCCTTTGTCTTCATTTCTTTGGATATAAACATTTTTCTCCTTTCATCTGTTTTTGTCTGAAGCATTATTTGTTCATTCTTCTGTGTCTTCTATTTTATTAACATTCTTTAAATGTTAATTTTTCATTTTCAATCTTCTTTGAATCTCATGACCTAAATTCTGAATTATTGAGATGGTGATTTGTGTTGTTTTCTCACGCCTTATACTCCTTGAAAGTTTTGTTTTAGCTTATTTTGAAATGGGGACTAACATTATTATTTAGTCCATGCATGTTTTTGGCGTATTTTCATTGTTTGTATTGTTGCTTAATTTTAGCTATTTTTTAAGTAGTTTTGGCTATTGGCCTTGATACTTTTATGTGGAATTAGTTTTATGAGACGTTTAGATTGAGTTGTGATTCGGCATAGCTGTTAAAGTTTCCTGGAGCTCCTTTTCTATTATTTTTGTATAAAATAGAGTAACTTGATTTCTGAAATTTCTTCATTCTGTTTCCTTGCTCTCTTTTGTCTAGGATTTCCCCTTTTATCTTTATTATCTCTAGTTGGCTCATTTAAATTCCTTTTGCAGCAGTTTCTCCCATGGCTCAGTTTTGAGAGTTCACTGGGGCTAGCCTTCACCAAAGTTTTAAGTCCTTAATGTATCTTTCTGTTTCATTCACTGCCATTGGAGTGGGCAAACTTCTCTTCATTTTATATGCTGTTCTCAAATTGGCCAATTGAATTTTCCAGTGGAAAATGGTTCCTTTTCTAGAATTCTGATATGAAGTTCATTATTCACTTTTTTGTTTCCCTTTGATTTCTCCTTCAAAGATACTGAAACCCTGCTGATGTGTTGGTAATTTGCTCTCACCTACTTATTTTTTTTTCTTTTTAGTAGTTTATTGTCAAGTTGGTTTCCATGTAACACCCAGTGCTCATTCCCACAAGTGCTCTCCTCCATGCCAATCACCTCCCTTCCCCTCCCCCACTTCCATCAGTCCTCAGTTTGTTCTCGGCCTTCGAGAGTCTCTCATGGCTTGCCTCCCTCCCTCTCCCCCACTAGTTTTCTCCTTCTTCTCACCCATGGTTCTCCATTAAGTTCCTCCTAGTCCTCCTAATACATGCAAACATATAGTATCTGTCCTTCTGTGCCTGACTTATTTCGCTCAGCATAACACCTTCAACGTCCATCCACGTTGCTACACATGGCCAGATTTCATTCTTTCTCATTGCCATGTGGCGTTCCATTTTATAGATAAACCACATCTTCTTGATCCATTTATCAGTTGATGGACACTTAGGCTCTTTCCATGTTTTGGCTGTTGTTTAGAGTGCTGCGTAATGAACATTGGGGTACATGTGCCCCTATGCACCAGCGCTCCTGTGTCCCTTGGGTAAATTCCTAGCAGTGCTATGCATAGGGCACATGTACCCCAATGTTAGTAGCCGAACTCTCAACAATAGCCAAATCATGGAAAGAGCCTAAGTGTCCATCAAATGACAAGTGAATCAAGAAGATGTGGTTTATCTATACAATGGAATACTACATGGCAATGAGAAAGAGTGAAATCTGGCCATGTGTAGCAACGTGGATGGATCTTGAGGGTGTTACACTGAGTGAAATAAGTCAGGCAGAGAAGGACAGATACCATATGCTTTCATGTATAGGAGGATTAGGAGGAACTTAACAGAGGACCATGGGGGAGAAGAAGGGGAAAAATAGTGGGGGAGAGGGAGGGAGGCAAACCATGAGAGACTCTTGAATGCCGAGAACACACTGAGGGCAGATGGGGTGGGGGGAGGGAAAGGGTATGGATGGGTATGGAGGAGGGCACTTGTTGGGACGGGCACTGGGTGTTATATGGAGACCAACTTGACAATAAAGTATTTAAAAAATAAATAAATAAAATAAAACATTAAAACGAAAAATAATTCCTAGCAGTGCTATTGCTGGGCTATAGTGGAGTTCTATTGTTAATTTTTTGAGGAACCTCCACACTGTTTTCCAGAAGGGCTGCACCAGTTTACATTCCCACCAACAGTGTAGGAGGGTGCCCGTTTCTCCACATCCTCACCAGCATCTGTAGTCTCCTGATGTGCTCATTTTAGCCACTCTGACCTGCATGGTCTCACCTACTTCTGTGTGGGGTTTATGAGGATACATTATCACCTTATTTTGTTGCAAATATTTTCTGTGGGTTTTGCTGTTGATATGTAATTGCTTTTTCTGTTTTATATAATTTAGAAAGAATCTAAAATTGTTCAATGTTTATTTATTTTTGAGAGAGAGATAGAGACAGAGACAGAGGATGACAGGCAGGGGCAGAGAGAGAAGGAGACACAGAATCTGAAGCAAGCTTCAGGCTCTGAGCTCTCAGTACAGGACCCAACATGGAGCTTGAACTTAAAAACTGCGAGATCATGACTTGAGCCAAAATTGGCCTTTTAACTGACTCCGCCCCCCAGATACCCCTAGAGAGAATCTAAAACTTTGCTGCCACTGCCTTCATCTATTCATAATCGTTTGTTTATAAGGATTTTAATGACTAAGATTTCCTCATGGAAATATGCCATAATTTCATTAACCACTCCTTAATGTTGAAAAACCTTTATATATGCCTTCCATCTTCAGAAGCCATCTCAGTACCTCCCTGTATAAAGTCTTCATAGTTTTAATGGAAAAATGACTATTAATTATTCTCTGTCACATCCCACAGTATGTTTCTTTTATCACTCAAAATTGATCTGTTTTTTTATATAAGCAAAAATATAATGCAAATCACTAGAAGGAGATATATAAAATCTTGAAATCTGTTTATAGAAAGCTGGACAAAAGACACATTTTAAGTCACAGAGGACAAAATACAAATGGTCCAACATACTAACACCAGTATTTTAGCCAACAAATTGTTAGATTTACAAACAAAATAGAAACACTAGGTACTGGCAAATCACTGTGGGGATGTAAATTAATTCCCAGTTTGGTTGTTCAATTTGGGAACACTTATAAAAATCCTTTAAAGTATGTATAATATTTTAGGAATTTCATTTCTAGGATTTTCAGTTCAGCTCTAGTAGGATTCTTAGTTCTATGATTTGATCATAAGGAAAAAATAGATTATGTGTTTAAAATTTTAACTGTAGGAATATTTGTTGCACTGGTATTTATAATTGATAATAAAAATTATCCAGATATCTAACATAAAACATTTAGTAAAATTAGGTATATTCATGAAATGGAATAACTTACAGCTACTAGATTATGTTGTAGAATATTATTTAATACAGTGTATTTGAAATGTTAAATTTTAAAAATGTATATTATAAATGATATATCCCACATTTACACACACACACACACACACACACACACACAAATAAAATAGAAGCATGTATTCAAATAATTATTTTTAGGTGTTAGTATTATATGAGATTTTTTATTTCTTAATTTTTATATTTTCTATAATTAACACATATTGATTTTGTATTAGGATAAAACTTAATTTGGGGTACCTGGGTGCCTCAGTTGGTTAAGTGTCTGGCTCTTTAGCTCAAGTCATGATCTCACACTTCATGGGTTTGAGCCTCACATCAGGCTCTGTGCTGGCAGTGTGGAGCCTGCTTGGGATTTTCTCTTTCTGTCCCTCCCCCACTGGTGTGCTCTGTTTCCTTCTCTCTCTCAAAATAAATTTAAAAAATTATTTTAAAGATAAAACTTATTATTAAGTCAAACAAAAATATATTTTCATTTGTTTTTAGTTTTGAGATTTTTGAAAATGTTAACATTAATGTGAGTGCATTATTCACATGTGTTTATGTAAATATATTGTTCTTTAAAAAGATATGAGTTCTGATAGTTCTGGATAGAGTCCAAGTTTTTCTATATAGTGTCTACCTTTGTGTTTAAGAATCCTTATTAGATTCTATTAGATATGTAAATGATATTTATATATAACTGAAATAGTATAATTCAACCTTTCATAACGTTGGTGTCATTTAGAATATTCCTTTTACTTGATGCAGAAATGGATATTTACATGTCAGACTCAGTCTACATTGGCAGTGTTAGGGGGAGGAATGTACCTAGGTCTTCTGAAGTCAGTTAGCTTGATCTTGAGCTTTGTGACTGTGGACATAATTCCAAACCTCTCTGAGCCATTGTTAAGTATCTTGTAAAATGTAAACATATTGCCACCTGTTTTATGGGATTGTGATGGTTATAGGAAATAATGTGTTCAGATTAACCGTTTGCTGATTATGTATTAAGTATTCAAAAATGATAACATGGATAATGATTTCATATGATTGCTTTATACCGTGTATCCTTAGAAGATACGGTAAGAGGATTATCTTTTTTTATATTATTGCTTTCATTGGATTTGAGACCTGGGTTATTTTTTTCTAGATGCATTTGAAACAGGAAACATTCTGGGAAGAGTATTTGGGGAGCATAAGCATTTTGTTGTGGACTATTATATTGGAAATGCTTTATCTAAGTGGAGATTTTTAGCAGACAGTTTGCTATAGGAGTAGAGTTCAGCGGAGAGGTCAGGACTACAGCTAAAAATTTGGAAATTGCCTGTGTATAAATAATATTTCAAGTCACTGCACTCGATTAATGGGTTTGGATAGAGAAGTATATAGCTCTGGGACACTCCAACATTTACCATGCAGAGCAAAAGGATTCAACAAAGAATACTTAGAAGGTGCAGCTGGTTAGTTAGGAAGACAGTGTAATGTCTGGAAGCCTAGTGCAGAAAAAGTGTCAGGAAAGAGGAAGTGATCTACAGGGCTAAGGGTGTTAAAAATTTGAGGAGAAGGTCTAAAATAATTTCTAGAGAAGAATGTGTAAAGAAAATAGTTTGTTTCCTTGATTGCTTGGCAATACTAGAGACCATATGAGATATAACATCATAAATTTAAAATGAAAGTAGCCAACAAGTTCATAATTATAGCCACATTAATCTGGCCAGGTATGGGCAGAGTAGGGAGGGAGTTGGATTTAGAACTGGGATTTTGCCATGCAAGTATGAATAAAGAAAAGAGGGAAAGGGAATATACATGCTGTGTACATGCAAGGAAGTGATTATAGTGATGGGCTATAAAATCTAACATTGATAAGGAGGGACGTGAGGCCAGACTCTGTGTGCTCCAGCCAAACCACATCTCTGTTGCCAGTAATCACATTCTACTTTCATCTCTGTTTGTGTTTTCTGAAATGCCTTTTTAATTTTTTCCTTTCTGCCACCTTTCCTAACTCCCAGCCCAATGAAACACACGTATATCTAATATCTGTGTGTTCAAATTCAGACATGGTACTTCCTTCTTGAAGGGATAGCAGACATGGTACTTCCTTCTTGAAGCCTTTCCTCATACCCCAGTGAACATTGCTTTTGTTTCCCTTTTGGGCACTGATAGCACCGCACCTTTCTAATTGGCACTTACTACTTGATATTACAGATTTTTTTTTTTTTTACGTCTCTTTCTACACTGTGTGGTTGTGAGGGATAGGGATATGTTCTTGTGTCCTTAGCATTTATCACAATTGATATACAGAAAAGGTTTGATAAGTCAATGAAAATCTTAAGTAATACAATTTCTTCAGTGTTTTCCAAAGGAATTGTGAAGAACAGAATTTCATAAAGATTACTTTTACTTTTATCTGTATACTATTTTATACTCACTATAGTCTGTAGCAATGCTATGTTAGTTTTTAACCATCATCATCATTATTATTATCATTTATTTATCTTGCAGGAGCATCTTTCGTTAAAGAAGTATATTATTGACATTGTGGTTGAAAGTGTAGCTCTACCAGAGCCGTTGAAAGATGGAGAAGAACGGCAGAAAAATAAAAAAAAAGCCAAAAAGATAAAAGCCCGGATGAACTCCAGGTACCCATAAATATCCTTAAAAAGAAAACAAAAACTGTCAGTGGTATATCCTTGCTAATGTATATCTAAGGAAGACCCTGTGCCCTCCCAAAAAGTTTACATTTGTTTGATTTGAGAAAGCCTTGAAAATAACACTGATGAGCCTAATTTATAGCCACTTTCTTTGATTGAGAAAGAAAACTGCGTATCGATCTAAAGCCCTTGCTTTCACCTGTTAAGAGCTCTTCTTATAATTGGATGCCAAAGCCTTGCCAAACCTGTGCCTCCTCCAGCATACAGTAGTATGTTTAAGTATGTGTAAACTAAGCCTATTTTTCTTTCCAGCTATTGATTTTTAAATGAGGTATCAAAGAAAATCAATAGCAATCAACAAATAGAAGTCTGCTGGCTGTAGTGTCAAATCCCATGACTAGGTTTAATCAATTTGGTTGCTGTCACAACAAGAAAAAGTTCAAGAAATATCTTGAAATGGAAAGTGAGTTGTCAGACCCGTAGTTTATCATCAGCCTCCAAAGTGCCATCTGAGGATCAGGCAGCTATGTAGTACATCATTACCTCACATGCTTAGAGCATCATCTGATGACTGAGGAGTCTTATTCAGGACACAAATGTAGTTCCTCAGTAGTAGATGATTTTTGATATTTGGGAGAAGGTAATCTAAATGTGTTGTTTTACCTTTATTAGCAAATGTTTTCAAAGTTGGAGAAGCTTGATTCCATGGGATTATAGAAATTTAGTTCTAGAATAACGGTGAATGATAGCTATTGCTCTGTAGTTTCCAATGTCAGATTGGAATCAAAAGTGTCCATCTCCTCTTACAGAATCAACAAAACTTTCAGAGTATTCATTCAAGCAAAGAATAGAAAAGGCTTTTTTGATTGTATTTTTTGAGATCCCTCTAAGTTTCTAAAAGTAGTTTGACAGCATACTTGAGGGTATTACTGACCTTCATTTCTAGTTTATGTTAAGAACTTATTGATCTCCTACACACCGAAATGCTATCCAGCCCATTTTTGTAAGCTCTTTTTTCCCTCTATGTCCATAGTCCCTTGGTAAGCTCCCACTATCTGTGGCTCTAAATGTCCTCTACCTGGTGATCACTACCGATTTTATATCTTCAGTTTTACTCAAACACAAGCTCCTGCTGTCTTCAGAACCCCTATTTGGCCCCATAGTCTTCTCTGTCTCAGTAAATAGATACTTTATTCTAGCATCTGTATGGCCAAAACCCTTCCTTGACCTTTCTCTTTCTCCCACATCTCACATCCAGTCCTACTACAAGTGTTAGCTTTGATTTAAAATATATTCAAAATTTGACTACCTCTCTGTTAACTTCACTGCTTCCCCTGAACCAAGCCTTTATCATCTGTCACCTGAGTTACTGTAGTAGCTCTGTGATTACCTTATTTCTGCCCTTGCCTCCTTCTCTATTCTAAATACTCTATCCAGAGTGAGCCTATTAAAATGTAAGTCAGTCATGTCACTTCTCAAAACCTCAGGGCTTTTACACCTCAGGTTTCCTCTTCCCACATATATCCATACATTTACCTCCCTTACTTCTTTCGGTCTTTGTTCAGATGTCACCTTTTTGGTGAGGCTATCCTTGAGAGCTTGACCTGTTTTTCGTTTTGTTTTGTTTTGTTTTAAACATAAGTAATGGTAATTTATTAAACTAAATCTTAAAATTATAAGAAAAAATACCTGTAACTCTGTTGTCAATATTTTAGCAAAATTATCCTCCTTATGCATACCCACCTATATCTATAGATTTCTTTCTTCATTGTGGCATGATTTATTTAGGTAAAATTTAGAGATCTCCAATGTAGAGTTTGTTGACGTCTGACAAATCTAGGTACTCATGTAATCCACACCCCTGGAAGAATTGTCTTTGTAAATCTTTCCAGTCAGTTTCTCACCAGCCCTGGTGCTTGGTAGTCACTGATCTGCTTTCTGTCATTATGGATTTCTTTTTCCTGTTCTGAAAAGGCATATATATGAAACCAAGCTCCTTTGTGGCTAGCTTCTTTTACTAAGTGTATTGTTCTTGAGATATATCAGTGTTGTTGCATGTAGGTAGTTTGTTTCTTTTTGTTGTTGTACATATTCATTGTGTGCATATCCTATAATTTTAATTTACTCATCTGATGATAGACTTTGGGTTTCCAGTTAGCATTTATAAGTTAAGCTCCTGTCAGGTCTTTTGGTATATATGCATTTTTATTTCTGCTGGGTAAACACCTAGAAGTGGAATGCCACACTGTTTTCCATGGTGGTTGTACTATTTTGCACTCCTGTCAGTAATCTGGGGGAGTTCCAGTTGCTCCACAGTCTTGCCAGTACATACTTGATATTGTTAGTTCCTAAAATTTTGGCCTACTTTCAATGAGAGTGTAGTGGTATCTCATTGTGGTTCTAATTTGCATTTCCCTAGTGACTAATAATATATATTGAGCAACTCTTTATGTGGTTTTTAACTATTCAGTGTCTTTTTTTTATGAAATGTGCATTAATGGTTTTTGCCTATTTTAAAAGTTGAGTGGTTACCTTCCTTTGGAGTTTTTTATACGTTTTGACTACAGAGTTATTTGTTAGACATATATGTCAGACATATACGCATTGCAAATGTTTTCATGCAGTCTGGAAACTGCCTATACATTTTTTTGAAGATAGCCTTTGATAAGCAAAGATTTTTACTTGTCATGGTGTCTATTTTGGGGTTTGGGGTTCTAAGAGGTCTCTGTCTAAACAAAGGCTAAAAAAAAGCCTCTTTTATTTTTTTTTAGAAGTTTTGTAAGTTTTACTTTTGCATTTAGGCTATGATTCATCTCAAATAAATTAATGGGCAGAGGTGAATCCTGGGCTCAAATTTATGTTTACATCTAGATAACCAGTTATTTCGACACTATTGCTGGAAAGGTTTCTTTTCCCATTGTATTCTCTTAGCACTTTGATTTAAAACAAAACAAAACAAAACTTATGAGCGCTAATAGTTTTGTACATTCATAAGATTTCTTTATATACGTAAACATATCTGAGACTAAAAACAGGTTTTTTTTCCAGTTATATACTATTTGTTTCTTTTCATTGTCTGTTCCACTGCATTGCACTTCAGCAGAATTTTGAACAAAAGCTTTGGTACTGATCTTAGGGAGAAAGCCTTTAGATTTTCACCATTAAGGTATTCTGTTCACTATAGTTTTTTGTAAATTCCCTTTATCAGGTTGAGGAAGCTTTTTGTATTCTTAGTTTCCTGAGAGTTTTTTTTCATAAATTGATATTCCATTTTTTTAGATGCCTTTTTCTGCATCTATTGAAATGGAGCTTTTAATCAATGAAGTGCATTATATTGATTTTTTATAAAAGCTTTATTAAGATATATTCATCTATACAATTCACCCACAAAACTACACAACTCTATATTGAGCATTGTGGTATAATTGACATACAACATAATGATTCTATATTATTATATATTGTGAAATGATCATTACAGTAAGTCATTAACATCTGTAACCATACATAGTTACAGAATGTTTTTCTTATTTTTTCTTTAAGATTTACTCTTGTAGTAATTTTCAAATATACAGTACAGTACATCCCCATCACATTTACTTTATAACTAAAAGTTTGTACTTAAAAACTTTTTTTTAATATTTATTTTTGAGAGCGAGAGAGCACAAGCAGGGGAGGAACAGAGAGAGGAGACACAGAATCCACAACAGACTCCAGGTCTGAGCTGTCAACACAGAGCCCGACATGGGGTCAAACCCATGAACTATGAGATCATGACCTGAGCCCAAGTTGAATGTTTAACTGACTGAGCCACCCACAACCCCCAGGTGTTTGTACTTTTTAACTATCTTCAACCATTTTTCCCACCCTCACCCCCAACCTGTGGCAATCACCGGTCTATTCTTTATGAGCCGTTGGTTCGTGGGGGTAGGGGGTTGACTCTTTCTTTTTTGGTTACCAAAATGAGATCATAAGGTATTTGTCTTTGTTTGACTTATTTCACTTAGCTTAATGTCCTCAAAGTCCATCCATGTTGTTCCAAATGCAAAATTTTTTTGTTGTATGGCTGAGTAATAGTCTATTGTGTGTCTACACTTATACACACCTCACATTTTCTTCATTTACTTGTTGATGCACACTTAGGTTGTTTCTATATCTTGGCTACTGTAAATGCTGCAGTAAACATGGGAGTGCACATATCTTTTCAAGTTAGTGTTTTCATTTTCTTTGAGTAACTATCAGAAGTGTAAATACAAGATTGTGCACTACTTTTATTTTTAGTTTTTTGCAGAACCTCCATACTACTTTCCATAGTGGCTATGCCAGTGTACATTCCCAGCACAAGATTCCCTTTGTTCCACATCCTCACCAACAGTTGTTATTTCTTGTCTTTTTGATAGCCATTCTGACAGGTGTGAGGTGATATGATTGTGGCTTTTATTTGCATTCCTCTGATGATTAGTGATGTTATACATCATTTCATGTGTCTGTTCACCATCTATATGTTATCATTGAAAAATGTTCAGATCTTCTGCCCATTTTTTAACAGGTTTTTTGTTGTTGTTATTGAGTTGTATGAGTTCTTTATATTTCAGAGAATACCCTTTTATCAGATATATGATTTGCAAATATTTTCTCCCCCCTAGTAGGTTGCCTTTCCATTTTGTTAATGTTTTTTTGTTTGTTTGTTTGTTTACTGTGCAAAAGGTTGTTTGTTCAATGTATTCACACCTGATTTTTTGGTTTTGTTGCCTTTGCTTTTGGTGACAAATCCAAAAAAATCATCACCAAGACCAGTGTAAAGGAGTTTACCCCCTGTGTTTCCTTCCAGGACTTTTATAGTGTCTTTTCTATAATCCATTTGCGGTTAATTTTTATATATGGTGTAAGATTGTGTTCCAGTTTCATTCTTTTGCATGTGACTGTACGGTTTTCTTAACACTATATATTGAAGACAGTATCTTCACTGTTGTATAGTCTTCACTTTCCCTGTTGTATAGTCTTAGCTTCTTTATTATATATTATTGACCATATATGTGCATTTTTCTTTTCTGGGCTCTCTTCTGTTGATCTGTATGCCTGTTTTTATGCCAGAACCATACTGTTTTTATTACTGTTACTTTGTAATGTAGTTTGAAATCAGAGCATGATACCTCTAGCTTTGTTCTTTCTCAAAATTTCTTTGGCTATATGGTTCTTCTGTGGTTTTATACAAATTTGAGAACTGTTTGTTCTAGTTCCATGAGAAATATCATTAGACTTTTGATATGGGTTGCACTGGATCAGTAGATTGCCTTCCATATTATTGACATTTTAACAATATTTTTCCACCCTATGAGCACAGAATATCTATCCATGTATTCAATGTCTTCTTCAATTTCTTTCATCAATGTCTTGCAGATTTTAGTGTGCAGGTCTTTGACCTTCTTAGTTAAATTATTCCTGGATATTTTTTTTATGCAATTGGGATTATTTTTTTAGGTTTCTTTTTCTGATAGTTATTAGCACATAGAAATACATCAGATTTCTATATATTGATTTTGTAGTCTGCAACTTTACTGAATTCGTTTATTCTTACAGTATTTTGGTGGAGTCTTTAGCACTATATAGTATCATGTCATCTGCAAATAGTGACAATTTTACTTCCTCCTTATCAATATAAATGCCTTTTATTTCTTTTCCTTGCCTAGCTTCTCTGACTAGTACTTACAATACTATGCTGAATAAAATTTGTGAGAGTAGACATCCTTGTCTGTGGGAAAATAAGGTTAAGAATTCTGTACACTTGCACCAATGGGTTAACAAGGCTTAGGGCAGAAAACCACCAATGGGTGAAAGCACCCAAGGCCAGTCATTAAGTAAGACAAAGCATAGAGGTGGAAAGTTGCCACTTGGGCAAAAGCACCCAAAGTTAGTCACTAGGTATAACAAAGCTTAGAGAAGAAAGCTGCCTCCACAGGACGAAAGCGGAAGACTCTGTGGGGCAAAGTGCCCAGAGTTAGCTAATGAAAAGGGTGCCTTGTTAGTCTTGAGACAGCATGCTCTAGCAATCTTAAACTTTGGAGATATCAGCTACTTGGCTGTATTGCCCACAGAGAAACATTGCCCATCTGGCATCTGGTGCCAATATATCATTGTGTTTTAATCTCAACCTCTAATGCCACTCACCCTCCAAACCCTTTTGCTTCTTACACACATCAATGGTCACTATATTTTATTATTAATTTTTTTTCTGCACGTTCACCACATATGTAAAACCTTGAGAGCTCAATAAATACAGAGACAGAACCCCTGTTTGGGGCTCTTGTCTCCTCCCAGACATTAGCCTCTCTTGTATTCAATTCTGTATCCACTCTCTTGCTGGACAGGAGAGAACTCCAGAACTCCATACTCACAGTCTGTGACTCTTGTTGTGTTCTTGATCTTAGAAGAAAAGCTTGCAACTTTTGACTTTGTCATATATAATGTTTCTTATATTTAGGTATGTGCTCCCTATACCCATAATGTTGAGAGTTTTTATCAAAAATGGATGTTGAGTTTTACCAAATGCTTTTTCTGCATATATCAGAATGATATTATTTTTAATTTTCATTTTGTTAATGTAGTGTATTATGTTGATTCATTTGGGAAAATTGAACCATAGTTGCATCTTTGGAATAAATCTCACTTAATCATGGGGTATAACTCTTTTAATGTACTGTTGAGTTTCATTTGCTAATATTCTATTGAGGATATATATTAATTTTTAAATATTAAATCAAGATTATATTCCTGGAATAAACACCCTTTCCTTAGTATTTATTATCTTTTCTATATATTGTTGGATTTAACTTACTAACTTTTTATAAGGGATTGTTACATTGATGCCTATGATGTATCTTGATCTGTAGTTACCTTACAATGTCTTCATCTGGTTTTGATTTCAAGACAATGTTGGTCTCATTAAATGAGTTTGAGAACTATTCCCCTTTCTATTTTTGAAGAGATTTTTAGATGATTGGGGTTTTTTCCCTCTTATTTAAATGATAGTATTCACCAGTGAAGTCATATTTCTTCCATCAGTTTTGGTAATCTGTGTCTTTCATATAGTTTGACCAATTTGATCTCAGTTGTTGAACTTATTAATGTAAAGTTGCATACAGTACTCCATTATACTTATGGTTTCTGGTACTATACATAAGAAACTTGGAAGTTAACACTCACTCCATCCTAACAAAAAGTCAAAATCTGAACAAACTGAAAAATTAGCTACTCTTCTTAAGATCTGTAAGACAAGTGAGATAACAGGGCAAACTGCAGCCCCTAAAAGTGGAGAGACAGACAGGCAAGTTGAGACTCACAAGTTACTAGACCAGATACTTATAAGCCTAAACTTCTGTAGAAACCAAAACAGGGATAAGAAAACCTGCACCTCTGGAGGCTCAGCGTTGACAAGTCTGAGAGGCAAAACTACAGGATATCTCCACACTTTGTAAGTTTTACCTCTGAGAGCTTGACCACATTCTTATATTGAAGGTCACAGAAAAATCCTGCCACACTGCTACTTCTAGCATGGGTAGTGGATAAGGAACCATTTTGCAATACATGAGAGCATTCTGTTTTTCAGGATGCCTGCCCTCAGGCAAAGCTATTTAATCAGAGCCCACTATGCTGGTGTTTTGGCAGAGATTAATGGACTTGAGGGAAGGAAAATACCTTCCCTTTAATCTTCCACCTGAAGGAAGGGAGAGAGAAGGGAAATACCCAACTCCAGCCCACTTTAGCCCTGTCCCACCTCAGGGAATAAAAGAGCCTGAAAAACACTTGTGAAGTTTAAAGTTAACAGGCCCTGGTACAATAAAAGACAGACATTATCATAGGAATAGAGAATGTTCTCCTTCTCTGATACCTTATTACCATATTACTAAAGGCCTATTTATAACAGTTCCATATACCCTGTCTATATCAGGTCTAGCTGTAAAGTATAACTACAGGGCTTACAAAAGGTAAAATATGATTTGAAGAGACAGAGAAAGCATCAGAATTAGACTCAGATATACTAGAAATGTTTGAATTATTATACTGGGAATTTAAAACAATATGATAAATATGCTAAGTGCTCTGATGGATAAAGTAGACAGCATGCAAGAAAGGATGGACAGTTTAAGCAGAGACATAGAAATTCTAATAAAGACTCAAAAAGAAATACTAGAGATTAAAAACACTGCAGTAGAAAGGAAGAATACCTTTAATGGGCTTATTAGTAGACTGGACATGAGTGAAGAAAGCATCTCTGAGCTTCAAGATATTGAAAAAGAAGCTCCCCCACCAAACCCCTGAAATAGACTCACAAATACAGAGAACAAAATGATGGTTGCCAGAGGGGACGTGAGGGAGAGATGAGTGAAATAGATGAAGGGGACAAATGAGTACAAACTACTAGTTATAAAATAAATAGGGATGAGGGGCGCCTGGGTGGCTTAGTTGGTTAAGTGTCTGACTTTCGCTTAGGTCATGATCTCACGGTTCGTGGGTTCAAGCCCCGCGTCGGGCTCTGTGCTGACTGCCAGCTCAGAGCCTGGAGCCTGTTTCAGTCTGTGACTCCCTCCCTCTCTCTGACCCTCCCCTGCTCACGCTGTCTCTCTCTCTGTCTCTCTCCTAGAAATAAATAAAACATTAAAAAAAAATAACTTAGAATAAATAGGGATGAAAAGTACAGTATAGGGAATAAGTCAATAATATTGTAATAACTTTATGGTGACAGATGATAACTACACTCATTATAGTGAGCATTTCACAATGTACAGAATGGGAAAATCACTAAGTAAAATACCTGAAACTAATATAATATTGCATGTCAACTATACGTAAATAAAAAATAAAGATTCAGGGTGTGTTGGTGACTCAGTTGATTATGCATCTTCAGATGCGTCTTGATTTCAGCTCAGGTCATGATCTCACAGTTTGTGAGCTCGAGTCCTGCATCAGGCTGTGTACTGACAGTGCATAGCCTGCTTGGGATTCTCTCCCTCTCCCTCTCCCTCTGCCTCTGCCCCTTCCCTGCTGTACTCTCCCTCTCTCTCTCAAAATAATTAAACTTAATTTTTTTTAATTAAAAAGAGTGTTAGGTATGTGAGACAGTTAATTAAAAAATACTTTAGTAAGAAAGAAAAACTTCCAAAACTGAAAACAACAGAAAAGACTGAAAAAAGAGCCCTCAAAACATAATATCTAAAAACTGTGAGGCAACTACAAAACACATAACATGTGTAAATGAGAATACAGGAAGGGGAAGGTAGGGCAAAAGAAAGAGAAGCAGTATTTGAAGCAGTGATGACTAAGAATTTCTCCAAATTAATTTCAGACAACAAACCACAGATTCAGGAAACTCAGAGAACACCAATCATGATAAATGATCCTCTCAAAAAAACCCATGTGACACATTGGCATATATTCAGGCTCAGAAAAATAGAAAAAGATCTTGGAAGAAGGCTGAGGGAAGAAAATGCCATATTTACAATGGAACAAAGATAAGAATTACATCCAATTTTTCTTCGGAAATTATGCATGAAAGCTCATATGGAGCATTCACTAAGGTAGACCATATTTGGGGCCACAAAAGACACCTTAACAAATTTAAATAAATAATCATACAGTGACTGTTAGTGAACCACAGTGGAATTATAATAGAAATCATGATTAGAATGCTGAAAATTCCCCAAATGCTTGGTGATTAACAAAAACATTTTTAAATAACACATTGGTTAAAGAAGAAATCTCAAGAGAAATTTAAGAATTATTTTGACCTAAATGAAAACAAAAACACAAGTTATCAAAATTTGTGTGATTCAGTAACAGCAGTACTTAGAATTAAATTTAGATATTAGAAAAGAAGAAAGATCTAAAATCATCTAAGATTCTACCTTAAGAAACTGGTAAAACAAGAACAAATTAAATCTGAAGTAACCGGAACAAAACAAATAAAAATTATAGCAGAAATCAATGAAATTGAAAAGAAGAAATCAATAGAGAAAATCAACAAGACCAATGTCAATAACACTAATTCTTTAAAAGATAGATAAAATTGATAAGCTTCTAATTAGACTAAGAAAAACAGGAGACACAAATTAATATCAGAAATGGAAGAGGGGATATCAGTAAGATTCCATGGACATTAAAAGGATAACAAAGAAATATTATGAATATCTCTTTGCCCACAAATTTGATAACCTAGATGAAATCAACCAATTTATTAAAAAGCACAATTTGCCACAATTCACACAAAGAATAGGCAATTTAATAGGTTTATATCTGTTAAAGAAGTTGAATCAATAACTTACAAAATGAAGTACCAGGCCCAGGTGCATTCACTGGTGAAGTCTACCAGACATTTGCAGAAGAATTTATACCAATCCTCTACAGTGTCTTTCAGGCGATAGAAGCAGAAGAAATACTTACCAGCTCATTCTGTGATGGCCACCATTACTTTAATACTGAAACCAGGCAAGGGTGCCTGGGTGGCGCAGTCAGTTAAGCGTCCAACTTTGATTCAGGTCATGATCTCACAGTTCGTGTGTTCGAGCCCCGCATCAGGCTCTGTGCTGACAGCTAGCTCAGAGCCTGGAGCCTGCTTCAGATTCTGTGTCTCCCTCTCTCTCTGACCTTCCCCTTCTCACAGTGTCTTTCTCTTTCTCTCACAAATAAATAGAACAAAAACAAACAAAAAAACCCCTAAAACCAGACAAAGATATTAGAAGACAAGGAAACAGATCTCTCTTGTGGATATACTTGCAAAAATCCTGAAAATAACATTAGCAAATTAAATCTAACAGTGTATATAAAGATTATGACCAAGTGGGATATATCCCAGATATGCAAGCCTAGTTCAAAATTCGAAAATCACTTAATATAATCCATCAACTTCAAAGACTAAACAAGAAGAATCATGTGATCTTATCAGTAGATGCGGAGAAGCATTTAACAAAACTTAGCACATATTCACAACAAAAATTCTCAGCAAACTAGGAATAGAACTTCCTCAGCTTTTTAGAATATCTAAAGTATATTTACAATTAATATAATACTTAACAGTAAAAACCTGAAGCTTTCCCACTAAGATCAGGAACAAGGAAGGGATGTCTTTTCACCACTCATTTTCCACATCATAATGGAAGTCCTAGCTAATGCAATAAAATTAGAAAGAAATAAAAGGTATACTTGGAATCATGGGGAAGAAAGAAAGAAAACTGTCCTTATTTGCAGATGACATGATTATCTACATAATAAATTTGGAATAATTGACAAAAGAACTTCTGGAACTAATAATTAATTATAGTAAGGTTTCAAGATACAAGGTTAATATACAGTGATCAATCATTTTTCTATTTACTGGCAGTGAATGTAGAATTTGAGATAAAGAAAAACCACAGGGGCACATACATTAGTAACCCCTCCAAACTAAATACTTAGGTAAAAATCTAACAAAAAATGTTTAAGTCCTATGCAGGAATACTACAAAACTCTTCTAAAAAATAAATGGTAGTTATACACTTGACACTAATGTAACATTGTATGTCAACTATACTCAAATTTTTTAAAGTAAGAAATGGAGAGTGTTATTCCATATGTATGAATGCAGAGAATATTGTCAAGATGTCAGTTCTTCCCAAGTTGATCTACAGATTCAGTGCAATCCCAGGCAAAATCCCATCAAGTTGTTTTGTGGATATTGGCAAACTAATTCCGAAGTTTATATGGAGAGGCCAAAGACTTAGAATAGCCAATATACTATTGAAAGAGAAGAACAAAGTTGGAGGATTGACACTACCTGACTTCAGAACTTATTTTAAAACTATAGTAATTAAGACAGTATGGTATTAGCAAAAGAACTGACAAATAGATCAATGCAGAGAATAGACAGTGCAGAAATAGACTCTTATAAATATAGTCAACTAATCTGTGACAAAGGAACAAAGACATTACAGTGTAGGAAGGATAGCCTTTTCAACAAATGGTGTTGGACAACTGGACATCACAGCTAAAAATGAACCTAGACACTGACTTTACACTTTCCGTAAAAATTAACTGAAAATTGACCTTAGACCTAAATGTAAAACTCAAAACAGTAAAACTAGAAGATAACACAGTGGAAATCTGGAAGACCTTAGGTTTGGTGGTGACTTTTTAATTACAACACCAAAGGCATGATCTCTGAAAAAGAATTGATAATCTGAATTTCTTCAAAATGAAAAAAAAGTTGTTCTGTGAAAGACACTAACAAGAGAATGAAAAGATAAGCTATAGACTAGAGGGAAACATTTGCTAAAGACATATAGAATGAATGGCTGTTATCCAAAATATATAAAAATATCTTAAAACTCAACAATAAGAAAATGCAAACTCCCAAGTAAAAAATGTGCCAAAGACCTTAACAGACATCTCATCAAGACAATGAACATCTCAAATAAACATATGAAAATATATTACATACTATATGTCATTAGGTAAATGCAAATTAAAACAAGATTTTCTACTTACTTATGAGAATGCCCAATATCCAAAACACTGACAACACCAAATACTGGCAAGGATGTGGAGAAACAGGGACTGTCATTCTTTGGAGGTGGGAATGTAAAATGGTATATAGCACTTGTGGATGACAGTTTGGCAGTTTCTTTCAAAAGCAAACATACCCCTACCATACCTACCAATAATCACATTCCTGTGTATTTACCCAAAGAAGAAAACTGTGATGACACAAAAGTCTGCACATGGATGTTTATAGCAGCGTTATTCAAAATTGCCACATTTCAAAGCAATTAAGTAAGATGTCTTTTAGCAGGTGAATGGGTACATAAATTTGGGTGTATCCAGACAAAGGAATATTACTCAGCACTAAAAGAAATGAGCTATTAAGTCATGCAAAGACTTGGAGATATGTTAAATGCATAACACTAAGTGAAAGAAGCCAGTGTAAAAAGGTTACATACATACTGTGTGATTCCAGCTACAGATCTTCCTTATGATGAGATTACATCCTTAAAAACCCATCGAAAATTGAAAAATTGTTAGCCAGCAAATAATTTAAAACTCTTAACCTACCAAACATTATAGGTTAGCCTAGTCTACCTTAAATGTCAAAACATGTACATTATCATACAGTTGGTCAAAATAATCTAACACAAAGACTATTTTATTATAAAGTGTTGAATATCTCATGTAGTTTATTGAATACTATAGTGAAAAGTGAAAAACAGAAGTGGTACTATTGACACAGAATGGTTCTAAGTATATTAGGTGTTTACCCTCATGAGCTTCTGACTGACTGGGAGTTGTTTCTCACTGCCACTGCCCAGGATCACAAGAGTATTAGATCACATATCACCAGCCCTGGAAAAGATCCAAATTCAAAATTGAAGGTATGTTTTCTACTGAATGTATATCACTTTTGCACTCTTTTTTGTAAACTCAAAAAAATAGTAGTTCAAACCAGCATAAGTTGAGGGCCCATCTGTATATGACATTCTAGAAAAGGCAAACCTATAAAGACAGCAAAAGGATCTGTGTTTGCCAGGGTTTGGGGGAAGGGAGATCTGAAGAGGCAGAGCAAAGAAGATTTTTATGTTAGTGAGAGGACTCTATGAATCTTTAATGGTGGATACATGTCATTATACATTTGTCCAAAACCATAGAATGTAGAACACTTAGAGTGGATCCTAATGGTAAACTATGGATGTGGGGGTGATGAAAATGTGTCAGTGTAGGTTCATCAATTGTAATAAATGTACCACTCTGTTGGGAGTTGTTGACCTTAGGGGAGGCTAAGCATGTGTAGGGCAGCAAGAATATGGGGAATCTCTATACCTTTCTCAATTTTTCTTTTTTCCTTTTTTTTTTACAAATAGTTTATTGTCAAGTTGGTTTCCATATAACACCTTTCTCAATTTTTCAGTGAACCTGAAATTTCCATAAAAAATACACTTAAAAGTTTTTTCTATCTTTCTAAACTTCTAAGGTTCTATAGTGACATTGCTTTTTTCATTCCTGAAAATTGCAAGTGTATTCTTTGATCACTCTGGCCAGGAATTTATCACTTTTAATTAATGAACTTTTAATTTATGAACTTTTGCTGCCATTTGATTTTTCTTTATTTTTTTGTATTTCATTTATTTATGTTTTAAATTTTCTCCAGTGTTTTCTTTGTATTTATTTTGTCTGTCTTCCTAGATTGCTAAGGTAAAAAATTAAGATTACTTACTTGAACCTTCCTCCTTTTTAAATAACTTCAATTGTGGCTATACACTTCGCTCCAAGCTATGTCCCACGTATTTTATATGTTACATTTTTCATTCAGTTCAAAATATTTTCCAATTTCAATTCAGATTCATTGACACATTGGTTACATAGAAGTGTGCTGCTAAATTTCCAAATTATTGTGAAATTTTGACATATCTTTTTGTCGATGATGCTTAATTTCCTGTGGTGAGAAAAGATACTGTGCGTAATTTCAGTTCCTTTAAATTTATTGAGACTTGTTTTATGCCCAGCATCTGGTCTGCCTTGGTCAGTTTTGCATGTTTACTTGAAAATATGTGTATTTTGCTTGTGGTAGGTGTAGTTTCTATAATGTCAGTTAGGTCTAGTTGGGCAACATTGTGTTAAAATCTTCTCTGTTGTGTCTCTGATATTGTCTATTTCATATTGTATCAGTTAATAAGGAATATTAACATTTCCAGTTATTTCACACTTCTATTTCATACTTCAGTATTTTCCAGTTTGCTTCAAATTTTGAAGCTTTGTTGCTAGACACATACAAATTTAGTATGATTTTATCTCCTTGAAAAATTGATCCTGTTACCATTATAAAGTGTTCTTCTTAATATTTCTTATGATGAAGTCTACTTTATCTAACATTAATATTACCATTCCCACTTAGTATTCTCATGATAAATCGTTTCCCATTCATTTAGTCTTAAACTTATAACTTTATCTCTTTATATAAATATATTTATATTTATATATTTATATTTTTATATATTTTTATTATATATTTTTATATTTTATTTTATATATATTTTATTTTATATATTTTTATATATTTATAAAATATATAAGTTTAAATTTATATAAATTTTATATAAATTTAAATATTAAATATATTTATATTTGTGTGCATTTCTTATAATTGTAATATATGAGCCTTCCTTTTCTGTCTTTTCTGACATGTCTATTATTTGCAGTTTTTAATCAGTTTATATTTACTGAATTTCACAGTCATCTGTTCATCTATTTTTTATTAAAAGTTTTTTTAATGTTTAATGTAAGAGAGAGAGAAGCAGAGTGTGAGCAGGGGAGTGGGAGAGAGAGGGAGACACAGATACGGAAACAGACTCCACTCTGAGCTGTCAGCACAGACCCCGATACAGGGCTTGAACTCATGAACCATGAGATCATGACCTGAGCCAAAGTCTGATGCTTAACCGGCTGAGCCACCCTGTTCATCTGTTGTTTGTTCCCTTTTTCTTCTTTCCTTTTCTGCCTCCTTTTGGGTTTGTTTTTTTGTCGTTGTTAATGGTGTTTTTTGTTTTTTTGCTTTTGTATTCCACTTTATCTCCTACTACTCTCCAACTTTGTTTTTAGTGTTTGCTTAATTTAAAATATACAACCTTAGGGGCGCCTGGGTGGCTCAGTTGGTTAAGTGTCCGACTTCGACTCAGGTCATGATCTCACGGTTTGTAGGTTCGAGCCCTGCATCAGGCTCTGTGCTGACTGCCAGCTCAGAGCCTGGAGCCTGCTTCAGATTCTGTGTCTCCCTCTCTCTCTCCCCCTCTGCTGCTCGCTCACACACTCTCTCTCTCTCTCTCAGAAATAAATTTAAAAAAAAAAAACATTAAAAATTTTAAAAGAAAATATACAACCTTGAACTATCACAGGATAACTTCATAATATTAAACCACTTCATTTATAAGTTTAGAAACTTACAAGAGTATACTTCTACCTTCTGTCTTATCTTTTGTGTAATTATTATCTTATATTTTGCTTCTAGATGTATCTTACAAATCCCACTATAATTTTAATTTTTCTTGCGATTGTTATCTTTTAAATAATTTACAAAACCATTTTCTGTGTTTTTCATTTTTACATGTAGTTTTGAAGTCCCATCTATTGTCTTTTTTCTTAGCATGAATTACTTCCTTTTAACAGTTTTTATATAGCAGGTTTACTGGCAATAGATTTTCTTATCATTTGTTTGCCTAAAAATGTGTATTTGACTTTCAGTTTTCATTGATGTTGAATTATGTGATAATGTTTTTATTCTTTCAGAAGTTGACAATTTTTTTCTGTTTTATGCTTGGGTTCTCTCTCAATAACAGGCAGCACAGAGTCTAATCCATTTTTACTATATATAATATTTCTTGTATTCAATTAGCTGCTTTTTAATATATTTTTTCATATGTTGGTTTTAAGCAATTCCATAATAATGTGCCTTGATGTGGTTTTCTTTGTGTTTTGCATGCTTCGTATTCATTAAGCTTCTTGAATCTGTAAGTTCATATTTTCCCTCAAATTTATGAGAATTTTAGCCACTGTTTCTTCAAAAAAAATTTTTTCTGTTCCAGACTATTTCTTTATCTCTCTGGAATTCCAACTGCTCTTAAAATACTGTTTGATGTTCCACAGGTCAGTTTTTTTTCTCTACACCAATTTAGATAGTTCTGGTGCCCTATGTGATGTTTCATCTGCTGTATGTCATCTGCTGTTAAAATTATCCACTATATTTTTCATTTCATGTGTTGCATTTATATCTCTCTGAGTCCCATTTGGTTCTTTATTATAGTTTTAATTCTGATTTGTCCTTTTTATGTTTATGGTTTCTTTACCTCCTTTAACATATTTATGAAATTATTTGAAGTCTGTCATCTTTGTTGTTTCTGCATCTAAGATGGTTTTTTATGATTTTTCTCCCTAATATGAGTATGTTACCTGTTGCTTATGCCTAGTAATTTTGTTACTACTATTTTTATTTTTATACTTTTATTGGACAGTATGAATGCTACTTTATTGTGTCTGGATTTTATTGTTATTTTCTTAATAGAATGTGGGATTTTATTTTGTCATCCCGGTTACTTGTCTTGATTTTAAGTTTTATGAGGTGGATTCTGAGTAACCTTTAATTGACCTGACTCCTAAATGTTTGACCTTTGTGAAGTCTTCACTGAATGACTCAAGTGTTCAATACATATTTGTAATATAGCATTTGAAACTCAAACATCTCTCAGCTTTCTGCAAGCTCTGGAAATTGTTCAGCTTACAGTTCCTTGGTGGTAGTTCTTTCCTCTTCTGTGGACCTCCTTTGCACACATCCTTCTCTTTCTCTGCCAATAAATTCCAGTTGTCTCCTTGGCTCAGATTTACATTCTCTGCTTTGGTTACCTCTTTCCCCTCATATATGGCTGTTTGGAAAGTGCCTTCAGGCAGAAAGATGAAGTGATCATGGGACTTAGTTATTTTGTTTCCTTTTATTTAGGGATTACTGTCCTAGGCTACTAGTTGTCGATACATGAAAAACAGTAATTCCGTATGTACTTTAGGAATTTTCATTGTTGTTCATAACAGAAGGGCTAGAATGATACTAGTTAATCTACAGTGACTGAAAACAGAATTGTCAAGCAGCATTGTCAACATTTCCCCAGTTATTTTTGCTTTAGCACTTACCATCTTCTAAAGTACTGTGTATTTAAGTATTATTTACTTACACATTGCTTTTCTCCCACTGGAATATAAACTTCATGAGTATTTATCTCTGCTGCTGGCACCTGTTAGGTTTTCAGCAAACATTAGTTAAAAAGAATTAGATGAGATTGAATTGTGAAGTTAGTGTTCATATCACTGGGATTTCTTTGGCTTTATAAAAAGAATTCTGAGTATTGCTTTCATAAATCAGAGTTCAGCCTTGAGGCATGATGGTCCATTCCAGGTTTCCTGGTATAGTTAGTGAAGGTAAGGCTGTAGGGACCTGATTTTAGATGATGTAAAGCCTGAGATATTTGATCTTCCTTCGACCAGCTAGATGAGGGGCATTGTCTAATGGTAAAGCCAGAATTAGCAAGTGGTTTAAATTGTGGGTATGTGTTCTAAAACTAATTAGAAGAGTTCTATATGACCTATACTGGATGAACTGTGAGAGTGCATGTAGTTCCTTGAAAGTTTTGACATTCAGGCAGATTTATTCTGAAAGAGGAGTCCCTAAGAGGAGTCAGAACTTTGTTTGCTGCTGGAATTTAGGTGGAAAGGACCTAGGTCCTTTGGTGCAGAGGACCAAGAAAAGCAAGATAGGCCATAAAGCTCTAATCACTAGACTGCGTTTTAGAACAGAAGTGTGATGACATAAAGCAAGAAACTAGACTTGTGGGATAGATTTGATATATGTGAAGTTTGTATGGAGGTATGAATGAATGAGTAGGGGAGAGAGCTGCTAGTTAGAGCAACTATTAGATTCATAGGTTTTTGCTGTGTATAGCCAGACCTGTGTCTGCAGTATTGGCAGCTTGCATATCACCTTTCAGTATCCAGTGGTAATCACTAAGATAACAGAATCCTTATCTCTGAGAATAAATGACTTTCAAGGAGATGTTCTGAAATGATGGAAGGAGAGAAATGAGAGAATGAAGAGTGTGTGTCTATGTATACCTATAAATATATATATACATACACACATATATATATTAATAAATATAGGTATGTAAGCATATAAATAAATGCATGAGAAAAGAAAGTGAATAACTGTCTGTCCATAATGTATATTTAGAGATAAATTCAGATATAGATACATGCACAAACACAGACTCTGTCTTGAATTTATGTTTGAGATATAAATAGGTTAATCCTTGGCTTACAGTTGACCAGTCAGCCTAGCCATGGCCTTGGATACCTTAGTTGAGCAGAAGAGAAGCAAGGGAAATATATAAGGGCTGACAATTACAGAATTACAGAATTCTGAGATAGAACTTTCAGGTGAAGCATAATGTTAAATCTAATTTTTAATATCCATTTTGTACCCTTTATATGTGTTGGCTATTACCTCTGTGGTCTTAAGGAATCCATTCAATCCATTATTCAGATATTTGCATTATCAGCAAACATAAGTGAATAGAAGATAATTTCTACCCTTGTGACATTTACAAGGTATTAAATTAGAGGTAAATTACATATAAATAACCCTTATATGAGACAGTGTGTCCACAGTAGCAGAAGAAAGGTACAAATAAGTATTTAGGTGAATTCCAGGGACAATAAACTTAGTTATGCCTGGGTAGTCATTATAATAATGATGAGAATGATGATAAAAAGAAATACATATAAACAAAAAGTGGCTCATATTTATTACGCTCTTTATTATGCTCCAGATATTGTCTTAGACTGGAAGTACTCATTATACGCAAAATTAAAATAGTCTTGAGTGTTCATTGTGTTTGTAATCCTAAGAGAAGAAACCTGGATAATAGTTTAGATAGCCAATAATAAGGAGATGATCAAGTAAAGTATGGTACGTGATATTTTTAGAAGAATATATAATATGCGCATGTATTTATGATGTGGAATATGAAAGTCCACTGTATGCTTTTAAGAGAAGAAGAGTGAAAAAGTTTGACCTGTGTACCTCTGAAAGACTCTCTGAGACCCTCTGGAAATCAGATTATACTCTAAAAATTATCAGCCAATTAAATAAGAAAAACTCAACAAATGATAAGTGTTACGTTGCTTTGCAATATGGATCAAATCATGAAGCAGGACAATGATTTTCAAACTGTGGTCCTTACACCCCTTGCATTGGAAGCAATTGGGATCCTTTATGAAAGGTAGATTGATACCTACACTTCAGCTTATTGATTCGGATTCATTCAGTTTTTGTTGAGAAATCTACATTTTAACAAGTTTTTACTTCCTAATATACTTAACAATTTGATACCTACTATTTATAGGAATTCAGAAGAATGGAATCTTAGAGCTAGAAAAGACCTTAAGAATTTAGCTAGTTCTATTGCCTCATCTTACACATGGAAGAAAACCTAGGCTCACAAAGCCTAGGTTTCTAAAGGCCACAGTTATAATTAAAAAAAAATTTTTTAACTTCCTCACACATAGTTAGACAATGGTTCATTAAGAATCAAAATTAAATGCCAGAAAGTTTGGCACAGACATATGGTGGAGGAGATGGATAGAAGAAAGAAACCTGAGGTAGATTATGTGTATGTCTTGATGTGAGAGAAGGAGACAGGAAGAAATTGATGGTGAGCCTAGAGATTCTAGCTATATCCAGATGTCCTTGGCTGAAGTAGGGGGTGCCCCCAAAAGAAGGAAATTCTGCCTTTTGTAATGACATGGATGGACCTTGAGGGTGTTACGCTAAGTGAAAGGTCAGAGAGACAAATACATTATGATTCCACTTATATATGGAGTCTGAAAAAGACAGAGAGTAGAAATAGTGATTGCCAATGTCTTGGGAGTTGAGGAAATGAGATGTTGGTCAGAGTACCAACTTCCAGTTATGAAATGAGTAAGTTCTGGGGATCTAATATACAGGTTGGTGACTATCATTAGCAATACTATATACTTGAAAGTTACTAAGTATATACTAAATGTTTCATCACACACACAAAATGGTAATTATATGGGTATTGGAGCTGTTAACTGACCTTATTGTATTCATTTTGCAGTAGATATGGAAATAGACATAGATATAGATATCAGGTCATTACAGTGTATACCTTAAACTTACACTATGCTATATATCAATTATATCTCAATAAAGTTGGGGAAGAAAAGAAATAGGGGCACATTTAAAGATGATGTGGTTGACGCTATAGTGAATAGATTTGAGCTATCAAAGGGATATCCCAGAGGAACCGGTAGACAGGGCTCCCATTTGTATATCTGTTAAATGTCTACTTATTCTTTTTCATTGAAATTTAGTTTTGGAAAATAGTATTTTCCTCCTGTTCTTTGCTTTCAGCATTAGTCTGTACAGGTATTCATGATACTGCCCTCCTGCTGGTAGCAGTATCCTAACTGGTCAAAATGTCTCAAAGCAGTTCTCAAGAATTGAGTCTCATAATGTCTCAGAAGTATACTCTGCAAATACAAATTTATAAAATGCAGATGGTGATGTGAAAGAATATAAATTTGAATAGGTAGAACAGGGTCAAATTATGGAGAGCCTTGAATGCCATTTAGCAGACTGACTGGATCTTTTGGAAAGGAACTGCCATCGATAACAAAGGGAGTAACATCAGGAAGCCGGTGATTTAGGAAGATTTATAACCTATGCTATGCTGCAGGGTTACATGGTTGAGAACTTGAGTGAATAGGAGGTTATTCTACTAATCCAGTCATGAAGTAATAAGCCTTACAATATAGTATACTGCAGAAAAAAGTAGGAGTAAAGAAAATAATCAAGAAGTGTTTTAATCTCATAATTTTTGATGATATAGTATTTGAAAAAAAAGAATAAAAAATAATTTTGAAATTTCACTCCAAGGTACTATTGAGAAATCTAGTGAAGTGGATATGTAATGGTAACAATGAGTTTTGCTTTAAAGCTGTAGAGGAAAAGATGAAGGTTGAACTTCCAAGTGAAAAGCTAGAAAAGTTTGACATTTGGACTGAAAGCTAAATACATAGTTAGCATTCATTATTATAACTAATCATTATTAGAATATTAAAATTGTAATGGTGAGAATAACAATTATTAAATAGAAATTAATGAAGATGAAGCCTTGAAAAGGGCAGTGATATTTAGCTGTAAAATACAGGGACAAAAATTTCAAGGAGAATGAATAGAGAGAAAAAGCCATTGTGTTTGGTACTAATTGAGATCATTGGAGACTTTCAAGAAGGCATTTTTAATGGAGTAGCATGTTTATATAGTAATGATTCTGCCTCCATTTTTTCATTGTTGACCTTCTGTTTCTTGAATACACCTTAATGTATTGGCAGTTAATGTTCTCTCTACCCAATCTGAGCTTTCCTCAGATTTGTCTGTGATGGGCTTCTTCACTTCATTTAAGTTTCTACTTAGGGTGATTAAAATTTTTTTAATTTTTTAATGTTTTATTTATTTCTGAGAGAGAAAGGGAGAGAGACAGCAAGAGCAGGAAAGGGTCAGAAAGAGGGAGACACAGAATTTGAAACAGGCTCCAGGCTTTGAGCGGGTTGTCAGCACAGAGCCTGACGCGAGGCTCGAACCCACGAACCACGAGATCGTGACCTGAGCCGAAGTCGACCGCCCAACCGACTGAGCCACCCAGGCTCAAAAAAAAATTTTTTTTAAGTTTATTCATTCATTTTGAGAGACAGAGAAAGAGAGAGAGAGAGAGAGAGAGAGAGAGAGAGTGTGTGTGTGTGTGTGTGTGTGTGTGTGTGTGTGTGTGTGTGTTGAAGGAGCAGAGGGAAAGAATCCAAGCAGGTGCTGCACCATCAGTGTGGAACTCTATGTGGGGCTCAAACCCATGAACCATAAAGATTATGGCCTGGGCCAAAATCAAGAGTCAGATGCTTAGCAGACTGAGCCACACAGGCACCCCTACAGTAATTATTTAGAGATCTTTCACTAGGCCCTCTGTAAATCCCATGATTCCTCAACACACACATACCCAGTCACTCTATATTGATTGTTCTGTCTTCTTTATAGCATTTCTTATTCTCATATAATTTCCTTCCTTCCTTCCTTCCTTCCTTCCATTTTCCCCCACTGTAAACTCTCATGAGAACTATCTTGTTGTCTTGTTGAGCTTTTTTAACCCTGTTGAGCTTTTTATATACTATATGTTTAATGCTTAGAATAATTTTTGATACATTATACTTACTCAGTAAATATTTATTGAATGAATAAATTAAAAAATGAATATATGAGAAACTATCGGAAGAAGAAAAAATAGTACTAAATCAGATTTCATTTTATTTTCTGTGAAACTAAATGGATTTGGGTGTTCTTTTTTTATTTACTTATTTTTTAATGTAATATTGTAAAATTGGCTAAAATACAGTGTGTAAAATGTGCTCTTGGTTTTTGGGTATTTTTAAAATTGGCAAGATTAAAAGTGAAGAAAAGGAAATGCAGGTTTTAATTCTTTTTTATTAAGTTTTTTTATTTCAATTCCAGTAAAGTTAACATACAGTGTTATGTTAATTTCAAGTGTACATACACTACAGTGATTCAGCAATTCTAAACATTATTCAGTGCTCATCATGGTAAGTGTATTCTTTAATTGCCTTCAGATATTTCACCCATTCCTACACCCACCTCCCTTTTGGTGACCATGTTTGTTCTCTGTAGTTAAGAGTCTGTTTTTTATTTGTCTCTTTTTTTCCTTTTGTTCCTTTGTTTTGCTTCTTAAATTCCACATGAGTGAAATCATATGGTTTATCTTTCTCTGGCTTATTTCACTTAGCATTATACTCTATAGCTCCATTCACATTGTTGCAAATGACAAGATTTCACTCTCTTTATGACTGAATAATATTCCACATATATTTGTGGAATAATATAATATTATAATATAATGTGTATATTATATAAACATAATTATATATAATATAATAATATTCCATGTATATTCCATATACACACACATATCTGCTATATCTTCTTTATCCATTCGTCTATAGATGGACCCTGGGGGTGCTTCTGTCATTTGGCTATTGTGTAAATAATGCTGCCATAAACATAGGGGTACATGTAACCCTCTAAATTATTGCTTTTGTATTTTGGGGGTAAAACCCACTAGTGTAGTTAATGGATCCTAATATAGTTCTGTTTTTAACTTTTTGAGGAAACTGCATACTGTCTTCCACAGTGGCTGCACCAATTTTTATTCCCACCTACTGCACAAGAGAGGGTTCCTCTTTCTCCACATCCTTGCCAACACCTGATGTTTCTTGTGTTGTTGATTTTAGCCTTTCTGACAGGTGTGAGGTAGTATCTCATTGTAGTTTTGATTTGCAATTCCCTTATGATGAGTGATGTTGAGCATCTTTTCATGTGTGTGTTGGTCATCTGGATATCTTAGCAGTATTTGTTCTTCCAATCCATGAGCATAGAATCCATTTATTTGTGTTGTCTTCAGTTTCTTTCATCAGTGTTTTATGGGTTTTTTTTTTAATTTTTAATGTTTTTATTTATTTCTAGGAGAGAGAGAGAGACAGTGTGAGCAGGGGAGGGTCAGAGAGAGAGGGAGTCACAGACTGAAACAGGCTCCAGGCTCTGAGCTGGCTGTCAGCACAGAGCCCGACACGGGGCTCGAACCCACGAACCGCGAGATCATGACCTAAGCGAAAGTCGGACGCTTAACCGACTGAGCCACTCAGGCGCCCCCTTTTATGGTTTTCAGAGTACAGGTCTTTTGCCCCTTTCGTTAAGTTTATTACTAGATATTATTTTTGGTCATTTTAAATGGATTATTTTCTTAATTTCTCTTTCTGCTGCTTTGCTATTAGTGTATAGACACTCAACCAATTTCTGCACATTGATTTTTGTATCCTGGAACCTCAATAAGTTCACTTATCAGTTCTAGTAGTTTTTTGGTGGAATCTTTAGGGTTTTCTGTATTTAGTATCATATTATCTGCAAATGGCTAAAGTTCTACTTCTTCCTTACCAATTTGGATGCCTCTTTCTTATTCTTTTTCTTATCTGATTGTTGTGGCTAAGACTTCCAGTATTGTGTTGAATAAAAGTGAGGGAGAGTGGACATCCTTGTCTTGTTCCTGACCATAGGGGAAAAACTCTCACTTTTTCCTCATTGAATATGTTTGCTCTGGGTTTTTCATATAAAGTTTTTATTATGTTGAGGTATGTTCCCTCTAATACCTACTTTGTTGGAGGCTTTTATCATGATTTGGTGTTATATTCCATCATATGTTTTTTCTACATCTACTGAAATGATCATATGGTTTTTCTCCTTTGTCTTGTTGATGTGATGTATCACACTGATTGATTTGGGAATAATGACCCACCCTTGCATCCCAGGAACAAATCACACTTGATCCTGGTGAATGATTTCTTTAATGTATTGTTGGATTAGATTCAGTTTGGTAGTATTTTATTGAAGTTTTTTGCATCCTGAAGGATATTGGCTTGTAGTTCTCTTTTTCAGTAGTGTCTTTTTTTTTTTTTTTTTTTTTTTTTTTTTTTTTTTNGTAGTGTTTTTTTTTTTTTTTTTTTTTTTTTTAGTTTATTTATTTTGAGAGAGAGAGAGTGAGAAAGCACAAGTAGGGGGAGAGGCACAGAGGAGAGACAGAATCCCAAGCAGGCTCCATGCCATCAGCACAGAGCTCAGTTTGGGGCTTGAACTGTGAGAGCTGTGAGATCATGACCGGAGTTGAGATCAAGAGTTAGAAGCTTAAACCACTGTGCCACACAGGTACCCCTTTAGTGGTGTCTGTGTTTGGTTTTGGTATCAGGATAATTCTGGCCTCAGAATGAATTTAGAATTTTTCCTTCCTTTTCTACATTTTGGAATAGTTTGAGAAGAATAGGTATTAACTCTTCTTTAACTATTTGGTAGAATTCGCCTGTGAAGCCATTTGGTCTTGGACTTCTGTTTGCTGAGAATTTTTGATTACTGATACAATTCTGTTGCTGGTAATTGATCTGTTCAAAATTGCTGTTTCTTCCTGCTTCAATTTGGGGAGATTATATGTTTCTAGGAATTTATCCATTTCTTCTAGCTTGTCCAATTCATTGACATACAATTTTTCACACTATTCTCTTATAATTGTATTTCTGTGGTGTGCATGGTTATTTCTCTTCTTGTGTTACTGATTTTGTTTATTTGAGTCCTCTCTCTCTCACTCTTTTTCTTTTTTGATGGTTTTGATGAGTTTGGCTAGCAGCTTATCAATTTTGTTGATCTTCAGAAAACCAGCATTGATTTCATTGATCTGTTCTATTATTATTTTAGTTTCTATTTCACTTATTTCTGCTCTATCTTTGTCATTTTCTTGTGCTGATTTTGTGTTTTGTTTGTTTGTTTCTTGCTAGCTCCATTAGGTGTAAGGTTAGGTTGTTCATTTGTGATTTTTCTTTCTTCTTCAGATAGGCCTATATTGCTATAGACTTCCTTCTTAAAGCAGTAATTGCTATATCTCAAAGACTTTTTTTCCAAATTTTTCTTTAAGTTCCAGTTAGTAAACATACAGTGTAATACTGGTTTCAGGTGTAGAGGTTAGTGACTCATCACTTACATACAACACAGTGTTGATTACAACAAGTGCCCTCCTTAATACTTATCACCCATTTAATCCATCCCCCTCCCACCTCCCCTCCAGGAACCCTCAGTTTCTTCTCTATAGTTAAGAGTCTGTTTTCTGGTTTATGTATCTTTGTTCAGTAGATTTGTTTCACATATGAGTGAAATCACATGATATATATCTTTCTTTGACTGACCTGTTTTGCACAGCATAATACTCTCTAGCTACATCCATGTCATTGCAAATGGCAAGATTTCATTCCTTTTTATGGCTTAGTAATATTCCATTGTGTGTGTGTGTGTGTGTGTGTGTGTGTGTGTGTATTTTCTTTATCCATTCATCAGTCGACAACATTTGGGCTCTTTCTGTAATTTGGCTATAGATAATGCTGCTATAAACGGGATGCCTGTGTCCCTTTGAATCATGATTTTTGTATCCTTTAGATAAATACTTAGTAGTGTAACTGCTGGACCATAAGGTTATTCTATTTTTAGCTTTGTGAGGCATCTCCATACTGTTTTCCTGGCTGGCCACACCAGTTTGCATTCCCACCAACAGTGTTAAGGGGGGTTCCCCTTTCTCTGCATCCTTGCCAACACGTGTTGTTTTCATGTGTTGTGAATTTTAGTCATTATGACTGGTGTGAGATGATATCTCATTGTAGTTTTGATTTGCATTTCTCTGCTAATGTGTGATGTTGAGCATCTTTTTTTTTTTTTTTCCCCTTCACCTTTTTTTTTTTTTTTCCCCTTCACCTTTTTTTTTTTTTTTTTTTTTTTTTTTTACCCTTCAACATTTATTTATTATTTGCACATCATACAGGTGAAAGACAGCTTTGGAGCATCTTTTCATGTATCTGTTAGCAATCTATGTCTTGTTTGGAAAAATGTCTGTCTTCTGCCCATTTCTTAACTGGATTATTCATTTTAGGGTATTAAGTTTTACAAGTTCTTTACAGATTTTGGATACTAACCCTTTATCAGATATGTCATCTCAAATATCTTCTTTCATTCCATAGGTTGCCTTTTAGTTTTATTGATTGTTTCATTTGCTATGCAGAAGCTTTTTATCTTGAAGAAGCCCCAATAGTTTATTTTGGCTTTTGTTTTCTTTGCCTCAGGAGACATATCTAGTAAGAAGTTGCTATGGCTGCTATCAGAGAGGTTACTATCTGTGTTCTATAGGATTTTGATGGTTTCTTGTCTCACATTTAGGTCTTTAATCCTTTGAGTTTGTGTTTGCGTACGGTGTGAAAAAGTGGTCTAGTTTTATTCTTTTGCATGTTGCTGTCCAGTTTTATCAACACCATTTGTTGAAGAAACTGTCTTTTTTCCATTAGATACTATTTTCTGCTTTGTTAAATATTAGTTAACCATATAATTGCAGGTTCATCTGGATATTCTATACTGTTCCTTTGATCTATGTGTCTGTTTTTCTGCCAGTACCATGTTGCCTTGATCACACAGCTTTGTAATATAACTTAATTCAGAACTGTAATGCCTGTAGCTTTGCTTTTCTTTTTCAAGATTGCTTTGGCTATTTGTGTCTTTTGTGGTTCCATACAAATTTTAGGATTGTTTGTTCTAGCTCTTTGAAGAATGCTAGTGTTATTTTGATAGGGATTGCATCAAATGTCTAGGTTGCTTTGTCAATTACTTTGTCCCCCAAAGTTTTCCTTTCTACTTCATGCTGGGGACCAAGTAGCGTAGGCTCAGTGTTATGTTGACAGAACATTTAGTTGAGCAAGAATTTAAAAGAGGATTGTGTCATTAGAAAATTTAGATGCAGGTTTGATGCAATTCTGTTAAAAGTAGAAGTCAAGTATATTATCAGTCCCTTTACCCTAGCATGTAAAATATCTTTTTCTGGCAAAAGAGCCCTCTTTCTTCCTCTTTACTCTTTTTTCTTGTTTTCCAAAACAGGACAGATGTTTTCTATTAGACTTTGGCTCTAAATACCTTGAGTTTGAATCCATCTATGTAATATTACTTTGAGTAAACTTTTTCTCAGTTCCTATTTCCTCATCTGTAAAATGGTTAATTAACTCATAACTTTATTATGAGGATTAAATCAAGTTAATTTATGTAAAGTATTCATCATATATTAAATAGTACATACAAATTTATGGGGCGGTGCGCCTGGGTGGCTCAGTTGGTTAAGTGTTCGACTCTTGATTTTGGTTCAGGTCATGATCTCATGGATTCATGGGTTCTACCATGTCAGGGCAGAGCCCGCTTAGATTTCTCTCTCCTCCCTTCTCTCTCTGCCCCTCCCCTGCATGCCCATCCTCTCTCACTCCATCCTACCCTTCCCCTTCCTTCTCTCCCTTTCTCAAAAATAAATTAAGGAACATTTTTAAAAATTTAGGATGATACTGGGAATATTTTTAAAGTATATAGCTGGTATGTAAATGTTCCTAATTTTCAAGTCAGTGGTGACCTATACTTTGTCATTAACATAGCTCATAGCCTTGAAGAAAATTCCAGTTTAGATTTATTTGAATGTTAAGTTTATTGAACATTGAAAAATGAATCCGTATATGTCACCACATTAATTGAATAAGGAGAAAAATCTTGATTTTCTCATTGGATTTAGTAAAAGCAATACATCCATTCAAGAGAAAAACTGTTTAGCAGAGTAGCATTGTTGAGAGAAACTTCAGGATCTGATAAAGTATTAACCAAAACCTTAGAGAAGATATACTTAGTGACAAACTATTGAATACATTCTCATTTAAGAGTAGACAAGGACACATCTGCCACCGCCCATTTTTGTTTAATATTGTGGTGATTTTATTCAATTTAGTAAGTTTAGGCTATGGGAAATCAAAGAGAGAAACAGAGCTGTTATTATTTATAGTTGTTGTGACTGTGTACTCTTGGTTGAGAAAAACTGATTTGGATAAAGGAAACAAGATTTGATCAATAAATGAAAATACAGAAAAAGAGGAAAGAGCTGATCTTCTGAACAGAAATTTTAAAATAAAACTGCTAGCAACAAAGCAGAAAAGATAAATTGGAGGTCATCAAATTCAAAATNACACATAAACTTCTGTTGTATTAAGAAAAAAAAAAAAAGTGCTTCAAAAGATACCATCAAGGAAGTGTCAAGACAGCATGTAGTCTGAGAAGATATATTTGCAAAACATGTTGCTGTAAGATATTACTCACTAATAAAAGGCATATGGCCCAGTAATAAATGGGCAAAGGATCTCTCTGAGTAGACATTTCTCGAACAAGATATAGAAATGGCTAATATGACCACAGAAAGGCCCTATATCAGTAGTCCTCAAGGAAATGCAAATCAAATTCATTTTTTTAATGTTTTATTGATTTCTGAGAGAGAGAGAGTGACGGCGTGAGCAGGGGAGGGTCAGAGAGAGAGGGAGACACAGAACCTGAAACAGGCTCCAGGCTCTGAGCTAGCTCTCAGCACAGAGCCTGACACAGAGCTCGAACCCACAAACCGTGAGATCATGACCTGAGCCAAATTCTGTCACTTAGCCAGCTGAGCCACCCAGATGCCCCGCAAATCAAATTCATAATGAGATTCCACTTTTTACCAACTAGGATGTCTATATTTAATTATTTATTTAAATTTAATTAATCAAATTATTAAATTTAATTATTTAGTATTTAATAATAAAATTAACAATAACGAATATGTGGATAAGTTAGAATCTTCATAGCTTAGTGGTGGGGATGTAAAATTGTATGTGTACTTTGGAAAATATCTTCCAAAGTATTAATTAAATGAAATTAAATAACTGAAAGTTAAACACAGAACTACTATGTGATATAGTAATTCCACTCACAGATGTATATACAGGAGAACTAAAAATATATAGTAAAATATAACTTGTACACATATGTTTATAATAGCATTATTGAAAACAGCCGAAACGTGGAAATAACCCAATATTCATCATCTGTTGAATGGTTAAGTAAAATATGTATACTCATACACTGAAATAATATTGAGAAATAAAAAGAAATGAAGTAGTGATACATGTACAATGTGGATGAACTTTGAAAAACATGCTAAGTTAAAGAAGCCAGTCAAACAAGGTCACGTATCATATGAAATACCAGCACTTATATAAAATATCCAGCATAAGAAAATTTATTTTTTATTTCTTTTAATTTTTTTAATGTTTTTATTTTTGAGAGAGAGAGAAAATGAGAACGGGCAGAGAGAGACAGGGAGATGAAGGAGACAGAAGCAGGCTTGAGGCTCTGAGCTGTCAGCGGAGAGCCCAACTTGGGGCTTGAACTCATATGAGGTCATGACCTAAGCCAAAGTTGGACACTTCACCGTCTGAGCCACCCAGGTGCCCCCAGGATAGGAAAATTTATAGACACAATGATTAGTGGTGCTTAGGGATGGAAGCAGGAGGGGTGAAATGGGGATTGATTTCTAAAAGTTACTGTGTTTTATTCAGGGAGTATAAAAATCTTCTAAAGTTAGATTGTGATGATGAGTGTGAATATAATTTAAAAAATTGAATTGTACATTTGGATGAAATTTGAATTATATCTCAATAAAATTGGTTTAAAAAATAAAATGACAATAATGCTAAATAAATGTACTCATAAAAATAACAAAGACTCTTGAATTTAAAAATCTTGAATTATGTGAGTGAAAATGGTTTCATAGGGAACTGCAAAAATGTATACCCCTATAAAAACAATGAATTAACTGGCAAAAACTGTCAGATTCAAGTTCTGTAATGCTGGAAATTAAACAAAAACTTAGGACTCCCAGGGAAAAGCACAATGCAAAACAAGCAGCTGAATTTTTTAAGAGAGTTTAGTGGCATTTTAACTTACTCTGATTCTACCTTCCACTCCCCAGCTCAGCAGCAGCTTTGTAGACAACCACCTACATCCTGATATAGGTACCTAGTACTAGGGGAGCAGATCAGACTTTACATTGGAGATGTGTAGTTGTTTATTTTGACCTGTTGGATGATTTTCTGAAGGACTGGTTCTACAGGTTGCCTTTCTTTAAACCTAACTCAGAATCCTCCCAGAGCTGAGGAAGCTACCTGGGGGAAGTTGTCAAAAACAATTTAAAGGCAAATGTATTAGGCAGTGCCGTCTGGGGCAAGGGAAAATACTCAAGACAAACAATAGAGTAATCAAGCACCTTGGGGGTGACGTGCCTCAGGAACGGAGTTGAGGATTGAGATGCTTTGTAATAAGGGCTATGAGGAGCTCACACAGATAGTGAAAAATCTAGAGGGTGTATGCATGCCCAAGGCTGCATACATGTTCAGAAAAGACCCTAGAATTTCCTGAGATCTTATCTCTGGCTGACCTTCAGGCTTCTTTCTGTGTATAGAGCTGTAAACTGCCAGAATTTTGTCATTTTGCCTCAACCATAGCTTATCTGCAAATACTAGATTAGGACTTTTTTTTGGGGGGGGGGTCATTCCTGGTATTTAAGGAAATCACTTGCATCACTAATTGATCACTAAACTAACTGAACAGAGACTTTAGTGGCCATAGTGACAAAGAATACAAATTTTATAAGATTAGTTCAAAAAAGTTACTAAACAAATAAATAAAACTACATCAAGCAGCAAAATCACACCTTGTCAGAGGAGGAGAATTTGATTTTAGCATTGCCACATTATAATATTTTAAATGTCTAGTTTTTGACAAAAAGTTACAAAGTGTGCAAACAAAAAGGAAGTTGGTCTATACACAGGAAAAAAATTAATAAAAAGTGTCCCAGGAGAAACCCAGACATTGGCCTTAATACACAAAGGCTTTAAATTAAACTGTTAAAATATACTCAGAGAACCAAAGATCCCATGAGAATGATATCTAACCAACTGGGGAATAGTAATAATGATATTTATATTTTATTTAATATATAATTAAAATTATAAAAAGGTTGAATAGAAATTTTGTAGTTGAAAAATACAGAGACTGAAATAAAAAAATCACTTGAAGAATTCAACAGCTAATTTGGGCAAGTAAAAGTAAGAATCAGTGAACCTGAAGATAGATCATTTGAGATTATCTCTATGGGAGAAAGAAATGAAAAACATGAATAGAATTTTAAAGACCTCTGGGACCAACACATACTGAAGGGGAGTCCCAGAAGGAGAGTAGAGAGAAAAAAAATAGAGAGTAGAGAGAAAGAATACTTGAGGAAATAATGGGTGGAAAATTTCCAAGTTTAACGTAAGATCTGAATCTGCACATTGAAGATGCTCAACAAACTCTAAGTAGAGAAAACTCAGAGATCCACACTATGACACATTATAATCAAACTGTTGTAAGGCAAAGACAAAGAATCTTTTAAAGCAGCAAAATAGAAGCAACTCTTCATAAATAACACATTCTCTATAATTAACAGCTTATTTCTAATCAGAACCTATAGAGGCTAAAAGGTAGTAGGATGACATTCAGTTTCCTGGTAGAAAAAATAAAAAACAAATTATCAACCAAAAATTGTATGTTTGGCAAAACTTTAAAAATGAAAGAGAAATTAATATATTCCATGATAAGTAAAACTTAAAAATAAATATATTTTCTGTTTGATTTAAAAATATTTGCACAAAACAATAATTATAAAACTTACATTGATGAACACATAATATATAAGGATATAATTTGTAATAATTATATTATTACAGGAAGTACAGAGCTATATAGGAACAATATGTTTATATACTGCTGAATGTAAGTTGGTATTAATTCTAACTAGATTTTTATGAACTAAGTTGGTATTAATTCTAACTAGATTTTTATGAACTAAGATGTGCATTATAATTCAGGACAACTAAGAAGTTGTGTGTGTGTGTGTGTGTGTGTGTGTGTGTGTATACAATCATGCTAGAAGAAATGAAAAGAGGGTGAAAATGGCACTGTGGAAAATATCTAAGACAAAACAAAGCAGTAATAGGACAAAATTGAGAGGCACAAAATATATATAGGGAAATAGCATAATGGCAAGACCAAATCAGTCCTCATCAGTTATTACATTAAATTTAAGTACAGTAAATATTCCAGTGAAAGACACAGGTTCGCACAATGGATTTTTAGAAATGATCCAACTATGTTTTTCATAAGTGACTCACTTTGAATATAAGGACCCAAGTGGTTTAATGTGAAAGGATGGAAAGATATTTTATGCAAAGATTACCTCTACAAAATAATATAGCTGAGGTAACTATGTTAATATCACATAACATAGACTTTAAACAAAAATTATACAATAGAAAAGAAAGACATTGTATAATTATGAAAGAGTGAATCTATTAAAACATGTATGCACCTAACAGACCCACAATATATGAAGGAAAAACTGACAGAATGAGGGGAGACATAGATAATTCAATAGTAGTAATTGGAGGCTTCAATATCCCACAGTATATAATGAACATGACAAGTAGACTGAAGGTCAACAAGGAAATAATAAGGGCTCATAACACATTACAAGCCAAATCGACCCAATAGATGTATAGAGAACATTCCACCAAAACCAGCAGAATGCATACTTTACTCAAATGATATGGAATATTCTTCAGCATAGACCATATATTCAACCACAAAACAAGCTTTCATAAATTTTTAAATATTGAAATCATAATGGCATTTGCGACCACAAGGAACAAGTTAGAAATCAGTAACAAAAGGAAATTATACAAGACAGTATCTACTGAAGCAAATGGAACCCTCATACTTTGTTGGTAGACATACACATTGGAATGATCCCTCCTGTAAATATTTTGGTAAAAATTAAAGCATATGCTTATCATATGACCCAGTAATCCCATTCTTAGGTATTTATCCAAGAAAAATTAAGACATTTGCGTATGTAACAACTAGTCCACAAATGTTCACAGTAGCTTTATTCATAATAGCCCCAACCTAGAAAGAAGTGAAATACCCAATGAGATCATATATAAGCAAATTGTGATGTCCACTCAATGGTACCCTACAGACAGTAAAAAGGAATTAATTAATAATACATTCAGCACTATAAAAGAATCTCAAGAGATTTGTGTTAAATGAATTAATCCATGTATGCATAGTTGTAGTAATTTGATATTCAGAAAGATATATTGGTAAAAAGCAGATGAACAGTTGCTAGTAGCAAAGGAAGAGAGGGACTCGAAAGAGACATGAAAATGTTTTGTGGGGCGGTGGAAATGTTTCATATCATGATTGTGTCTTCAGGCTTAGTGGTAGACACAGTTGTGAAAACTCATTAATTATACACTTTAACTTGTTTTATTATATGTAAATTATATCTCAAACATAGAGTAACCCAAAAAATGAAAGAATAAGTAAAGATGAGAAAAAACCCACTTTGGAATCAAGGGCTTAGGGGAGTGGAGACAACATTGTTTGAAGTAAGAGTTTTTTTTAAGAGTAAATCAAAATGGAAATTAGAGATTATTTGAAATTTGTGACCGTGAGAGCAGAAAACTTATGGGACATGGCCCAAACTATCGCAAATGAAATATTAGCCTTAAATGATTTTATTATTTAAAGTAAAAATGGCCTAAACAGTCAAGGAGCTAGACCTATATTCACATCAACCCCCATGGAAAATAGGAGAGAAAAATGCTTTTTGTTAGCCTGTGAAAAGTCTAACAAAAAATAAATGGAGTAAACAAACTACATGATAAATAAGAAAGAGTATAAAGAGTATAACCAAGATGACATGGGGATTAAAAGTAAGGGAATGCAGTATAACGCACTACATTAATAAAATTTAAAATCTTTTATTTTTGAGAGAGAGAAAACATGTACTTGAGGAGGGAAGGGGCACAGGGAGAGAGAGAACCCCAAGCTGACCGCATGCCCAGCATGGAGCCCCACATGGGCTTTTTCTCAGAACTGTGAGATCATGACCTGAGCTGAAATCAAGAGTGGGACACTTAACTGACTAAGCCACCCAGATGCCCCAAAATTTAAAATTTTAATAAAGTAGGTCATTTCTACAAAATAAGTCATCAGAATTTAATTGTAATAGAGTGTCTGAAAGGATTTGTTTTCTACCTTATCTCTCACTATTCCCACATTTTAATCTTTTGCTCTAGTAGAATGGATCTGTACGTTTCCCTACACATTACTAGTGTTTCCCCATGTGTTCAGCATTGTTTGCTCATTTCTATTGTTTTTTCTACTATGAACATAATTTACTGTTAAGTTGGCTTACACCCAGTGCTCATCCCAACAAGTGCCCTTCTCAGTGCTCATCACCCATTTCTCCTCCCTTCTCCCCATCCCCCGCCCCATCCATCCTCAGTTTGTTCTCTGTATTTAAGAGTCTCTTGTGGTTTGCCTCCCTTTTTTCTCCTTCCCTTTCCCCGTGGTTTTCTGTTAAGTTTCTCAAGATCCACATATGATATCTGTCCTTTTCTAACGGACTTATTTCACTCAGCATAATTCCTTCCAGTTTCATGCGTGTTGCTGCAAATGGCATGATTTCATTCTTTCTCATTGTCAAGTAGTATTCCATTGTATGTATAAACCACATCTTCTTTATCCTTTCATCAGTTAATGGACATTTAGGCTCTTTCCATAATTTAGCTATTGTTAAAGCACTGCTATAAACATTGGGGTATACATACCCCTATGCATTATCACCCCTGTATCCCTTGGTAAATTCCTAGTAGTGCTATTGCTGGGAAATAGGGTAGTTCTATTTTTAATTTTTTGAGGAACCTCCATACTGTTTTTCCAGTACTGGTGCGTTAGTTTGCATTTCTACCAATAGTGCAAGAGGGTTCCCGTTTCTCCATATCCTCGCCAGCATCTGTAGTTTCCTGAGTTGTTCATTTTAGCCACTCTGACCGGCGTGAGGTGGTATCTCAGTGTGGCTTTGATTTGTATTTCTCTGATGATGAGTGATGTTGAACATCTTTTCATGTTTCTGTTGGCCATCTGGATGTCCTCTTTGGAAGATGGCTATTCATGTCTTCTGCCCATTTCTTCACTGGATTATTTGGTTTTTGGGTGTGGAGTTTGGTAAGTTTATAGATTTTGGGTACTAGCCCTTTATCTAATATGTCATTTGCAAATACCTTTTCCCATTCCGTCGGTTGCCTTTTAGTTTTGTTGATTGTTTCCTTTGCAGTGCAGAAGCTTTTAATCTTAATGAGGTCCCAGTAGTTCATTTTTGCTTTTAATTCCCTTGCCTTTGGAGATGTGTTGATTAAGAAATTGCTGTAACTGAAGTCAAAGAGGTTGTTGCCTGCTTTCTCATCTAGGGTTTTGATGGTTTTCCTGTCTCACATTTAGGTCCTTCATCCATTTTGAGTATATTTTTGTGTATAGTGTAAGAAAGTGGTCTAGTTTCATTCTCCTGCTTGTTGCTGTCCAGTTCTCCCAGAACCGTTTGCTGAAGAGACTTTTTTCCATTGGATACTCTTTCCTGCTTTGTCAAAGATGAATTGGCCATACATTTGTGGGTCCAATTCTGGGTTCTCTATTCTACTCCATTGGTCTATGTGTCTGTTTTTTGTGCCAGTACCATACTGTCTTGATGATTACAGCTTTGTAATAGAGGCTAAAGTCTGGGATTATGATGCCTTCTGCTTTGTTTTTTTTTTCTTCAACATTCCTTTGGCTATTCAGGGTCTTTTGTGGTTCCATAAAAATTTTAGGATTGTTTCTTCTGGCTTTGAGGAGAATGCTGGAGCAGTTTTGATTGGGATTGCATTGAATGTGTAGATTGCTTTGGGTAGTATTGACATTTTAACAATATTTATTCTTCTGATCCATGAGCATGGCATGCTTTTCCATTTCTTTCTGTCTTCTTCAGTTTCCTTCATAAGCTTTCTGTAGTTTTCAGCATACAGATCTTTTACATCTTTGGTTAGGTTTATTCCTAAGTATACTTTTCTCTATTGTTAATAGCATTTCCTCTTTTTTGTGTGTATTCGGATGCTGCCTGTTTTTCAAGTAAGTACACATTCCATTTCCTTCAGGACACTTACCTTTAGCATGTTAGGTGGAAATAAGCATTGGTGGCAATAATCATCTGTCACTTACTCTGCTTTGTTGACTTGATCATCTTTTCATACTCTTATATCTTCCTTTTACTTATAGAGAATAAATTCCGTGAATATTCCCACTATGTATACACTTCATCTCTGCTATATATATATACCTCTTAGTTTATAGAGAGTAGGAACTCTGGAAATAATTATTTATCTGATTGCTAAAAAGTGAATCGAGACAAGATTCAAACTAGGAAAAAGTGGTTAGCTACCATTTCAGGTAAAATTAAGATTTTGGGGGTTGGGGGCGCCTGGCTGGCTCAGTTGGTTTAAGCATCTCACTTTGGTTCAGGTCATGATCTTACCACTTGTGGGCTCAGAGCCGGGAGACTGCTTCAGATTCTGTATCTCCCTCTCTCTTTCTGCCCCTCCTCTGCTTGTGTGCACTCTCTCTCTCCCCGTGCCCCCCACCCCGTCTCTCAAAAATAAATGAACATTTTAAAAAATGTTTAAAGATTTTTTGGATAGTTTTTTAGTTATGTGTACATGAATGTGAGAATGGATTTGATCCTTTCCACCTTAAGCCCAAGATAAATGTTTATTTTAATATAACTGGCATCTTCTTAAGCCTCAGTTTATTCTTTGTAAAATGAGGATTATACCATATTGAGTTTTTAGGACAGCGTATACAAGACAATGGATATTTAGCTCCTTGCAGAATTCTTGTAACATATTCAGCCTTCTGTAATTGATACTTTTTCTCCCTTTCATAAAAGTTCACAATTACTTGCCACTGTAAAGTGGTTTTTCCCATTTTAGTATTCCTTAATATTGTGGCTGATAGCAATGAGTATGCGTAGGTTGCTTCAACACGTAATTTAATGTTTAACTCTAATTTAGTTATTCTTTTGTTCCCATGTATAATCTATGCTAATTTGCTTTTTCCTTATTAGGGCTGTTGTAATTTGCATCTTTCATGATTTTTTTAATGAAATATTGCTAATTTTTTCATTGTGATCTGGATTGATCAACAACATGACTAATTCGTTCATAAGTCACTAGACTAATTCTTTGAGACTAGGAATCTTTGGGTGAGGAGTTAAAATTTCAATTAGTATTTTCCTTTTTTTCTTTCAAAAAGAGAAATTGACAAGTGAATAGTAATGAGGAGTCAAAATTTTAGTTAGTATTTTCCTTTTTTTCTTACAAAAAGAGAAATTGACAAGTTAAGTGAATATTAATCGATTGCTATAGTGACACCTTTCTTAGATTGATTAACTGTTGATGGCTATCCCTATTTGTTCAGGCAAGCTAGAGCCTAGTTAGACAGTGGCAGAAAAGTATTATCTCAGATTTTTCCAGCCTTTCAGTATTTAATAAATGTAAATAACAAAACAAAATAAATCTTTGTCTAGTCAAGTAATTTTCACTGCCTTTTAAATTATTTCTAAAGTTAAATAACTATTCTTGTTTTTAATTTTACATTATATACTTCTTAAAGTATTTAGATATGTAGCCATTTCAGCTATCTAGTGGAAACTTAACTATGGTTTTAAATTTAACTATAATGAGTTTAACATTTCTGAAAAATAAGCACCATTCTGTACCATGTCTATAAACTTAGAAATGTTTTTAAGAATCTCCTCTTTATCCTATGAGGAAATATTTATATTTTAGTCTTTTTTGATAACATTTATTGTATTTTAAAGAAATACTCTTAGAAATCAAAGTGTTAAACTAATGTTCCTAATACTGGGAGAGGAAAAACATGATCAGGGTTTTCATTCAGCATAAAAATTAGCAGCAAAGTAACTAACAGTTATAAAACTTTTTTCTCTTCAGGGCCAAGGAATATGAGAGTTTAATGGAAACAAAAAATTCTGGATCTGACTCACCTTATAAAGCAAAGTGAGTATTTTGCCCTACATTTTATTTCTTTATCTCACTGGTGTCTGCCTATCCAAAAGTTTATCTGAACTTTTGTATTCCTGTGGTCCTGGGCTTTGGTATCTGATGCCTAGAACTTCTAACACAGTGGTTTCCAGCCAGGGATGATTTTGCCGGGGGACATTTGACTGTGCATGGGGATATGTGATCACATTTTGGTTATCACAGCTTGGAGAAATGGTGCTACTCCCATCAAGTGTATAGAGACACAGGGATGCTGTTAAACACTCTTCAGTGAGCAAGACTGAAGCAAATTATCTTGTCCCAAACCTCAGTGGCGAAATCTTGTTCTAACAACAAGTTCTGGCAATGCTGTGCTGCTTCCTGCTCTGAGGAGATCTTGTTCAGGTTTGTTGTCAGGGCCACTTGACATATGAAGATTTGACTCCACCATTGGGTATACATGTAACTACACAATAGCTAAGTAAATAAAACCATCATTATTTTGCTTCTCTCAAATATGCTTCCAGTAGACATGTGGTGAGGGGATACTCAAAAACACTGCTGATGGGGGTGCAGATTAGTGTAGTCTTATTGAAAGGCAAGGTGAATCCAGAGCTTAGAACATCCAGAAAGTGTTATAGCTGTCAAAGACTGCTAGCATTTTGTCAAAGGACTCAGTAGCCAACGTAAGAGTTTTCTACCAAAGAGGATAATTTGAGCTTCCAAAAGGATAATTATTGTAACTGATTGAAATTGGTAACCAAACACTAGATGAAGTGTCTCCTTATTAAAATATTCTAGCCAGTAAATGAAAATGACTCTTTCTCTCCTCCTCCGGCTACCCCTCCTTTTTCCAGAAAAATTTAGTCCTGAAGTCATGAGATGAGAGAATACCAAGCAGCCATCTGCAGTGATGAGATGGCTGGAGACAACAGTGGCACAGTGGGGGATGGATGTCAGAGCCTGAGTAGGCTGAGGTGGATAGTTATTCAGGGGCAAGAGGAGTGGCCACATGTGGAAGCTCAGAGCCCCAGTAGAGTGAAGGGAGCTTCCATGTGAGGTGGGGCATCATGGCCTGGTGTGGTGAGTCAGAGCAGAATGAGGAGGGCAGCCCTATGGAAGAGCATCCTGGCACAGTCTGTCAGAGCCCAAGTGAAGAGAGAAGCCTGACAAAGGCTGTTGAAACCCAAGCAAGGGTGAGAGAGCACAAAAACCCAGACTGGGGAGTCAGAGCCCAAGCAGGGACATAATAGCATCCATATAGAAACAAAGATGGGTGATATGTTACATGTAGGGGGGGGTGGTCAAATAAATAAATATATTAAGGATGATGAAAGGCAGATTGCTCACTGCTGGAGAAGAGTTAAAAATATATCTAGGGAGAATGTTAAGACGATGTAGTGAATTGAAATTATAGGTATAAGTATTAATTTGTATTTTCCAATATATAGAAATAAAAATATAGATGTAAATGTGTCAGTATATATATAATACATGTAATATATAATAATACATATAATACGTAATATGTATATATAGCATATATGATATATAATATAATTATAATTATATATAATATATATTAATATATTAGCATATATATTATATATACACATTTTCTAGCTCTTTCCACTGGGAGTTAGGGCCTGAGAACAGCAACACCCCAATAGTATTGAGCACATCAAGTATACCCATGTAATATGAAGGCAAGGTAGTTCCCCAAAACGGGAAGCTAGGTCCTTTTTTCTACAAGAAGGGATGCTGGTAGGTAAAAATGAAAGATGTCCAATGTAGAAGGTAACATATGCACACTGACTTTTTTCATCTGATATAGGAATTTCTTAAGATCTTATATTTAGAAATATAAGCTTCAACATATGATTTAAAAATAGAAGGGGAACCAATAGCCCTAAATTTAGACCATGCACCTTTCAAATAGAGGAAGTAAAAGGAAAAAATGATAATCTGTTTATATCTTCCTGTCCATCACACTAAAGAGCAATATTTCTTCCTAAAGTGGACCCAATCTCTCCTTTCTTACATTTTTACAAATCATCTCATTGGTCTAATGAACCCTCCCCAAAACTTTACTGTGACAAAAGTTAGGACTTCTTACAGAAATACATTTACATTTCACATTTACCAGTGACATATTTGAACTTAGAGTTCTTGTGAGAATTTGTTTAAATTTTGAGAAGAAAGCACTTGACCTTACACAATTCTTCACAAAGCCATTTATCAGACAGATAATTCTCATGTTCTAGCCAGGGGGTACAGCGCCTCTACTTTTTCTTTTCATGCTAGAAAAATTTCTGCCAGAAGTAACTCAAAAAACCATTTCTGTGTTAGAAACTGCATCCTCTCAACAACTTCTCTTCTTCCCCTGTAGGGAAAATAAAACTTTCAGGTCCTGAGTCCTGACAGTGTATAATTATTCATAGTATGAATCAAAATCTGATGCTTTTTTCTTGAGAGGGCCTGTATTATTTGTGGTACTTCTGTGGAGGCAGGGAATAAAACAGAGGTTTATCTCATGTTACCAAAGCATCCCCTTGATTTGGCATTCTTGAAGGGTAGGTTCATATGAATCCCAGATTTGATTCACCTCAGGGTGAAATACAAGCCTCTTGTATTCTGTGAATTAAAATAGTCCTTGTGCCTCCCTAAGTACCCCTGATTTTCAGTGGAATGTGAGCATTCTTGGTAAGAATACTGCTAGATTCATATGCATCCATGGCTATGGCTGGATATTTAGTTACATGGTGTGCAGGCTTTATTCAGCCAAAAGCTGAAGTGGCTACTTATCTATCACACAATAAAGTTCATTGCCAATATTCTTCAATGTGATAAGGTCAGTAACTTTAATCGGATGGGACTCCAGCCCATATTCGATTAAAGGGAAAAGAAGTATGTTGTTCTTATTCTGTTTGTGTTTTTTTATATTCCCTTTTCATTGTGTTAAATTGAGACCTTCTGTCAATGAATACTAATAATAGTTGATCACTGACTGATTGAATGTCTCCCTTACTCCTGAATGATGTTAAGAACATTACATTGTCTCTGATCTTCAAAAGCTCTGAAAGGAGAGAAAAGGGAAAAATACACACACACACACACATACATACATACATACATACATACATACATACATACATATAAAATCTCCACTTCTAAGATGAAGAAATTGAGATTCCAAGTAATTAAGTAATCGTCCCAGGGTTTATATATGCGGTATGTACTGGAGCCAGAATTCAAGCATAGGTATTTCTGATATTAGAGTTTATATTCATTCTTTGACTTATCAAAGTAAACTTTATACGGATAGCTTAGGTTTAAACCTAAGAGCCTTTTAAAAAAAAAAATTTATGTCTTTATTTTAGTTTGAGAGACAGAGAGTGAGCAGGGGGTTGGGGGAGCAGAAAGAGAGAGGGAGACACAGAATCTGAAGCAGGCTCCAGGGTCTGAGCTGTCCGCACAAAGCCCGACATGGGGCTCGAACCCACAGACTGTGAGATCATGACCTGAGCTGAAGTCAGACACTCCACCAACTGAGCCAGCCAGGTGCCCCCAAAGTGCCTTTTTGAGATGCATTTGTTGTTGTATTCTTTGAGAAATTTAAAATTTTTACACAAATATTACTTGGGTGAAATTGTATTCTGTGGTGTTATTTATTTGGGAAGAAAATTTACTTATTTGAATTGACTAATACGATTTGGGGACAAAAGCATGAGATTTGGAGATCACAGGCCTAGTCCCAATAATACCTTTTACCAGTCGTGAAACCTTGGAAAAGTCACAGAATTTGCCTGAGCCTTAGTTTCTTCATTTTTTCAAATGGAAATAAGACTAATTGACATTGTTTTCATAGAGTTATTTAAGATCATGTACATTAGTGTATTTTGTAAGTTATGGATATTATTAAGATTAAAGAAGAAATTTCTTCTTAGCCCATTCATCATTAAATATCTGTTGAGTGCACTTATGTAGAGATAGCATATTCGGTGCTATGGATAAGGCAATGAACAGTTAGATAGGAGCCCTCTTTCATGAAGTTAATACTGTGTTTCTGCACCGTTCAGTATAATAGCTTCTAGCTTTTTGTGGCTATTTAATTATTAAGATTAAATGCAACTTAAAATTCAGTTCCTCAGTCTCACTAACTATATACTTCAGGTGCACAATAGCCACATTTAGCTAGCAGCCACCATATTGGACAGTACAGATATGGGACATTCCCATCATTGCATAAAGTTCTCTTGTAAAGTTCTGCGTGGGAAAGACTTGTGATGAGTGATTTGAAGGAATAGTCAAATCAGAGAAAGTAATGTTTGAGCTGAAAACCCGAGGATATGTAGAAATTTTCCAGATAATGTGGAGATGAGGGAAGCATTTCAGAAAGAATGAAGAGCATTTGCAAAGACACAGAAGGAAGAAGAGAATAATTTTGATCCAGAAAGACTTCATGTACATAGTCTGTGTGACAGGATTAGCCCTACATGGGCAGAATCAGACTTCCTTGATTGTAATAGGAGAAGCAAAGAAGAGTATGGGTAAAATATAGATAGGCTTGTAGATTTTGTGGCTGAAAGTGAAGATTTTCTTGTTCCAATAGTTCTGTTTTCACTCAGAAATGTAAGATCTTCTTTTGAAAGCAAGAGGTACAAAGGAAAGGATGGAGTTTTGAAGAGAATGGGTAATGTATGAAGCAAGCCTTTGTGTAGAGTGAGCAGACGACAGATTTAGTAAGATCCTGAACCTATAGTCATATGAAGATCAGAGATAGAAAAGCTTGCTAGATGTTAATTATCCAGCTAAATAAATTAATACATCAAGATACTGAGAATGGTGCTAACCCTCAGTAAGAGTTAAATATTAGTAATTATCATTATCACCACTGCTGGGATTTGGCTAGTTGGAGTAACAAACAGAACAATAGAGAGGGAATGTAGCATGTTTGCCAGAAAGTGACTATAATCGTGGCCTACAGAATTTATCACAGATAAAAATGGAAGTGAGACAACAGGGAGATGATGTATAGAGGAGAAATGGAGAGATCTGGAAGAATTTCTGGCGAATATCTGTTGGTGGGCTACTTACTGTTAGTGGAAAGGAGAAGAAAATTGCGCAGAGTGAGGTACATGAAACAGAAGAAATAAGGGCTACAAAGATATGCTACACGAAGTTCACTTGTGAGAATCCTACAGTCTAGGTAATATGTGGTATTTCTTGGTGAAAAGCAAATGTTGCTTTGTTGTCTAAGTAAATTACATCAGCAGTAGCACGCAATCCCTAAATTAACTTGTAAATTGGAATGTGGGGAGTTTGACATTTTGAGAGTTTACAGTGCTTCAAAATAATATCCAAGCCTACCTTGAAGATTTAAATCAAGTATGAAAACCTGCTGAGCTTCTTATACTCATTTTCTCTGCCTTCATTGTCTTACCTTCTCCCCACCTGTAGTTCCATTCTAGTTTAAATATCACACAGAAATTGATGGTAGCAGTATTCTAGCTAATCTAGATGGACAGTACTATCCTCTAGTTCTGTTTTGTGCCATGAGGGCTAGGAGTGGTTTTGTTTGTTCAGCCCCAAAGGTGCTCTGTGAAGCAGTTTCTAATACAATAATGAAAGTAACTTTTGTTTGAAAAGGTTTAGGAAAATGAAATATTATAGTCCAATTCATTAATGTCATTCTTCCCTTTCATTTTGGTTTGAAGACTTCAGCGATTAGCCAAAGATCTTCTAAAACAACTACAAGTACAAGACAGTGGCCCCAGTAAGGTTTCTGCTTTAGACCGGACCCTAGGCGAGATCGCTAGAATATTGGAAAAAAAGGTATGTAACTAATCTCTGGCCTTTGGCCTTAATCTTTGTGGTTCTTTCTCACTGTGACAAGACATAGGACTATAAGGCTGACTCTCACTTATGCATTTCTTCTGCATTTCCAAAAGCTGGTCAACCACCAGTGAACTGTTGTTTCCTTTTGTTCTTAATTAATCTGATACTGTTTTTAGTCATTTTAATTGAAATCCTTAATAGCAAAAACAAGTCATGTTTTTCCATACACAAACAAAATAAAATAAATTTAAAAGGAATCACACTAATAAAGATATACAGTTGTATGGCAGACAATGTAAAACTTTGACATATAAAGCTCATAAATTGCAACCAGATTTCCACAAAGCATCAGTTTCCTTATTGTTTCCAACATAAGATTTGGCAGTTTTCTTGAATGCCTTAGAGTCATAAATGTTTTTGTGACAATTAAAACATTCTTAACATCTTTAAATGATCTTTACTCAATATAGAAAACTTTAAATGTACAAAAAAGAAACTCCCCAGAATGCCCACTGTTGACATTTTATTGTATTTTCTTCTCATCTTTTTACTGGACATTTCTTACATTATTTTATCTGACTAGGTTTATCATAAATATTTTCCCATGTCTTTAAAAATTCTTTGTAACTAAATGAACATATCATAGTTTATACAATTTTTATCACTTTGGTGGTTTCTAATTTTTTATTTGATGTAATGGCTGTCTTTGTTATCTACATTTTTTTTGTTTTTTGTTTTCTGGGTCTAAAATTTATAACATTTGAGATACACAAAAGAATGTAGTGACAAAAATAACCTAAATATAATGAATACCTGTGAGCTTATCATGCAGCTTAAAAACTAGACTGTTCCCAGTGCTATCCTTCCATACCCCATTTCCGTCTCTGCTTCCCCTGAAGGAAATACTGTACAGTATTAAGGCAATATCTTTTCTTTCTTTTTTTTAATAAAAGAATAGTTCTTTGTTTTTTAAGAGTTTTATTTCTTTCTCACATGAATGTTTTTTTAAGTAACATTCAGATCTGCTCATATTTGACTTTTATAAAATACACTGTAGACTTCTATGAGTTTTTTTCAATCAAAATTATGATTCTGAGTTTTATTTAGATTTATAAATGTAGCTGTTTTTCATTGATTTTCTCTGTTGAATAGTGAGTACTTCACTATGTTAATCATAATAGTGTTTAAATCTCTTTTCCCACACGGACATTGTTTTTCAGGATTGAATTCATTCAGGGTTGAATGTGTATGGGGGTGGACGTAGTTTGAGAGAAAGAAAGCGAGAGATTGGAAACAGTGCTGCGCAGAGCAAATGAACAAGAATTTCTCCAAAGTGAGAAGCCTTAGACTTTAGTCTACATCAGAATCACCTAGGGCTTTTTAAAACACACCCCACCTTGGGTTGCTGATTCAGCGGGTCCCAAGAAAGTGTATTTCGTAGGTAACATTGATGCTGCTGGTCCAAAGATCATACTTTGAGAGTCATTGCTCTTGTCTAGGGCATATGCCGCCAGGGTGGAATTACTGGGTTCTTCGGCACGTGAATGACTAACTTTACAAGATAGTGTTCAGCTGCTTTTGGCATCAGACAGTACAGTCCTCCGTAGGAACTAGAGCAGCAGAGAATCACAGAGTCAGTTCTTCAGTATAACACATCCCTTTCAGAGTGTCAGAGTTCAAGACTGCTAATCGTCAGACATGTGCTAGATGGAGTGCTTGGAGGCTTTGGAAAAATCTCTGTTTTAAAATTAGCACATATTAATTTATTTTTATAAAGGGTAATTATACTTTGAACTAAAGTTTACTTGAAGATACCACCATGTGTACCTTATCTCATGAATATTGTTTTAGATTGAAGTAATTACAGAATTTTTGAGGAAAAAGTAAAATGATCTGTATAAGAAAGGTATTCAGTATGAAAATCTAAGTAAAGTTATTCTGTTCACAAAGGAGCAATTTACTGGAATACCACTGATTCCTTATAATTTCGGGGGAGAAAAATGTAGTCTGGCTCCTAGTCTAAATGGTCTGTGTCAGAAACCTTGCTGTAAAGCTGTCCTCAGAGTATACACTGCAGGACCACCTGAGAGTCTAAACTTACCTACAGTAAGATCCTTTGCTATTTTTATAACTGAAATCCTTTTTACCTAGCCAAGACAGACTCACTTTATGTGAAATTCTCTTCATAGAGTTTTACTGACATTTCAGTGTAATTCAGCTGATATTTATGATTTCAGTCTAGGAATTGTAAATAACCATTCCTTTTTGTTTGGAAAACTGCCTGGAGTAACAAAATCATTAGAGCCAAGGCCAACTACCCAGTGAAGGATTTGAAGACGGCCTGGAAGTGACAAGGGTGGGACTGGTAGAACTTGGGCAGGCACTCACTGAGGGATGGTGAGACACGAATCTTGAGCTCTTCACCCTTCTAATTGACATCTCAACACATTGATGCTTTCTGTTATTGCTTTAATACAGGTTTTCTTAGATACTTTTTCTGAAGTTCTGAGAACTACTTTAAAGCTAACAGGTTAAACTTGTTATGTACAAAAACACTCCTCTAATGAGACAGATCAGGAAACTGAGGAAACATTAGTATTGTAGTACTTACTCTTTGTCTCAGGTCCCTTCAGACTTTTTGGGTTCTCTGATTCTGTGTAGAAGTAAAAAGTTTGTAAGCTGTGTTGCATATGTGACAATTTTTAACAAACTCTACCCAATTCTGTAAGCAATTTGGTGGTCTAGGGTACTTGTACCCATTCTACTAACAAAAACATTTAAAAATAAGGGGTGAAATCAAAAGTAACTTTCTTAAAAGCATCAAATTGCTAAGAAGGAACTGAAGAATTACCAGGCCAGAGAAAAGCCAAGAATTTGGGAAGTTGTATTCAGTTATAACTGAATGCCCCAAAGGGAGTTGCCAGCCTGGCAAATGTGAGTTATGACTTGCAGGCCTCATGGGTTACAGGACAAAAGTAAAATCCTTAGGGCTGCCTAAGGGGTGACATCTACTAGATTTTCTGTTGTCAAAGATAGACCACCATAACCTATTCCATGATGTAATCATGAACCCTCCCACTCCATCCTATGAGACTGCAAAGGAAGTACCTTGGCATAATGCAGAAGTTATAACCATGTTCCAGCCCTGGCATCGACTTGTAGCTCAAATTCACATACCTGTACTATTTCAAATGGTGAAGTGAGCTTATAGTAGTCTCAGATTGATTAGTGACGTCCCTAGGAACTTGGCAGAAGGAAATAAATGCAAATCCTCATTTGAAGAAGACACCTTTATCCTAGTACTCAGATAATTTCTCTCAAATGACTTTACAAGAAAAAGTAGCCACAGTCCAACAAAAGGGACACAAAAGTAAATGAATCATTTTTGAGTAATAGCAAGCTGAAACTAGAATTGAAAGACTTTGTAAATACCAGTTACAGATTATAAAACTATGTTTGTTTATCTTTTAAGGAAATAAAAGACAGGCTTGAAAATATCTTCAATATCTTATGGACAGAGTTCATTCAGAACAATTTTTTATAATGTTTTTATTTATTTTTGAGAGAGAGAGAGAGAGAGACAGTACAAGCAGGGGAGGGTCAGAGAGAGAGGGAGATACAGAATCCGAAGAGAGGCTCCAGGCTCTGAGCTAGCTGTCAGCACAGAGCCCAATGCGGGGCTTGAACCCACAAACGGTGAGATCATGACCTGAGTCGAAGTCAGACGCTTAACCAACTGAGCCACCCAGGTGCCTCCAGAACAGTTTTCCTACTGATGCCAATTAATAAAGCCAGACAAAATATAAACTGGAATGGAATTGCTAACAAAGTAGTGAAGAATTACTGGGCCAGTATCTAGGAACAAGGCATTTTGGGGCTGGGTACAATTGGTGATCCAAACAAAGTGGATGAGAAGCATTGTTGCAGAACTTGTGGGCTAAAATGTTGGAGCCTAGGACTATCAGTGGTAGGGACTGTGGTAAAACCTCCAGGTTTGGGTTAAAATCTTAAAGGGCTGCACTAGGTGAGAGGGTAGATTGGAAGTATGCCAATAATCGCACAGACCACAGCTCAACTTCAAATTATCTGGGTGGCTGAAAAAAAGTAAAGTGACATTGAGTTGCTTAGACCTCCAGGTACCTCACAGAAGTAAATGTACTCTGGAGGAAGATAGTATCTACCTAAGTCTCAAATTATTTCATTAAATAAATTCAGAGGCAGTGTCTGACAGAGAAATGTAATTAAGCACATAAAGGGGCAAAACAGCATGGGTAAAAATCAGTGGAAACAGACCAACAGGGCTATACTTACTATGTTCAAGAGTATATATACCACATTTGAAAGAAAATAGAAATTTAAGAACTGAACATTTTAATGTCATTTATTTGTTTTGAGAGAGAGAGCACGCACATGAGTAGGAAAGGGGCAGAGAGAGAAAAGGAGAGAAAGAATCCCAAGCAGGCTCTGTGCTGCCAATACAGGGCCCAACACGGAGTTATGTCTCACAAATTGTGAGATCATAACTTGAGCCAAGATCAAGAATTGGATGCTAAACCACCTAAGCCACCTAGGTGCCCTGATTACTGACCATGTTAGTAATCAAAATTAAGAAAATTAGGTATCCCATAACAGCAGATTAAATCCACTGAAGACAAAATTAGTATATTCTAAGTCATAATAATCTGGACTAAAACACAGAAAGAATACATGAAAAATACAGAAAAGATTATAAGGGGCATATTGAATATAGTGTTTAATTTATGTATAATAATCCACAAGGAAAGGACAGAATAGGACAGAAACAGTGCCTGAAGTGATTATCATTTAGAACTTTCTAAAACTTAAAAATCAACCCAGAGATTCAAGAAGCCAAATTCATCCCAACCAGTACAAATAAAAAGAAACTCACACCTAGAGACTTCATTGTGAACCTGGGGAAAATCAGACTACAAGCCAATCTCATTCATGAACTTAGATTCAAAATTCCTAAACAAAATTTTGACAAAATCTTGCATGAAAAGAATGGTATATCACAGCAAAATTGGATTTATTCAACATATTCAAGTCTGCTTAACCTTTGGAAAATCATTCAGAGTTTGTCATTAATAGAAGAAAAGATAAGAAAAAAAAAAAAGTATGTGATCATCTCAAAAGATCCAGAAGAAGCATTTGTTAAGTTCAGCATCAAATCAATTCATGATAGTAGATGAGGAATAGAAAGCAATTTTCTTAATCACACAGCTTGTATCTTAAAAGAAAGTATAGCTAATATCATAAACGAATAAATTTAATAAGTCAACTAGAATACAGGAACAGTATATAAATATCAACTTTGTTTATATTATTATCAAAATATTAAGTATCTAGGAGTAAATTGATCATGTTCATGGATTGGAAACCTTACTATAGCAATATATCCTTTCATCACAAATTGATTTGTAAATTCTGTGCATTTGCAATTAAATTTTTTTCCTATTATGAAACTGAAGCTTAATTTTCTGGAAATTGAAATGCAGATTATGAAATACAACGTAGGATTTTAAAGAACCGCCAAGACACTGGTGACAAAGAATAATATGGGAGGATTTGCTTGCCGGATATCAAAACTTACTGTAAAGCTGCAGTATTTAAGATAGTATATTGTTGGAACAAAGATGGTTAAATTCATAAATAGCATGTTTATGCGTGATGTGAGGCACTTGTTTATGTATGTAAAGAAAAAAGAGGCACTGCAAAGCATTAGAGGAATGTATGGTCCATTTTATAATTCAGAATGTTAACCCCAAAGTCAAGGAGATATTCTATGTTATTCTCCTAAAAGTCTGTTTTGCTTTTTACATTTAAGTCCATCTGAAAGTAACTTTTTGATTATGATATGAGGCGAGGTCAATTTTATTTAAAAAAAAAAACCAGGATATTCATTCATTTTAACATCATACTTCTTCACCACCTTCAGTCCAACTTATCTTAACAACTATCTTAACAACTGCAGTTTTATACAGTAAGTTATGATCCTCTCAAGAGTGGCAGAAGAAGCATTTGACAAAATACAGCATTCTTTCTTGATAAAACCCTCAACAAAGTAGGGATAGAAGGAGTATACCTCAAAGTCATAAAGGCCATATATGAAAGGCCCACAGCTAATATCATCCTCAGTAGGGAAAAACTGAGAGCTTCCCCCTAGGGTCAGGAACACAACAGGGATGTCCACTGTCACCACTGTGGTTGAACATAGTGTTGGAAGTCCTACCCTTAGCAATCACACAACAAAAAGAAATAAAAGGCATCCAAATTGGCATGGAAGAAGTTAAACTTTCACTCTATGCAGTTGACATAATACTCTACATGGAAAACCCAAAAACGCTACCAGAAAACTGCTAGAGCTGATACATGAATACAGCAAAGTTGCGGGATATAAAAATCAATGTCTACAAATCAGTTGCATTTCAATACACAAATAATGAAGCAGCAGAAAGGGAAATCAAGGAATCAACCCCATTTACAATTGCACCAAAAACCATAGGACACCTAGAAACAAACCTAAACAAAGAGGTAAAATATCTGCACACTGAAAAAGTATAGAAAGCTTATGAAATAAATTGAAGACGACACAAAGAAATGGAGAAACATTCCATGCTTATGGATTGGAAGAACAAACATTGTTATCAAAGGAGTCTACACATTCAGTGCAATCCCTATCAAACTAATACCACCATTCTTCACAGAGCTGGAACAAACAAATTCCAAAATTTGTATGGAACCTGAAAAGACCCCAAATAGCCAAAGTAATGTTGAAAAAGAAAACCAAAGTGGAGGCCTCACAATTCTGGACTTCAAGCTGTATTACAAAGCTGTAATCATCAAGACTGTATGGTACTGACAGAAAACCAGATACACAGATCAATGGAATAGAAGAGAGAACCCAGAAATGGACTCGAAATACAGTCTTTTCAGCAAATGGTGCTAAGCTGGACCATTTTCTCTTACACCATACACAAAAATAAATTCAGAATGGATGAAGGACCTAAATATCAGATAGTAAACCATCAAAATCCCCAGAGGAGAAAACAGGCATCAACCTCTTCGAACTTGGCTGTAGCAATTTTTTACTAGACATGTCTCTATAGGCAAGGGAACAAAAGCAAACATGAACTGTTGGGACCTCATCAAGGTAAAAGGCTTCTGCGCAGCAATGGAACAATCAACAAACCCAAAACGTAACCAATGGAATGAGAGAAGACTTTTGCAGATGATATATCAGATAAAGAAGGAGGCAAACCATAAGAGACCATACAGAGAACAAAATGAAGGTTACTAGAGGGGAGGTGGGTGGGGTCATGAGGTAAATGGGTTTTGGGCATTAAGGAAGGCACTTGTTTGGATGAGCACTGGGTGTTATATGGAAATGATGAATCACTGGGTCTACTCCTGAAACCAACACGACAGTGTATGTTAAATGACTTGAATTTAAATTTAAAAAATAATTTTAAAAAGAAATTTTATTCATCAAAAGACACCAGAAAAACTGTAAAAAGACAATATAATGGAAGATCTTTATATGTATAGCTCATGAAGAAGTGGTATGACAAGTATTCCAAAAGAACTCTTAATAGCCAATAAGTAAATACAAAGATAATCAACATCTTTAATAATCAGAAAGTTCCAAATGGAAAACTCAGTGTAATACTGTGATTCACCTTTCAGAATGACAAAAGCTAAAGATTGAAAATACCAAATGTTGCCAATGATCTAGAGCAATGGAATGTGCATACACTGTGATAATATAAGTTAGTACTACCCCTTTAGAAAGCAGTTGGCTATTATTGACTAAAGTTGCAGGTATACACATCATATTTTACTTCTATGTCTATACCCTACAGAAAGCTATGCATATATGTACCAAGAGACATGTATACAAATGTTCAATGGCATTTTTATAATTCCCAAATATGGGAAAAGCCCAAGAATCCATCAATGGCTGCCTGTATAAATTATGGTATGTTTGTATAATGAAATATTAATCAACAATAAAAATGAACTACAGCTATAGGTTACAACATGGATGTATCTAACAATCTTTAGTGGGCAAAACAAGTCAAATAAATATAAATATATATTTACACACGTATGTGTATATATACACATACACATACATATATACATACATACATACACTATTACAGCTCCAGTTATATAAAGTCTAAGAATAGACAAAAGTACCTGTATTGTTTTGGAATGTATTAATAGATGGTAAAACTATAAAGAAGATACAGAAAATATTTCTTATAAAAATCAGGATAATGATTATTCAGAGTTGAGACAGAGGTGTAGTCAGGAAGATTCATGTAAGTGGCTTCTTGAAGTCTTCTTTTCTAGTCTGCTTTTCTTCACCAGATGGCAATTATACAGTGTTCGAGATACTATTATTCTTCATATTGTACTTCTGTGTTTTCTCATTTTTCTGTTTGTTATGTTTCACAATAAAATTTTATTTAAAATTGAAGTTAAAATAAGTTGCTCCAAAGAACTATTTGTTACAGAAATGTTTAATTATTTCAAATAAGAGTTTCTGAAACATTTTTGTATATGCAAAGGCATTTTCCTCATTCTGGCCATTGTATTAAATTTGGTCCAAGTGAGCAGGATTTGTATTTTCATTGACTTTTCTTGTTACTCTGCGATGATGAATATTACATTTGAGTTTGGATAGTAACAGCATCCCAGAAGCTTTCTGTGGTTTATCAGTAACATGAGACATTTGTATACTGTTACTGTAAGTAAACAGTTTAAGCAGATGGATTGGTCATGGAGTTTTTCCAGTTGCCTTTCCTGACTCTTTCTGAATTCTGCCAAACGTAAATAGAGATTCAGCTATGAATCTCTTGAAGCTGAATAAGCAAACCACGTAGCTGTCAGTAATCATAATTTGAACTGAATTGAGAGATATAAAATCACAACTGACTTTTTGATACGTATCGTAAACCCTGCCTTGTTTTGCTGTTTTTGAAATTTATCCTGGAAAATTCACCAAAAGATAACTGTGGAAGTTAGAATGGTACAAGCTCTTCCTGACTCTACTCTTTTTTTTTTCCTGCCTGCTTTTTGCAGACTGAGGCTTGTGGCTATTTAACACATGCCCACACTCAAAGTAGATAAACCAGTCATCTCTGAAAGCTTTTTCAATCAGTTGTATTTAAGGAAAAAAAAAATGTGTTCAGGTCCTGCTAAGACCCTGCCTATCTTCCATATTTCATGGTTTCATTTGGTTTTGCTTCTTTTATTCTCAGCTGGAATTCTTCAGTTGAGAGGAACTGCAAAACATTCTATCACAGAAATCTCTGATTTTGATCCCCTCAGTTACTGTGTTCTCAATTTATGTAATTATTTCTTCATGGCAACTGTTAAATAACTGTATACACCTTATATGACACCCATATTTTGTCAGAAAGTGACAAATATATCCTGTAACCCAAGGTAAAATGAAAATGATTCTTGTACTGTCTTTAACTAGCATGTATTATGAGTGCAAAGAAAATGGAATTGATAGTTCAAGAATCTGACAGAGGTTTAAACTATATATGGTTTGTATTTTTAGAAAAGAAACAAGGAATATAAGGGAAGAAATGTTTATGTATTTTGTTCTAAGTGGTGGTCACATAGGTGTATGCAGTTGCCAAAATTCATGAGACTGAACACCTAAATTTGTATGTTAACTATATCTCAGTAAAACAAAAATATTAGATAATAATGATTTCAAAATAGTTTATATTGTTTTTCAGATCGTGAGGTTTGCCATTTTAAAAACATAATTTTAGTCCTCTCATCTTAAATCATTTATTGTGGCTTCTTTGTGAAAAATACTCCTTAAAAGCAAATAGGGGTGCCTGGGTGGCTCAGTTGGTTAAGTGTCTGACTTTGGCTCAGGTCATGATCTCACGGTTCGTGGGTTCGAGCCCCGTGTCAGGCTCTGTGCTGACTGCCAGCTCAGAGCCTGGAGCCTGTTTCAGATCCTGTATCTCCCTCTCTCTTTGACCCTCCCCTGCTCACGCTATCTCTCTCTCTCTCTCTCTCTCTCTCTCTCTCAGAAATAAATAAAACATTTTTAAAAATAAAAGCAAATAAATGTGTTATAAAAACTTGAATAGTGATAGTGCTAATTTATAGGAACATTTTCCACATTTGTGATATTTTCTATTATGGTTATACAAATTGACACTTCCAAATCACTCACAGTAATGAATAACTATAACAGCAAAAACCCCAGTGACTATTTGAGAAATAGAACATTGCTAGCATCCCAGAACACTCTGACCACCCATATTTGTTCTGCCATTCATACCTTTTTCTTAATATTAGAATAAACTGTTACTTTGGCTTTTTTTTTTACTTTTCTTTATAGTTTTATCCCATAAGAATATCCTTAAATAATAAATGTTAGGTTAAACATGTCTGGTTTTGAACTTGATAGAATGGATTGCTACTCTCTAATTTGGTGTCTTGCCTCTATCAAGATTATGTATTTAAGAATTTATGTTGTTTAGAGGGTTTTGTTTCTTTTTTTTCTATACTGTGTCATTTNGCTCAGCATCCCTCCTCATCAGGGAAGTATTGTGCCATTTTCTAAACTGTGTCATCACTTTCCTACAGTGATACTTCTCCATTCTGCTATTGATGGGCACTTGGGTTCTTTTTATGAAAAAATGTGCTTCTGAACATTTATCCTGATACTCAGGTGCACAAATTTCTCTAAGGAGTGGAATTTCTGGGTCATAAGGTATATACGTGTATCTTTAACTTTTCTTGGTAATACTAACCTATTTTCCAAAGAAATAGTATCTATTCACACTACCACCTGGAGAATATAAAAGTTCCATTGCTCCCTTCTTTTCTAACACTTGGTATTGCCAGACTTTTTAATGTTTGCTAATCTTGTTAGTATGTAGTGGTGTATTCACTGTAATTTTCATGTGAATCTCTGTTGTCAGGTAGATTTAGGCACCTTTTCATATTTACTGGCCATTTGAATTTCTTCTCTTGTGACTTGAATGTTCAGATCTTTTGCCCAAAAGATTTCTATTGATTTGTAGGAATTCTTTGTATATTCTGAATACCAGTTTGCTCAAATGTGTTAAAGATATCTATTCCTATTATTCAGCCGTCTTTTTACTCTCTTTTGGCTCTTTTGGTGAACAGAAGTTCTTAATTTTAATGTGGACAAATTTATCAATATTTTATGATTAATAGTTTCTACTCTTCTTCATAAACTATTTTCCAAATCCAGGGTCAAGATCTTTTCCTATATCCTCTTCTCGAAGTTTTATAGTTTTGTCTTTAGTTTGTTGTGCACTTGAAATTAATTTTTCTGTTTATTGTGAAGCGAAGATTTAATTTCATTGTTTCCCACAACAGAGATTTGATTTCATTGTTTTCCCCATCTGGATGCTTAATTTTTTGAGCACCATTTATTGAAAAGACCAGTTTTCTCTACTGTTCTTTGGATACTCCTCTCTCATATATTAAAGTTTTGTAAATATAGTAGTTTTTTCTAGTTTCTCTGTTCTTGTACTTTATTCTCTCTCCAGTTGTCTCTGATGGGCTCTTAAAACAATCCATTAATTTCTTAATTTTACTCACAGTATTTTATTTCCCCTGTCTAGAATGCCTACTTTTCAAATTTGCTATGCCTTTTCTTGCAATTTCTTGTTCTTTACAGGTATTTTCAAACTTACCTTTTATTTATACACAGAAAATATAATGAATAGTCTATCTGATAATCCCAGTATTTCATGTCTTTGAGTGTATATTTGTCTATTGTTTTTACATGTTCTTTCTTATGATGTCTTGTTTCCTTTTTAACCGCTTAATTTTTCATTGTATGCTGCTTGTAGTTATTGAAAACTTTTGCATCTATATTTAGGAGATACTATCCTGCAGTTTTCTTGTGATGTCTTTGTCTAGCTTAGATATCTGGATGATACTGCCCTAATGGAATGAATTAGGTAATATTCCCTCGACTTCATTTTTTTTTAAAGTTTCAGAAAGATTTGTGTTAATTCTTCTTTAAATGTTTGAATTCACCAGTGAAGCCATTTGGTCCTGGATTTTTCTTTGTCAGGAGGTTTATGATTACTGACTCCATCTTTTTCTTTGTTACAGATCTATTCTGATTTTCTATGTCTTCTTTTTTTTTTAAATATTTTTATTTATTTCTAAGAGAGAGAGAGAGACAGCGTGAGCAGGGGAGGGTCAGAGAGAGGGAGATACAGGCTCTGAAATAGGCTCCAGGCTCTGAGCTGGCAGTCAGCACAGAGCCCGAGCTCGAACCCACGAACCGCGAGATCATGACCTAGGCGAAAGCCGGACCCTTAACCAACTAAGCCACCCAGGCGCCCCTTTCTATGTCTTCTTAAGTCAGTTTTAATATTTTGCATGTTTCTAGGAATTTTTCCATTTCNTGTTTTAAGGACATTAGTAACATGAACCGCGAGATCATGACCTAGGCGAAAGCCGGACCCTTAACCAACTAAGGGTCTAGAAATCTAGGCTATCTAATTTTCTGGCATATATCATAGTATATGTTGATCATAGTAAACTCTTAACAATCCTTTTTATTGTTTTAAGGACATTAGTAACATCCTCACTTATTTTTCTGATTTTAGTCATTTGACTCATCTCTTTTTTCCTCAGTGTAGCTAACGGTTTGAAAATTTTGTTGATCTTTTCAGACACCAACTTTTGGCTTCGTTGATTTTTCTCTATTTTTCTGTTTTTATTTCCTTTATGTCCACTCTAATCTTTATTTCCTTTAGCTTTGGGTTAGCATTGGGTTTGGTTTGCTCTTCTTTTCCTAATCCCTTAAAGTGTAAAATTATTGATTTGAGATCTTTGGTGTTTTTTTAAAGACAAATAGATTTCACTCTGAGCACTGCTTTCATGGAATCCCATGGTTTGTACATTGTGTTTTCATCTTCATTTATTTCAAAGTATTTTCTAATTTCTCTTGTGATTTCTTTTTATTTGGCAATTATTATTTCTTTAATTGCAGTATAATTAACATACCTTGTTATATTAGTTTCATGTGTACAATATAGTAATTCAACAATTCTGTACATTATTCAGTGCTCATTATGATAAGCACTTAATCCACTTCACCTATTTCACCCACCCACCTCCCTCTTTTAACTATCAGTTTGTTTGCTATACTTAAGTCTGTGTTTTGGTCTGTCTCTGTTTTTCTGTGTTCTTTTGTTTCTTAAATTCCACATATGAGTGTGTTATTTTCTGTCTCTGACTTATTTCACTTAGCATCCTCTACATCCATCCATGTTGTTGTAGATGGAAAGATTTCATTCTTTTTTATGGCTGAGTAATATTTCATTTTGTGTATTTACCACATCTTGGGTTACTTCCATAATTTGGCTATTATAAATAATGTTGCAATAAACACAAAGATGCATATATCTTTTTGAATTAGTGTTTTCATACTCTTTGGGTAAATACTCACTAGTGTGCAATTATTAAATCATAGAGTAATTTTTAATTTTTAGAAGAACCTCCATACAGTTTTCCACAATAGCTACCTCAGTTTTCATTCCAACAAACAGTGCATGAGGGTTCTTTCTTTTCCACATTCTCACCAGCACTTGTTGTTTCTTATCTTTTTTATTTTAGCTGTCTGACAGGTGTGAGGTGCCCTTGTGATTTCTTATTTGGCCCACAGGTTGTGCAAGAATGTATAATTTCCACATATTTGTGAATTTTCCAGATTTCCTTCTGTTGCTAATTTCATTCCTTTGTGGTCAGAGAAGATGAATCATACAATTTTAATCTTTTAAAGTTGTTTGCATTTGTTTTGTGGTTTTTGTATTTGAAGAGTTTTCAAGAATAATTTGAGTCCTACTCTAATGGTACCTTCCTCTGGAGATATTTTCATTTACTTTTGTTAGGTGATAAGACACCAGGGTTTCAGGAGCCATCTTAATTCAAATTCTCCAAATTCTAGGGGTCCCAAGGCCACATGGGCATCCTGAAGATAGGCTGCAAATTGGATGATTGGCCAGTTTTAATGTCATGCTTATCGTGAGGATGAAATTTTTGAGAGTCTTGCTTGGAATGGTTTACTACAATCTGTGAATGTTTCTTACAGATTAGAAAAAGTCACTTTGAGGGCTGTGCTGCTTTTTCTTAGTTTTCACCTCCTCCTGGATTTTGACTTGCAGTTCTCTCTCTGGTAATTTTAATTCTTTCAAGGATTTTTTAAAATGTTAACTTTTTTTTATTGTTTTCACTAGGAGGGCTTATCTTCATTGCTCTACTTGCCATTTGTGAATGAAATAGTTCTTCAGTGTCATTTTAAACCACATTTTCAAAGTAAAATATATAAGAGGATAAAAGGATATTAAAACAATGGCTGTAACGTCAGGATTTGGGGGAATGAATGGCCGTTCCAGTTACAAACTTCTGTAACTGAGGATCAACATGTTTCATATCAAGCAATGTTGCAAATCTTGGAAAGCAGGTGTCTGTCACCTTTTACTTAGAAAAGTATCACATATGGAGGATTTAGTTAAAAAGATATTGAGGTCTAGGGAGACTTGGTGGCCCTAGATAAAAGAGATGTGATATATATCTCCATATATATAGGTGATATATATCCATAATAATATTCCATTATAATATGGCCATAAAATTAATATTTATGGAATATAATCCAGCCATAAAAAGAATGCAGTCTTTCCATTTGCAACAACATGACTAGAGCTAAAGACTATAATGCTCAATGAAGTAAGTAAATACCATATGATTTCTCTCATGTGGAATTTGAGAAACAAAACAAATGAGCAAAGGGAAAAAGAGAGACATACCAAGAAACAGACTCTTAATAGAAAACAAACTGATAGTTACCAGAGGGGTGAGGTGTGGGAAGTTTAGTTAAATAAGTGATTGAGATTAAGGAATGCACCTGTGATAAACACTGGGTGGTGTATGGAATTGTTGAATCACTGTATTGTACACCTGAAACTAACCTAACACTGTATATTAGCTAATGGGAATTAAAATTAAAACTTAAAAAAGAGAACCTGTTCAACCCAGGTTATGCCATGAGTGATTTCACCTCTCAGTAAGATGATGTGCTTTTTGAAGTTTCTGCCCATAGCATCCTAACAGTCATGGCATATTCCATCATGCTACTTCTCTGGCAGTATTCTGTTCTTGGGCTCACCTTAGTGATTGATTGCCTGATGTAGTAAGTAAACACTTTCTGTTTTAAATTGCATTTATATAAATCTAGGTTCTCGGAAACAGTGACAGTAAAAAATGAGAAATTGCCCATCTAAAGACCTTGATGCTAGCTGTCTTCAGTCCAGCTCAGTTCTTTTCATTAGTAGACTCCGTGGCACATATCTTGTGTTCTAAGGCAAGATAGAAAGGCAAATAGAAAACTCTTTTTCTCCTCCATGGCATATAATATAAAATATTATTTTCTGGTTAAAATAAACATAGATGATATCATGAAAAAGATGCAAAAAAAATATTTATTTTTCAAATAAAATACTCAAGAAACCTTAACTTATGTCTTGCTGTTACTAAGTATATACACCCCCCATACTGGGAAATTCAGTTTTTCTGACATTAGATTCCTGAATGGATTGTTGGAGAAACTATCTCTTCGAATAAATTAAATCATCCAGCTTGTTCTGTATTCCATTACCAGGAACTGTGATGAAATGGGATTGCTGAAAGCTGCATGTGATATGGGTCAAAACTGGAGCATCAATGGGAAGGTATTTAAGGAAGCAGCTGAGAACAATGTTAAAAGCCTGGATCTAGAACCTCCTACCTCTTTATTGTGTGACCCTGAAAAGTTAATCTCCCTGGGCTTTAGTTTTCTTATTAGTAAAATGTATGTTACTGACATACCCTGAAGGATTAGATGGTTGTTAAATTTAATAATATATGTTAAACTCTTACAGTCAGTAGGCAGTCAGCTGATGTTGATAACAATATAATGCGGTCATTAAGACCACAGAGTTTGTAGTTCTGGCCCTAAATTCAAATTCCTGACCAGCCTTACAGTAGCTCTGTAAACTTAGCCAGATTATTAACGTTGGTAGGAAACTTCAGTTTTCTCCTTTGAAAAATATTGATAGGATGGCATATCTAACTCTATCAATTGTGAGAATTAAAATTTAGTCACATTATAATCAAGTACTATTATAGGGATGAAGGATACTGTAACATCTAAAAATAAAATAATACAACAGCACCTGTTTGGCTTAGTGAAGCATTTGACTTCACCTCAGGTCATGATCTAAGGTCATGAGTTGTGAGTTTGAACCCACATTGGAATCTGCTTCCAATTCTGTGTCTCCATCTCTCTCTCTCCCATTCGTGCTCCCCTCTCTCAAAAATAAATAAACATTTAAAAATATTTTTAAATAAATTAATATAAATCATTATTTTTAAAAATTAAAGGAGGAAAAACAATATAATCAATAGAAACAAAAGATATCAGTTAAAATTCAACACTTATTCTGAGATTTTAACAATTTTAATGATTTAGTTTAAGAACAAGAGCCTAATAAAGAGTGTTTACCAAAAGCCTGCAGCAAACATTGTATTTAATACTGAAACATCGATGTGCTGTCCTGGAGGGTCTGACTAACTCAATATAGTACCAAAAAGTATCACTGATAACTGGCTGATATGTATAGCCATATGGATTATTTAAAGTTAGTGCTCCTTCTTGATTGGTTATCTGTGAGGTATGTTATTAACATACCTAGACCTCATGCCTGAATAAAAGATAAGCAGGAAAGAAACAGAGTTGAGTATTTACTGATAATATGCTTGTCTACATGGAAAAATTAAAGAAAATCCAATAAGATTCTTGGTTACAGGGCCCATTTGTCAAAATAGTGTTCCTAAACACCAGTGACCAACTAATTAGAAATGTAAGAAAGAAAGAAATTCTAATGTCATTGTGAATAACAACAAAAACTATGCCTAGGAATAGCCTTAACAAAAAAAAAAAAAAAGACTTTTCTGGATAAAGTTATAAAACCCTATTCAAAGAATACATAGATCATTGGAACAGAATATAAAACCCAGAAATGACCCACAACTATACAGTCAAATAACCTTTGACAGAAAAGGAAATGATATCCAATGGAAAGAAAAACAGTCTATTTAACAAATGGTGTTGGGAAAAATGGACAGCACAATGCAGAAGGAAGCTAGACCCCTTTCTTATACCATATACAAACATAAATTCCAAATGGATGGAAGACCTAACTGTGAAACAGGAAACCAACAAAATCCTAGTGGAAACCTCTTTAACCTCATCCAGAACAACTTCTTACTAGACACATCTCCAGAGGCAAGGGAAATAAAGCAAAAATGAACTACTAGGACTTCATCAAGATGAAAAGCTTCTGCATAGTAAAGGAGACAATCAACAAAACTGAAAGGCAACCTACAGAATGGGAGAAGGTATTTGCAAATGACATATTGGATAAAGGGTTAGTATCCAAAATCTGTAAAGAACTTGTATAGCTCAACACCCAAAATATAAATAATCCAGTTAAGAAATGGACCGAAAACACGAATAGACATCCAGACGGCTAACAGACACATGAGAAGATGCTCAACATCATTCATCATCAGGGAAATACAAATCAAAACTTCCATGAGATACCACCTCACACCTGTCAGAATTATTAAAATCAACAACACAGGAAACAACAGATGTTGGTGAGGATGTGAAGAAAGGGGAACCTTCTTACACTATTAGTGAGAATGCAAACTGGTGCAGCCACTCTGGAAAGCAGAGTTTTAAAAAGTTAAAAATATAACTACTATATGACTCAGCAATTGCACTACTAGGTATTTGCCCAAAGGATATAAAAATACTCATTCAAAGGGATGCAATTACCTGATGTTTATAGCATCATTCTCAACAATAGCCAAATTAGGAAGAGAGCCCAAATGTCCATTGACTGATGAATGGATAAAGAAGATGTGTGGTGTATATGTATATATATGTGTGTGTGCACACACACACGCACAAACATACACATAATGGAATATTACTCAGCCATCAAAAAATATATATCTTGCCATTTGCAATGACATGGATGGAGCTAGAGTGTATTATGCTAAGTGAAATAAGTCAGAGAAAAACAAATACCATATGATTTCACCCACGTGGAATTTAAGAAACAAAAAAGATGAACATACAGGAAGGAAGAGAAAAAGAAAAGGAGACAAATCACAAGAGACTTTTAACTATAGAGAACAAACTGAGGGTTGCTGGAGGAGAGGTGGGTAGGGGATGGACTAAATGGGTAATGAGTACTAAGTAGGGCACATGTTGTAGTGAGCACTGGGTGTTATGTGTAAGTGATGAATCACTAAATTCTCCTGAAACAAATAGTACACTATTTAAAAGTTAACTAATTAGAATTTAAATAAAAACTTGAAACAATCAAAAAATAAACAAACATACCTACCTACCTGCATACATACATACATATGGGGCTATATAATGCTCACAATTGGGATGACTAAAGATATCAAGTCACCACAAATTAAACCATAAATAAAGTTCAATTAAAACTTCAGTAAACTTTTTCATGAAATATTAAAAGATGATCCTAGATTCCTTTTTAAAACTTTAGGCAGAATAACCTAACCAATTTTAAATAAGAAATAATTAGAGTTGGTTGATATAATCAACATGGTATAATAATCATTTTTTTATCACCTTTCCCTCCAAAGAATACCACTTTAGACAATTGCCCACATCAGGAGTCCAACAGAGAAGTTCCAGCACACTATTAAAGCAAAAAATTGTGAAATCAGATACACAGAAGAGGACAAGATGAATCTTTTAACTTTACTAGGGTCATCCCTCCTCCCACAAGGAGGCACAGCTCAGGGTCACAAGAGACCTTCTTGGCATGTGATTTCTTCCTTGTGGTAAAGTGAGAGCCTGTTAGTGACAGTCTGGCTTTGCCAGCTGTGCAGGATGCTGCCAAAGAGACCCATTTCTTTTTAGCCCCTCCTTAAGGTGTGCTCCATGTGTAGGTTGTAGAATGTGGCTGCTGAATGAACAGCAGCCAGGGCTCTTGGAAGACATCAAGGAAAAGTGGATCCTACTAACTACATTGCCAATTACATTAGGAAGCTCACCAATGAGAGCCTGGGGATACGTCATGTGCAAATCCCAAATGGCCTGCAGTTACCCCGGTGCTCTGTGCACCTCACCTATATCCCATGTAATAAACTATATAGAACTATAGAACTAAATAGAAAAATAAACTAAATGAGAAATCAATAACAAAGAAAAGTGCAAAATACACAGATATGTAGAAATTAAACATTATCCTCCTAAACAAGCAATGGATCAAACAAGAACTCAAAAGGGAAATTTAAGAATATCTTGAAACAAAGAAAATGGAAACACAATCTATCAAGACTTAACGGATACCACAAAAGCAGCTATAAGAGGACGTTTATGAAGATAAACGCCTACATTTAAAAAACTCAAACAACCTAACTTTAAACCTCAAATGCCTACAAAAAAAAAAAAGAAACAAATCCCAAAGTTAATAGAAGAAAGGAAATAACAAAGGTCAGACCACAAATATGTGAAATAGAAACAATAGAAAAGATCAATGACAGAACGCTAGTTGTTTGAAAAGATAAAATCGACAAAGCTTTAAGTACACTAATTAAGAAAAGAAGTTCAAATAAAATCAGAAATAAGAGATGTTAACAACTGATAACATCAAAATATAAAAGGTCATAAGAGACTACCATGAACAGTTATATACCATCAGATTGGACAACTTAGAAGAAATGGATTAATTCCAAGAAATACTTACCAAGACTAAATCATGAAGAAATAGAAAGTATGAACAGAAAGAAAACAAGTGAGGTTATTGAATCAGTAATCAAAGACCTCCCAACAAAGAAAAGCCCTGGGCCAGATGGGTCCACTGGTAAGTTCTACCAAACATTTAAAAAAGTATTAATACTAATCCTTCTCTATTCTAGACTATTCCAAAAAACTGGTGAGGAGAAACACTGACATTCTCATTTTATGATGCCAGTATTACCCTGATACCAAAGCTAGATAACGATACAACAATAAAAGAAACTATAGGACAGTATTCCTGATGAACATAGATACAAAATCCTCATCAGAACAGTAGGAAACCAAATTTAAAAGCACATTAAAAGGATCATACATCATGATCAAGTGAGATTTATTCCTGAGATGCAACAATAGTGCAACATACACAAATCAGAAAAGGTGATGTACAACATTAATAGACTGAAGGATAAAAAGATTTCAGCAAAATTCAAATGCTTTCATCATTAGAAGCTCCCAACAAAATGGGTATAGAAGAATATGTATGTATGTATACACACACACATATATATATACATATTTTAGTGTTTATTATTTTTTTGAGAGGGAACATGAGTGGGAGAGGGGCAGAAAGAGGGAGACACAGAATCCGAAGCAGAGTCCAGTGTCTGAGCTGTCAGCACAGAGCCTAATGCAGGGCTCAAATCCACAAACCTTGAGATTGTGACCTGAGCTGAAGTCATACACTTAACCGACTGAGCCACCCAGTTGCCACAACTGGGACTATATTAAAGTTAAGAGCTTCTGAACAGCAAAATATACAACCGGCAAAATGAAAAGGCAATCCACAGAATAGGAGAAAATATTTGTGAACCATATTATCTGATAAGGGGTTAATAGCCAAAATATATAAGGAACTTCTACATCGCATCATTGGATTTAAAAATGTGCAAAGGGCATGAATAGACATTTTTTCAAAGAATACATACCAGTGGCCAGCAGGTTTATGTAGAAGTGCTCAGCATCATTGATCATTAGGAAAATGCAAATCAAACCCACAGTTAGAGATCACCTTAAACACCTGTTAGAATGGCTATTGCCAAAAAGACAATAGGTATTGGCAAGGATGAGAACCTTTGTGTACTGTTGTTGGTAATATAAATTGGTATTGCTGTTGTGAAAAACAGTATGGAGGTTTCTCAAAATTTTCAAATAAAACTACCGTATGTTCTAGTAATTCTACCTCTGGAATGTAATTGAAAGAAATGAAATGACTATCTTGAAGAAATAGCTGCATTCCCAGGTTCATTGCAGCATTGTTCACAATAGACCAGACATGGAACTACCTCATCAACAGATGAATGAATAAAGAAAATGTGGAATATTATTTAACCATAAAAGGGGAAATCCTGCCATTTGTGACAACATGGATGAATCTCGAGAGTACCATGCAATTGTGAAATAAATTAGAGAAAGACCAATAATACTGTGTGATCTCACCAGTAAGTGAAATCTAAAAAAATCAAACTTATAGGACCAGAGACTAGAATGGGGGTTGTCAGGGCCTGGGAATGGGATAAGTAGAGTAAATGGGAAATTTAAAATTAAAGAGTACAGGTCTTTCACCTCCTTGGTTAAATTTATTTCCAGGCATTTTATTATTTTTGGTGTAGTTGTAAATGGGAGTATATTCTTGGGTTTTCTTTCTGCTACTTCATTATTAGTGTATAGAAATGCAATTGATTTCTCTTTATCAATTTTATATCCTATGACCTTCCTGAATTCATTTATCAGTTCTAGCAACTTTCTGTTGGAAATTTTAGGGTATTCTATATAGAGTATCATGTCATCTGCAAATAGTGAAAGTTCTACTTCTTTCTTGCCAATTTGGATGCCTTTTCTTTTTCTTGTCTGATTTTGGCTAGGATTTCCAATACTATGTTGAATAAAAGTGGTGAGAGTGGACATTCTTGTCTTCTTATCTTAGGGGAACAACTTTTAGTTTTTCGCCGTTGAGTATGATGTTAGCTGTGTGTTTTTAATAGATGGCCATTATTATATAGAGGTATGTTCCTTTCAGACCTACTATGTGTGTGGGGTTTTATAATGAATGAATATTGTTTCTTATGCTTTTTCTGCATCTGTTGAAACGATCATATGGTTTTTATCCTTTCTCTTGTTGATATGTGATGTATCACCTTGATTGATTTGTGAATGTTGAACCACTTTTGAATCCCAGGAATAAATCCCAGTTGATCACAGTGAATGATTTTTTAATGCATTATTAGATTCAGTTGGTAATATTTTGTTGATGATTTTTACATCTATGTTCATTAGTGATTTGGGCCTTTAGTTCTCTTTTTTAGTAGTGTCTTTTTTTTATTACTTTTTGTTTTTAATAGTTTATTGTCATGTTGGTTTCCATACAACACCTTTAGTAATGTCTTTACCTTGGTTTTGTTGTCAAGGTAATACTGGTCTCATAGGATGAATTTGTAAACTTTCCTTCCTCCTCTATTTGAATTATTTTAGAAGTATAGATATTAACTCTTTAAATGTTTGATAGAATTCACCTATGAAGCCATCTGGTTTGGACTTTTGTTTTTGTGGGGAGTTTTTAAATTACTGATTCAATTTCATCATTGGTAATCAGTCTGTTCAAGTTTTTTATTTCTTCCTGATTCAGCTTTTATAGTTTATGTCTCTAGGAATTTATCCATTTCTTCCGGGTTGTCTAATTTGTTGACATTGTAGTTCTTTGTTCTTCTCTTGCATTCTTCTCTCGCATTTGACTGGCTTTATTTACTGATTTTACTTGAATATTTTCCTCTTTATTTTTTGCATATCTTTTACTAGTTTTTGATTTGTGGTTACCATTAGGTTTATTTAATATATGCATAAGGCATATAGCAATCTGTATTAAGTTGGTGGTTCATAAGTTTGAACCCATTTTTTTTAATGTTTTATTTATTTCTGAGAGAGAGGGAGAGAGGCAGCATGAGCAGGGGAGGGTCAGAGAGAGAGGAAGACACAGAATCCGAAGCAGGCTCCAGGCTCTGAGCTAGCTGTCAGCACAGAGCGCAACATGGGGCTCAAACCCACGAACCATGAGATCATGACCTGAGCCGAAGACAGACATTCAACTGACTGAGCCACCCAGGCACCCCAGTTTGAACCCATTTTAAAAGCACTAAACTTTTATTCCTTCTCACATATTAGGTATATGGTGTCATACTTTAAATCCTTTTATTTTGTGAATTCCTTGACTCATTTTTATAGATATACTTAATTTTACTACTTTTGTGCTTCCTATTGTTCTTACTTCTGCTTATATCCTTTCCTTTCTACGCAGAGTCCCCTTTAGCATTTCTTGTAAGTCTGGTTTAGTGGTGATGAATTCCTTTAATGTTGTTTGTCTGGGAAACTATTCATCTCTCTTTCTATTCTAAATGATAACCTTGCTGGGTAGAGTATTCTTGGTTGCAAGGGTTTTTTTTTTTTTTTTTCTTTCAGCACTTTGAATACATCATGCCATTCCTTTCTGGCCTGCATAGTTTTTGCTGAACCAGCTGGTAGCATTATAGGGTTTCCCTTATATGTAACTGGGTGGTGGTTGTTGTTTTTTCCTCTTACTGCTTTTAAAATTCTCTCTTTGTCACTACTTTTTGTCATTTTAATTGTTATGTGTCTTAGTATGGACCTCCTTAGGTTGATTTTGTTGAGGCCTCTCTGTGCCTCCTGGGTCTTAATTACTGTTTTCTTTCTCAGAATTGAGATGTTTTCAGCTATTATTCAGATAAATTTTGTACCTCCTATTCTCTTTCTTCTCCTGTGATCCCTATAATGTGAATGTTATTATGCTTGATGGTGTTCCTGAGTTCCCTTAGTTTATTTTTATTTTTTATTGCTGTTTTTTCTCTCTCCTGTTCAGCTTAATTGCTTTCTGTTACTCTTTCCTCCATGTTGCTGATCTGTTCTTCTCCTTCCTCTGGTCTACTATTTATTCCATCTAGTGTATTTTTAATTTCAGTTACTGAATTCTTTGTTTCTTATTGGTTCTTTTTTTATGTTTTTAATCTCTTTCTTAAGGGTCTCAGTGAGTTCCTCCCCTCCAGTTTTCAAAGCCAGATGTTAATAGGGATTCTTCTTGCCACTGGGTACCCCCGTGCCTGGGGTACCTCTTCCCTCCCCAAGTCTGTGGTGTCACCTGTCCTGCAAAAGTCCCATTAGTCAGGTTGGTATTTGACCACCCTCCATCCTTCCTACCCTTTTGAATGTGGCCTCTTCTCTACATTTAGCTGTGGAGAGTTTCTCCTACCAGTCTTCTCATTGTTTTATTGATTATTTACACTACTGTGGATGTTATCTACATGTGTCTGTGGGATTGAGGCAAGACTAAAATCCTCCTTCCCCATCATCTTCCTCAGAAGTCTCATTTGGTTTTTTTTTGGGGGGGGTTATTAGAACTAATGCATAAACATTCATTAGGTTTTGTGTGCCCATATATTTTCATTTCTTTAGGGTATGTACCTAAGAATGAAATTGCTTAGGGGCGCCTGGGTGGCTTAGTCGGTTAAGCGTCCGACTTCTGCTTAGGTCATGATCTCGCGGTTCATGGGTTCGAGCCCCGCGTCGGGCTCTGTGCTGACTGCCAGCTCAGAGCCTGAAGCCTGTTTCAGTCTGTGACTCCCTCTCTCTCTGACCCTCCCCTGCTCATGCTGTCTCTCTCTCTCTCTCCTAGAAATAAATAAAACATTAAAAAAAAAAAAGAATGAAATTGCTTAGTTGTATAGTAATTTATTTAACCTTTCAAGAAACTGCCAAACTCTCCAAAGTCAGTGCACCATTTTGTATTCCTGCTAGCAACATGTGAAGATTCAAGTTTTTTCTCATTCTTTTTAATTTCTGTCTGTGTAGATATAGACCTCCTAGTGAGTATGCAGTGGTATCTCACTGAGATTTTGATTTGCATATACCTGAAAACTAATAATATTGAGCATCTTGATGTGGTTATTTGTATATCTTTGTAAAGAAATGTCTACTCAAATTCTTTGCTCATTTTTAAAAATGTATTTATTTAAATTATTTAAATTCAAGTTAGTTGATATACAGTGTTGTATTGGTTTCAGGAGCAGAACTCAGTGATTCATCACTCACATAGAACACCCAGTGCTCATCCAACTGCCCTCCTTAATGCCCATCACCCATTTAGCCCATCCACCCACCCATCTCCCCTCAAGCAACCCTCAATTTGTTCTCTGTATTTAAGAGTCTCTTACTGGTTTGCCTCCCTCTCTGCTGTTATCTTCTGTTTCTTTTCCTTCCCCTATGTTCATCTGTTGTGTTTCTCAGATTCCACGTATGAATAAAATCATATGATATCTTTCTCTGACTTATTTCACTTAGCATATTACACTCTAGTTCCATCCACATTGTTGCAGATAGCAAGAATTCGTTCATTTTTATTGCTGAGTAGCATTCCAATGTGTGTGTGTGACACATACTACATCTTTACCCATTTGGACATTTGGACTCTTTTCATAATTTGGCTAATATTGACAGTACTACTATAAACATTGGGATGTATGTGCCACTTCAAATCAGCATTTTTGAATCCTTTGGATAAATACCCAGTAGTGTAATTGCTGGCTTATAGGTGAAATAGAAGATAAAATTATGGAAAATAATGAAGCTGAAAAAAAGAAGGAAAGGAAATTACTAGATCATGAGGGGAGACTTTGAGAAATAAATATTCCATGAAATGAAACAATACTTGTATCATAGGAGTCTCAGAAGGAGAAGTCTGGGAAAAAGGGGCAGAAGGTTTGTTTGAAGATATTATAACTGAGAACTTCCCTAATCTAGGGGAGAAAACAGGAATTCAAGTCCAAGAGGCACAGAGAACTGCATTCAAAATCAACAAAAACAGTTCAACACCATGGAAATATCATAGTGAAATTTGCAAAACATGAAGAGAGAATTCTGAAAGCAGCTAGGGACAAATGGTCCTTAACCTACATGGGTAGACACATAATGCTAGTAGCAGACCTGTCCACTGAAACTTGGCAGGCCAGAAAGAGTAGCCAGAAATATTCAACGTGAATGGGAAAAATATGCAACCAAAAATCTTTATTCATCAGTGCTTATCATTCATTCAGAATAGAAGGAGAGATAAAGATTTTCCCAGACAAACAAAAACTAAAGGAGTTCCTGACCACTAAACCAGCCCTGCAAGAAATTTTAAGGGGGCCTCTTTGAGATGGGGGGGAGGAAACCAAAGCAACAAAGACTAGAAATGGCCAGAGAACATCTCCAGAAACACCAACTCTACAGGTAACACAATGGCACTAAAGTCTTATCTTTCACTAATAATGTAAATGTCCTAAATGCTCAAATGACATAGGGTATCAGAATGGGTGTAAAAAGGGGCGCCTGGGTGGCTTAGTCGGTTAAGCGTCCGACTTTCGCTTAGGTCATGATCTCACGGTTCGTGGGTTCGAGCCCCGCGTCGGGCTCTGTGCTGACTGCCAGCTCAGAGCCTGGAGCCTGTTTCAGTCTGTGACTCCCTCTCTCTCTGACCCTCCCCTGCTCACGCTGTCTCTCTCTCTCTCCTAGAAATAAATAAAAAATAAAACATTTAAAAAAAAAAAAGAATGGGTGTAAAAAAAAAACAAGATTCATCTATATGCTCCCTACAAGAGACTCATTTTAGACCTAAAAACACCTGCAGATGGAAAGTGAGGGGATAGATAACCATCTGTCATACTAATGGAGGTCTAAAGAAAGCCAGAGTAGCAATACTTAATCAGACAAACTAGATTTTAAAACAAAGACTATAACAAGAGAAGAAGAAGGGCAACGTATCATAATTAAGGGGTCTATCTAGCAAGAAGATCTAACAATTATAAATATTTATGCTCTCAACTTGAGAGCACCCAAATATATAAATCAATTAATAATAAACATAAACTCAATGATCATAATACCATAATCGCAAGAGACTTTAATACCCCCACTTAACAGTAATGGACATATCATCTAAGCAGAATATCAACAAGGAAATAGTGGCTTTGAATGACACACTGGGCTGGATGGACTTAACATATATATTCAGAACATTTCATCCTAAAGTAGCAGAATATACATTCTTCTCTAGTGCACATTGGACATTCTCCAGAATAGATCACAAGTTGGGTCACAAATCAGCCCTCAACATATACAGAAAGATCAAGATCATACCATGCGTATTTTCAGATCAAAATCCTACGAAACATGAAGTAAATCAGAAGAAAAAATTTGGAAAGCGCTTAAATACATGGAGTTAAAGAACATCCTACTACAGAATGAATGGGTTAACCAGGAAATTAAAGAAGAAATTCTTTAAAATACATGGAAGCAAATGAAAATGAAAACACAACAGTCCAAACCCTTTGGGAGGCAGCAAAGACAGTCCAAAGAGGAAAGTACATTGCAATTCAAGCCTAGCTCAAGAAGCAAGAAAGGTCCCAAATACATAATATAACCCTGTGCCTAAAGGAGCTAGAAACAAGCAGCAAATAAAACCTAAAGCTAGGAGAAAAAGGAAAATAATAAAGATTAGAGCAGCAATAAATGATATAGAAACAACAACAATAACAAAAAACAAAACTGTAGAATGGGGGCACCTGGGTGTCTCAGTCAGTTAAGCATCTGACATAGGCTCAGGTCATGATCTCATGGTTCATGAGTTCCAGCCCCACATAGGGTTCACTGCTGTCAGCACAGAGCCCATTTGGGATCTTCTGTCTTCCTCTCTATGCCCCTCCCCCCAAAATAACATTTTTTTAAAAATCAGTAGAACAGATCAATGAAACTAAAAGCTGGTTTTTTGAAAGAATAAGCCAAATTGATAAACCCCTAGCCAGCCCTTGCTAGTTTTTAAACTAGGTTATTTATTGTTGAGTTGTATCTTTTATATATTATGGATATCAGTTCTTTATCAGTAATATGATTTACAGATATTTTTCTCCGATTATTTGTATTCTGTTTTCNTGGATTATTTGTTTTTTGGGTGTGGAGTTTGGTGAGTTCCTTATAGATTTTGGATACTGGCCCTTTATCTGATATGTCATTTGCAACTATCTTTTCCCATTCCGTCAGTTGCCTATTTAGTTTTGGTGATTGTTTCCTTTGCCGTGCAGAAGCTTTTTATCTTGATGAGGTCCCAATAGTTCATTTTGGCGCTTGACTGCCTTGCCTTTGGGGATGTCACACTTATTTCTCAATACAATGTTTTTCAGCTGCTATGTATACAGAAAAATTTATATATACCTCAAATCAGTACATTTTAAATACAGTAATATACAAGCTGAATTACAATCCACATAGAATGTGCAAAATGTCAGGATTACATATAGACACTGTGAAAAATGCACTGTCAACAAAGGGGATGTGTAATACGCTACTGTGTGCAAAGCAAAATATTAACTGCGTTGTTAATTTTAAACATTTAACATCCTAACATGAGTGTCTATTATTTATATTTGCATCTTATTATATTTTAATACAGTTCAGGAAATTGGTTGGGGTTTAAGATTGACATAAACGCATTTTTAAAAATTTAAAGTAATGTGAAGTAGGCTTCCTGTTAACATCTTCACACATAATGGATTCATTTTAGGAATGGATTACTAACAGTGAGAGGGAGATTTCCAGTATGGACCCTTTGCTTGCAACTACTGGACACAACATCGTACTGTACATTAGACAGAAGGAACTATATGCTCCCTGTAACACCTGATGATGTTGAAATCTGGAAATTGCATGTATCTGTTGCTACCCTTACTGTAATGGATTCTTTTCCATGACTGACTTTCTTACCTCCCTAAACTGTGATATAAAATATGCAGATAAAAACTTTGATAAAAACTAAGACCTCAATCTCATAACCTTGGATAAAGACACCCAAAACCACAATCAATGAAAGACAAAACACATAAATTAAACTTCATCAACTTTAAAATTTTTATGTTTCAAAGGACACCATCAAGAAAATGAAAAGACACGGTAAAGGAAACAATCAACAAAACTAATAGGCAACTGACGGAATGGGAAAAGATAGTTGCAAATGACATATCAGATAAAGGGCCAGTATCCAAAATCTATAAGGAACTCACCAAACTCCACACCCAAAAAACAAATAATCCAGTCAAGAAATGGGCTGAAGACATGAACAGACACATGTCCTCCGAAGAGGACATCCAGATGGCCAACAGACACATGAAACGATGCTCAGCGTCCCTCCTCATCAGGGAAATGCAGATCAAAACCACACTGAGATACCACCTGAAGCCGGTCAGAGTGGCTAAAATGAACAAACCAGGAGACTCTAGATGCTGGTGAGGATGTGGAAAAACGGACACCCTCCTACACTGTTGGTGGGAATGTAAACTGGTGCAGCCCCTCTGGAAAACAGTGTGGAGGTTCCTCAAAAAATTAACAATAGAACTCCCCTATGACCCAGCAGTAGCACTGCTAGGAATTTACCCAAGGGATACAGGAGTGCTGTTGCATAGGGGCACATGTACCCCAGTGTGCATAGCAGCACTCTCAACAGTAGCCAAAACATGGAAAGAACCTAAGTATCCATTAATTGATGAATGGATCAAGAAGATGTGGTATATTTATACAATGGAATACTGCATGGCAATGAGAAAGAATGAAATATGGCCATTTGTAGCAACATGGATGGAACTCGAGGGTGTTATGCTGAGCAAAATACGTCAGGCAGAGAAGGACAGATACCGTATGTTTTCACTTATAAGTGGAACAGGAGAAACTTAACGGAGGACCATGGGGGAGGAGAAGGGGAGAAAATAGTAGGGGAGAGGGAGGGAGGTAAACCATGAGAGACTCCTGAATACCGAGAACAAACTGAGGGCTGATGGGGGTGGGGGTGAGGGGAAGGGGAGTGATGGGCATGGAGGAGGGCACTTGTTGGGATGAGCACTGGGTGTTATATGGAAACCAACTTGACAATAAAATATTTAAGAAAACTAAAAAAAGAGAAATGTGTTCTATGAAGTTTGAGTATTAAAAACCAAGAGGAATTCCAAGAAAGTATTTTCCATAGAAACATTCCTCAGAGAGATATGCCTGTTTTTATTGAGCATCTGTACTGTACAAGGGATGCAGTTCTTGTCCATTTAATCCCATATTTTATATAAAAAATGGTTGTGTTTATTAACCCCATCCTAGATACTCTAAAACTCATATAGAATATAAAAGATAAATTCTTTTTTCTTAGCTAGATATACTCTACCTTCTCTTCTTTATGGAAAATTATGAAACATCTCATCAGATAAGTTCTGGATTCTAAAATTAGCTTTGTTCGGGTATCACCCTAGTCAAGTCACTTCCCTTCCCTAGGCTGTACTTTTTTATAATTTGAGAAGTAGTTTGCATTAGAAGATTTCTACGGTTCTGTCCAGCTCTAATTATTTATGTTTTGCTTGAAGCACATCATATATGTAGTTTGTGTTAGCAGAAAATATTCAGATGAGTGAAACAGTATTTAAAGCTCCTCCCTCATAAAATAGTCAGGTTTTTCCTAAATGGCTTTCATCTTGTAATCACTCTCAGAGAAGCCCAGGTGTTACCTTATTTAGAAATTATGCTCTGATCTTATAGCATTGGAACAGTGATCAAAAATTGTTTTTATGTCTATTTTGTTCATTTAAAATATGTTATTAGCAAGTATTAAGAAAAAGCACATGAACCACAAAATTGATTAACTTTTGACATATATATTTCTAAGTGAACGTCTATAATAGGAAAAGGGCAATGGAAAGATAAATTTGGCAGTGTTAATAGGCAAGCCCTCATTGGAGTATTTTTTTCTTTTTCTAAGCATTACTCTGCCACCGGTGAAGTCTCATTATTTCTAAGTGTCCTAATCAATAAGGTCATGAAAGATTGATTTCAGTAGCTGTCACTGTGTTTATGACAAGAAGCACATAGAGTCATTTATAGGAGTGGGCAGTAATTCTCCTGTTAACTAGCAAGTCAGGGAATCCGTAAGCCCATCTTACATGTCTTTAGGTAGTGACGAGAATCTCAGTGGTGTTCATCACTGACAGAGGAGGAGACTAATATTGTTAATTGAATTTCCCTAAAGAGAACAAAAATATACCATCATGTAGGGGGAAGGAGAGAAGGGGCAAATCTATACAAATCTCCAGTATGTATGAGTTGGTTGAATTGATTTTCCTCTGCTAATGGCCTGGGATAGATACAGAATTGTCATCAGAAAATATAAAGTTGATTACAACAGCTCCTTCCCACTTAAGAGTTTCAAAAGTCTTAAGAGTGGCAACCAACAATTTTTCAAATAAAACATATGTATTTAAATACATGTAACTTAAAATAAAACATTTTAGCTTTGTTTTTTAAATAATGTAGAAAAATGTGTAACACTTAAACATTTTCTCATTATTATAGGTATGATTTTTAAGGACCACACAATATTCTAAAATATGAGAATACTGTAATTTATTTGGCTAATCCTCTATTTAGGAGATCATAGGGCTTACAAAGCCTTTCTTAAAGAAAAATAACCTTTATTACTGTAATATATTTTTGTTAATAAAAAATAAAGCAATGTAGACATATTGAATAAAAATAGGATAAGTGAAATCACCCTCATTTTCCTACTCTTTCTCCTTAGATGTAACAACTATTAACAGTTTGGGAAATATCCTTCCATATATTTGTCTGTGTATTTTCCGGTGCATATATACATACATTTTTTTCTTATCAAAAAATATCAAGCTGTATTTATTGTTCTTTTCAGTTAATAGCATATTGTGAATTATCATTCTGTGTCAGCACTTGTAGATCTAGTTAACTCTCCTTTTTAATGAACTGGGTTGTTTTTCATTTAAAAGAAATGCCTTGAAAAATTAAACTCTCTTTTTTTTTTTAAACTATCATCTGAAAGGGAATACAGTGAAAAGGAAAGTCCTCTTTTACTCTATCTTGGCAATTCTTTTGAAAGACTGCGTAGTATTCCATGAAATAGGTGCACCAGTAACTTATCTAACCATTTTCCTATTGGTAGACATATGTTTGGATTGTTTTGGAGATTTTGCTTTTTCACAAGTGGTTCAGTGGACCTCCTTGTACATATGTCATCATGGACTTGGGCTTATTTTCTAGAATAGATTTACTAGATGTGATATTGAAATTTTGATCTTTTTTTATTTTTTTTTTAATGTTTATTTATTTTTGAGGAGGGAAACAGACCATGAACAGGGGAGGGGCAGAGAGAGAGGTAGACACAGAATCTGAAGCAGGCTCCAGGCTCCGAGCTGTCAGCGCAAACCCGACGCAGGGCTTGAACTCATGAACAGTGAGATCATAACCTGAGCTGAAGTCAGACGCTCAACTGACTGAGCCACACAGGCGCCCCTGAAATTTTGATATTGAAAAAAATCACCTAGATTATCCTTCAGACATGTTAAAAAGCAGTTATCCCTGTGTAATTAGGATTAGTAGTTAAGCCCAAAAGTCAAACCAAGGACATCATTATAAATGATACCTAAATACTTTTGATACTTGTTTTTATACAAAACATTCAAATTTATATTCATTTTCCAATCTTCTGATATAGGGGCAAGGCTTTTCTTTGTGAATAATTGTCTTCTTTTGAATTCCCTTAGTTATTCTTACACAAGTAATATCTGTAATATGATATCTACAAATTCTACTTTCAGGGCTTTTTTTAAGTTTATAACAATCTGAGTTCATGATCAGTCCTCTAGATTTTTACATTTTTCTCCCCAGTCATTTCACTGGTGTCAGTTATACCTAATTTTCTGGCAGTTTTGTCTAGTAACTGCTATCATTAAATCTTTCCAAAGCATTAAATTAGTTTTTATAGAAACTTGTTCTAACACATCACTGGTATACTTGACATTTAGTTAAATTACATAATATGGTAAATGGTCATTTGACATAAACTTGTTTTAGGACAAACAGAACTTGTGATAACACTTGGAGGCAAGAATGTTCACTGGGATATAGGTATCAGTCTACAAATTTTACTGAGGAAATGGAGAATGTCTACTAATTAATTCATCATTTTGGCCATGTGGAGATCCACTAAAAGTGTTTCATACTATACTAATTCATATTCCTATCAATGGTTTTCAAGAGTCCATTTCCACTCAACCTTGCCAAAAGTAGGCATAATTAATCCATAAGGCATTTNCTGCTCACGCTCTCTCTCCTAGAAATAAATAAAAATTAAAAAAAAAAAAAAAGAAAGAAAGAAAAAGATGCTTTGAGCCCACCACAGACTTCCTACATAAAAACCTCCAAAAAATAACCTCCAGTTACTGCAAAAAGTAATTTTGAGATGCAGCCAGGGTTGGGAATCATCATAAACCAGAGTGCTTCATCAGCTCGTTTGTCTTCTTAAAGGATTGTAGAGTCCTTGAGGATCCTTGTCTCTGTGTCCCTAGAACCTAGTTTAGTGTCTGACATATTAATAGATACTCAACACAGACCTACTGAAGAAACCACAAAATTAATGAGTGATTGAAATTATTCGTTAACAAGGAAAATGGTAAGGAGTAAACTTATGTTATGAACTTTGCCTATAAATATAAAAGGTTTTCATAAAAGGTATAAGGTATACAATTCCAATTTCTTTGAGGATTGAATGAAAAATAGGTCAAAATGTACAACACCATAGACTATGCATTAGGAAGACCTTATTGCCTATAAAGATTATGAAACTATATTAATAAATAGATAATTTGTGAAGAGTGTGGACTTCTTTCCATAAGTGGGTAGCTAGACAAAATCCTGTATACTGAGGATTTAAGCCAAAGAATCCATGCTATGCAGTTCTAAGACTTTGGGACCAAGACAGACTTGGTGGGAAAAGTTAGAATAATATGGTCCCAGGGTGGACCAGACCAAGACTATAAAGTACTTACCTGAGGCTATTCTGGGGTAGTTTGGGTCTTTGCTATAAAAATGGGGCTGAGCATCTTGGCTGATATGAAAAGCAGAGGAAGGGCAGAAGCAAGAAAAAGCAGCATGACTGTACCTATGAGGAACAGAAACAGATGGAAACTGCCACACAGATTGGGTCTAGAAATAAGTTAGAACTAGACTGTGACTAGAGAGTATTGTTGAGTGACCTCTTTCTCTGGCATTGGGTTTGTTCAGAAACAGGTTCATAAGAAACTATAGAATGCTTAACATGTAACTAATATTTTATGAAAAATAAGACTGATCCAACCAGTGGGAAGAACCAGACTGGGTAAAAATAATTCATGCTTTTGTCTTTGATTTTATGATTACATGTTTTACAAAAAGACCTAGTGCTTTTGATTTAAAATATAGTAATTTAGGCATGTGTCAGTGGCTCAGTTGGTTGAGTGTCTGACTTTGGCTCCAGTCATGATCTCACAGTCGTTAGTTCGAGCCGCTCATAGTGTTCACTGCTGTCAGCACAGAGCCTGCTTCAGATCCTCTGTCCCCCTCTCTCTCTGCCCCTTCCCTGCTCGTGCTCTCTCTCTCTCAAAAATAGATAAAACATTTAAAATATATATATAACAATAAAGTAGGAATAAAGCTGTGTCAGTTGTTTTAGCTGATATGATCAAAATAAAATATACAGATTCCTCTGTTTTCATTTGCATAGTAAGACTGTCTCCCTTCTCTAGTCTTTTTTTTTTTTTTAAGAGTTCTTTGTAGTACATTGTATATATTCAGGTTATTGGCAGAATGATGGAAGATTAACCATAAATCCATTAGAAAAGTTAAGATTTTAATTTGCCATATAGTGCAGTCTAATTACCTTATATAAAATGTATAAAATAATTTAATAGATATAATTGTGGACAATAAGAAGCCAAGTCTTTGATTTTAGACTCATTTAGTAGATTTGATGCTATGTCTTGAAGTGACCTCTATTTTTTAAAACACTTTCTAAGCATATTTAGAAGTCAAAAAATTTTAACGTATTTGTTCTTCATGTTAAAAATCATCTAAGTGTGTATAGCCCAGCAATACAGATGTGGGAATTAGAAACATTTATAGACTGATATAAAATTTCAGTCAGCAATATTCTGACTTATCCAGATTTCCCATACTGTCCAAAATTAGAACATTTTCATGCAGCCTTTCCTACGCCAAAGTGGCATAAAGAGTATCCCTTGACTTACGTTAGTACCTGTTTTTTTGCTAAGTGAAGGAGGTCCAAAGAGGATTTTCACTTTTATGAAATGCTAATTGCTTCTTTGCTTTACACTATTTCAGCTTACAAAAGGGTTCATAGGAGAAAGAACACTCTCCTTTCAGATAGTGGATGAAACCTGTACTAATGGAAGTCTTTTGTAAATGTGAGGTGGTATAATGGGAACTTTCAAAAAGCAGAGGTACCTGTAATTTGTAAATATAAATGCCGTTTAATTTAATCTTATTTATAATTGTGAAGTACTAGACTTTGGCTTGCAGAACCATCTTAAAAGCTAACTTGAAGTCTTCATGAGAACTGAACTGGACTTGTGTAACTTCTGTTCACTGGACTTGCTTAACTTCAGGAAAGCTCTGCAAAGAAGTAATAACAATTCTCTTTTACACAGTTGAAGAAAGGAAAGAATGAGATTCATTATATCTTACAGAAAATTGGAAGTATAAATTTTATATTATACTCTTCTACCTAAAATAATTTAAAAACCAGAAATTAAGGCTCATAGGATTTTAAAATTCTGTTCTAATTAAAAACTGCCCTTAAGGGTAAAAAGAAAGTTTACCCTTTTTCTACTAGTTTCGGATTCTTTTGTCTCTCATATTACTTACTCTTGCCTCAACTAACTTGTGACAATATCTTTGGTGCATATTTTTTTAAGACTGATGACAACACTTATGACCTCCCAAAGCTGCTCCCTTGGTGACCACTAATGGTTTATCTAGTGTCAAACAAGATCTTTGTTTTCTCGATTTTAGATAAATTTGCAGCCCACTGCTTCACCAGTCATGATGTCAGTTGTTTACATTTCAGCAAAATGTTTGTCGTAACTTTCAAATACTGGGGAACTGTGGACAGACGGTGTTTATCATGTTGTAGAGACTGTCAGAAATGGTTGGCCTCAACATAACTGAGTCGATCTTAGTGTTTACATTTTAATCTGCAAACTGTCAGGCCTGCTCACTATAGTGACCAATTGCAGCATGAGAAGATGAATAGCACAGAATTTTTATACTGGTTGCCATATATTGCTCTGAATTAGTCTTTTTGAAAAGTGTTTTACAGTGATGATGGCTGAAGAATGAGAAGAAGCCATTCCTGCATCGGAAATGATACTACTATTTTGGTTAATGACCCTCTTCCAAAAGTGCAGTGAGGAAACTCACATGTAGAATGTGTTTCCTGTGGGTGATATTCTTGTCATCTCCAAGTGAGGTCAGAAAAATGTGCTCACAGGTAGACAGAAGAGGAGCTCTTAGAAAGGAGGGATGGCTCCTTGCTTGCACTATGCTCATTTCCATTGTTACAGCCAGTTAAAGCCTGTTTCTCAGTTTCAGGCATTTATTCAGCCACTTACTGAGCAAGAGTGAGGGGGCTGTATTGCTTACGCTGTGTCCATAGATCATATACATGTATATAAATATTGACATATTGAATTTTTAAAAGTACACTTCCTTCCTGACTGCCTACATGCCACTTCCTTATGGAACACTCATTCACTGAAGCCAACCCGTACTTATTCTTCAAAACTAATCTCAGTAAACTCCACCTTCAGAACCTTACTCCAGTCTGCTATTTATGTTTATTAACATCTTTGCCCGGCTTTGTTATAGCTGCATAATATAATTTGTCATACTAAGTATAGTCTCCTAAAAGGTAGGGGCTGTTTTATTTAACCATATATCATTAATGTAAAGAAGAGTGTTTGGCATATAGTAGATGCTAAATAAATGCTAAATTATTTCATTTAGGACATCTTCTGATCCTAGCATTCATGGCCTCCCTTACTTTTTTCTCATTCCTCACCTTTCCAAAGGCATCATTACTTGTTGATCAGAACAGCATCCTCTATATTGTGCCTATTCCTTCTTTTCTGCATTTCCTCTTGATGTTTCTGTAATAGGCCCCTATTTCCATTATCCATGTGTACTGTTTTTTACAAGACTCAAGTTGCATTTCCTTAAGAAAGCCTATGTTTAACTCAATCCTTGATGTTTTAGAGTGCTGTAAGTAATATAGGTCCTCAGGATACTTACTGAAAAAAATGTATTAGACTATAACTAATAATACTGTATTATGTTTGAAAGTTACTGAGGAAATAGATCTTAAAATTTCTTGTCACAAGAAAAAACAATTTATAGCTATGTATGGTGATGGATGTTAACTAAGCTTTTTGTGGTAATAATTTTGCCATATATACAAATATCAAATTATTTTGTTGTACACCTGAAACTAATATAATTCTATTTGTCAATTATATCCCAATAAAAAATAATCAGGCAAAAAAATGATAGATAAATTGATGAGTGAAAAGTCAATATTAGCCTGTAGACCTAAGAAAGGAAAAAATATAGTAAACAAAGAGGAAAATAAGTGATGGGAAAAATAATCTTAATGGAATTTGAATATTAGTCATGTATTGTCAGTGTGGTCATCTCTATGACAGGGAGGGCAGTCTCACAGAAAGGATAAGCCTCAGTTTCTTGTCCCAGATGTGCCATTACCTGGATGTGTGCCCTTGGGACTGACAAAACCTATTAGCTTCAATTTCCTTATGTATGAAGCAATAGTTTTGAGAGTTCTTTTAGCTCTCCACTCAAGGAGTCTTGCAGATAAGTGAAAGTGGCAAAACTTTTCTGAGTAGAACTATTTGGGAGATTGATTGAACTTAATCAATGTGTGTCTCTGGAACCATACTGCAGAAACTTTCCCTGCTGGAAGAGTTGTATCGTCATGGCAGAGGGGGAGTTGTAGGTTATTATGACTAAAGAGGACAAGCGTTGTAAGATTTCAAGACAATGGTTGCATCATTTAAAGAGAATTTAAATTTTTCCCCCCAGTGATTGCCTCAAGGCAGAATTATAGAAGAGTAGAATATGAATTAGAAAGCTTTCAGCAAGCAGCATCAGAAGTTGATGGAATCTCAGAATAGATGCACTATTCCTCCAACTCTAGAATGTTAATAATAATAATGCTTATATTTGCAGACTCTATCATGATTTCCAGAGAGTCATTTGCACTGCATATGAGCAGATCCTCTTAAAAAGTTAGGTCAAAGGGGTGCCTGAGTGGCGTCCAACTTCGGCTCAGGTCATGATCTCACAGTTCATGAGTTCGAGCCCCACGTTGAGTTCTGTGCTGACAGCTCAGAGCCTAGACCCTGCTTCAGATTATATGTCTCCCTCTCTCTCTTTCCCTTCCTGCTCGTGCTCTTTCTCTCTCTCTGTCTCTCAAAAATAAACATTAGAAAAAAAAATTTTAAGTTAGACCAGAGCCAATAAGCCCATGGGAGTTGGAATAAGGACAAGAAAGTGAAGGATACCTGGTGGGGAGTGGCAGGTGGGAGAGAACTTATGTTTTATCTACTGCATCACAGAGATGATGCGTTTGGTTGTTAGGGGATGATTTTGATGATATGTGTTTCTCTACCATGCCCTGATACCAAAGAGAAAAGGAAATTTGTTGAGCAAAAGACCATAAACACAACCTAGGCATCTAATTCATTGACTTTACCAAAGATTGGTAGATAGACCACCTCTGTGGGATCCTGAAGGCTACCTTTACACAGAGCTAGATGATACTTAGAAGTACAAGACATCTCTAAGCAATGTAATTAAGTAGGTACAGGCTAAAAATCATAATTAAAACTTATTTTGTGCCAAATATCATTCTGAGTTTTTAACCTGTATTAACACAGTTAATCCTCACAGCAACTCTGTTGTTTTTATTATCCCAGTTTTTACACATGAAGAAACTGAGGCTGTAGTCCAGGTTTCTATAGCAAATAAGTGGAGAACCAGGAGTTGAAAACAGATAGCTTCCTGTCAGAGCCCATGCTATAAATCACTATGATGTACTGACTAAAGCAGGTCAACATTTATCTTGCCACGTCTTACTTGAGTATGCATCTGAATGTGACTGTCTTTAACTCCTTCAACAAGTATTGGGACTGTCCTTCACACATTCTCATAAGCTACAACTAACTATAAGAGTCCTATTTTCCGTATAGAAAGATACCTTTTTATCGGGAGTGTTTTTCCAGCCCAGTAAAGGAAAACAATCATCTTATCCCAAGTGGTTTGATCTTTTGATTTCCTCTACCAACTTAAATAGATTAAAATAGCAGGTTTTAATTTAGGATCTATTATATGTCCTCAGCTTTTCCTAAAATATTCATAAGAAATACCAGTGTTATGAAGGCTAATGTATTTATAATCAACTTAATTTTGATCTGAAATTTACAAACTTCAGCCTTCAATTTTTGTTATATTCAGTTAAGTAATTGCTTTTATCTCTTTGATCCAAAACCAATTTTTAATTACAGTTGATCCTTGAAACAGTATGGCAGTTAGGAGTGCTGACCTCCTGTGCAGTTGAAAACCTGTGTATACCTTTTGAGTCCCCAAAAACTTAACTACTAATAGCCCACTATTGGCTGGAAGCCTTACTGATAAAATAAACAATTAATACATATTTTGTGTATGTATTATATATTGTATTCATACAATAAAGTAAGCTAGAGAAAAGACATTATTAAAAGCGTAAGAAAGAGAAATACATTTATAGTACTGTACTTTACTTATAAAAAATCCATGCATAATTGGACACATGCAGTTCAAACCCATGTTGTTCAAGGGTCAGCTATATATTCTTTGTGGCTTGGTGAAATATATATACACATGTAAGTTAAAAATTATTCATTTACAAGAAATATGTTTTCTTTCATTGTTACACATCTCCCTCTGTCCCTCCCTTCCTTCTTTCCTTTTCTTTTTTTTCTTCTCAGCATTGTAAAGTTGTTCTGTGAACCATGGTACATGATTAACATATGATTGTGATGATTTCCAGATACATAGCATATTCACAAGAAACAGATGCTCTCTAGTTCCCCTACTGCAAACTCAGAAACCATGTGCAGGTACACACTCTCACCACCTTCAGGTATTTGGGGGAAAAAAAACATAAGAAGAACAAGATCTTCATTAGTAAGTATGACTATGAAGGGGTTGACAAATTTGCCATGCTGTCTTTAGAACAGATCTTTCTGGACAGTGGAACCCAGGACATGATGCCTTTACATTTTTCTCATACTCAGACCATATTTAGATTATCTAAATGTGTTAAAAATATTCAGGATATGAGTTACAAGGTGAGAATGTCCATTTCTCTTTCAAAAGAGTACAATGACCAAAAAGTAATGCCGATGCCTAAGAGTAGGATTCACTTGGTCATTGAAAACCAACGAGTCACACGATTATTAAAACCTAAAGCTAAGTTATAGCATGTAGATAATATGTCTGGTAGATGCAGACTTTATTGTGTATATCCTGCCCTTTACTGTGAAAGATATTTCATCTTTCCACTGAAAGACATACAGTGTTTATTATGTAATTTGTTCTTATGAGAGCATGTTCTTGTGTTCCCGAAAACTATGTTAACAGATCCCTTAAGAAGTACATCATTTTTCCAACAAATGTAAATACTTAAACTGTGTATCAGATCCTGCTGACGCGGTACTTTTTACTACAGAAAAGTAAGGAGGCAATTAAAATACAATAGAATAAGCTGTATAGTAACAGGTCTCCTTGGTTTCATCCTCATTACTTTCAGCCTGCTGTCTACACAGCATCCAAAGCAATCCCTAAGTCACATCATTTCCACACTCAGTCCCTTTCAGAGGCACCCCAGAATATTTGGAGCAAGAGCTAAAATACGCAGGGTGGACTAGAAAGCAATAAATTTACCCCACCTTACATCTCTGACTTTTATCTCAGACTGCTTTTCCCCTCACTCACTCTGCTTTTGCTTCATGGACCTTGCTACCCCTCACATACTTCAGCACTCATCTGCCTTAGGCTCTTAAACTCACTCTTTTCTCTGCTGAAAAGCTGCATGGCTTAGTCCTATACTCAAGTGTTGTCTTCTCAAGAGGTCTTCTCTTACCTCCTTATTTAAAATCGCAGCTCCTTCTCCCTCCACTGCCCCCAGCCCCCCTCTCTATTTTTCTCTGTAGTCCTTAATCACCATGTAACATATTGATTTATATTGTTAATGACTCTCTACCTTAACTGGAATATGACTTTCATGAAAGTAGGGGGTTTTGTCTGTGCTTAATAAATACTCGTTGAATCAGTCAGTGGATAAAAGCTAAAATACAAGGTGCTGTGAGAGTACATAATCCAGTAATGAAAATCAAAGAAGACTTTTAAGTTACAGGGAAGCCAGGATTTCACAGATGAGTAGGAAGTTTTTAACAGTGTTTCAGGCAGGGAGAACAGCACTTGCAAAGACCTAGAGAGGCACAGAAGAGTGTGTGGTACTCTACTCATTCATCATGACCGGAACATTGCACCAATGGGGAATGGTGAACAGTGAGACTGCACAACAATCAGGGACCAGATAATGAAGCGTCATTGAGGAGCCACTGAAGGATTTCAAACAAGGAGTGAAGTGATTAGGCTTGCTCTTTTCTTTTGAAAAGATTCTGCAAGCTGCAATGTAGGGAGTAGATTAGAAGAAGCCATGCTTGTCGCAGGAAGGCATTTTAGGAGGCTGTGTTTTAAGTTTTTACTTAAATTTCAGTTAACATACAGTGTAATATTAGTTTCAGGTGTACAATATAGTGAACCAACACTTCCATACAGTACCTGGTGCTCATCACAAGCTCCCTCCTTAATCCCCATCACCTGTTTAACCCCTCCCCTCACCCTCCTCCCCTCTGGTAACCATCACTTTGTTTCTGTAGTTAAGAGTCTCTTTCATGATTTGCTTCTCTCTTATTTTGTCCCTTTGCTCATTTATTATGGATAATTAAGTGAGATGGTGGTAGGAATGAGAAATAGATGCATTTGAAAAGTATTTAAGAGAATCAATATTGTCTGTTTGAAATAAGGGAAAATAAAAAGCTAAAAACAGAACAGATGATGGTGGCTTTCAAGGTCAGGACTGTAAGAGAGAAAAGTAGCAAATTCCATTTTGGACATGATGTGCTTGTATGATATCCAAATGGTGGTAAATATCTGGCAGAGTTACCTATAAAAACATGGGCCTTAAACAGACACGTGAAAAGATCCTCAACATCACTAATCTTTAGGGAAAAGAAAGTCAGAACCACAAAAGATCACCTCAAACCTGTCATGATGGCTAAAATCAAAAACAAAAGAAACAACAAGTGTTGGCAAGGATGTGGAGAAAAAGGAACCCTCGTGCACTTCTGGGGAGAATGCAAACTGGTGCAGCCACTGTGGAAAACACTGTGGAGATTGCACAAAAAAATAAAATTAGAACTACAATATGTTCCAGTAATTGCACTTCTGGCTGTTAAATACAAAAATAGTAAATCAAAAAGATATATGCACTCCTATGTTGGTTGCAGCATTATTCACAATTACCACAAGTATCCTGTGATAGATGAATAGATAAAGATGTAGTATGTATGCATCCGTATACATAATGGAATATTACTGTGCATAAAAAACCCAAAAGCTTGCCATTTGCAACAATACTAGTGAAATAGGTCAGTCAGAGAAAGACAAATACCATATGATTTCACTCATGTGGAATTTAAGAAACAAAACAAAGAACAAAGGGAAAAAAGATACAGAGAGACTCAAACCAAGTAACAGACTCTTAACTACAGAGAACAAACTGACGGTTACCAGAGGTGGGTGGAGGGTTGGGTGAAATAGGTGAAGGGAATTAAAAAGTACATTTATCATGCTATGTACTGAGTACTGTATATTGAACTGTTGAATCACTATATTGTATACTTGAAACTAATACACACTGTATGATAAATGTACTGCAGCTGAAACTAAAAAAGAAAAAAGGAAAAAAGAGAATGTATTGAGAATACCAGAATAAAGGGAACTAAAATGATCAGCAAAACAGAAAACAAAAAACAAACAAACAAAACACATGGGGTTAGAAGAGGCACCTGGGCTAGAGATAGATATTTGGGATCTTCAGCTTAGATATAGTGAAGAAAACAGTAGAAATGAGTGATAATCTAAAGAGTAAAGGAAGGATAGAGCAGAAGTGTGAGGAATGGTATTATTTACTCCACAGATTGGCAAACCATGGACCAGAGCTGGCCCACTGCCAGTTTTTTAATGGCCCACAAACTAAGAATGGTCTTTATGTTTATTAGTGATTACATTTTACCTAATAGCCATGAGTTTTGCCTCTTGGCCAGCAAAACTTAAAACATTTACTATCCAGTCCCTCAAGGAAAAGCTTACTGATTTAGGCGAAAGAAGACAAGCCCTCAAAGACAAAGATAAATGTTAGCGAGAGTGATGGAGAAAATCAGAAGAATGAAGAGGAGAGATGAATGTTTTCAGATAGTTAGGGAAACTTTAGGCATGTTGGCATATCTCCTCTGCTTCAAATACATAACGCATCTCTTCGGTTTCAAATATATGACAAAAGGAAAAAATATTTAAAAAGAAAACTAAGCAGAGATAGCCAGGTCAGAAGCAAAATTGGGATTTCTGTAGACCAGAAATTGAATGAATAGAAACACAAAGCAAAAAAGGGTGGACACCAGAGTACTGTGGCACTCCTGGTCCAGAGGCAGTATGGTGACAGGATTGGGTTCCTTCAGACTGCAAGAAGTAGGTGCCCCATAGAAGGCCGTGTTCACAATCTAAGGTCAGAGTTTGGGGTAAGGACTTTTCTTTTTCTTTTCTTTCTTTTTTTTAATAGTTTATTGTCAAGTTGGTTTCCATATAACACCCAGTGCTCATCCCAACAAGTGCCCTCCTCCATGCCCATCACCCCCCATCCCCTCTCCCCCACTCCCATGGGCCCTCAGTTTGTTCTCAGTATTCAAGAGTCTCTCATGGTTTGCCTCCCTCCCTCTCCCCAACTGTTTTCTCCCCTTCTCCCCCACCATGGTCCTCTATTAAGTTTCTCCTGAAAACATATGGTATCTGTCCTTCTCTGCCTGACTTATTTCGCTCAGCATAACACCCTCAAGGTCCATCCATGTTGCTACACATGGCCAGATTTCATTGTTTCTCATTGCCATGTAGTATTCCATGGTATAGATAAACCACATCTTCTTGATCCATTCATCTGTTGATGGACACTTAGGCTCTTTCCATGTTTTAGCTATTGTGGAGAGTGCTGCTATGAACATTGGGGTACATGTGCTCCTATGCATCAGCATTTCTGTAATCCTTGGGTAAATTCCTAGCAGTGCTATTGCTGGGTCATAGGGGAGTTCTATTGTTAATTTTTTGAGGAACCTCCACACTGTTTTCCAGAGGGGCTGTACCAGTTTACATTCCCACCAACAGTGTAGGAGGGTGCCCGTTTCTCCACATCCTCACCCGCATCTAGAGTCTCCTAATTTGTTCATTTTAGCCACTCTTACCTGCATGAGGTGGTATCTCAGTGTGGTTTTGATTTATATTTCAGTGTAGGGACTTTTCTACTCATGATAGTAGGTTGAATAAAAACTGCTGTTGATCACTGCCTAGTGCATCAACTTATAGGAAGCTTCAGGCCCAAGAAGGAAGAGAACACACTGCCTCACACCCAAGAATTAAACCTCGCCACCTGCCTGCTCAGTGACTGAATCTGTGGTATCTTCAGTATCACTGGCAGAACTCTAACCTCTGAATCACCATTTATGAGACCTGTAGTGCTGGGTGCAACTATGAAGCTCCCCGACAAGGGAGCACAAAAGAATGGACAGAATAAAACCTGTCTCCCAAAATGTGCCTTCAGGCCAAAATTACAGACATGAATACATCAAATTTTAGGAAAGATAGCCATGAAACAACCTTTTAAAAGGTAGTAAGAATTTATAAAAGATATTATTTTACAGAACTACCTGAAAAAGATTTCATAGTAATAGAAACACATTTACTATGTTCAAGGAGATAATAAAAGCATCCACTTAAAATCAACAGGAACATACAAAAAAATAGGCAGAAAGGAGATAATAGATATATGAAAAAGGACTAAAGAAAGCTATGAAGTAAGAATACAATATTTGAAATTAAAAATAAAGTGAACAGGATAAAATCTAGACTGGAAGTAGACAGAGAATTAATCAATAGTTTAAGAGAGAGCTCTAAGGACTATACCCAAAACACAGCAGGAAAAAACAGATAAAAGGGGTGAAATAATGATTAAGAGTCATTAAAGAATGCAGACTGAAGGGTTCTATAGCATTTGGAGTTCCAGGAGAGAAAAGTGTACTTAGTATTTTACACTTACCATATCAGAATTTTCAAGAATCAAAGAAAGGTGTGAATTCACACATGCTGATCAAGAAAGAAGAGAGGGGTCACCTGGGTACCCCAATCAGTTGAGCGTCTCCTGATGTCACCTCAGGTCTTGACCTCAGGGTCATGATTTCAAGCCCTATGTTGGGCTTGAAGCTTACTTTAGGAAAAAAAAAAAAAAAAAAAA
>NW_027532609.1:690047-722250 GCF_008692635.1 Crocuta crocuta | reverse complement strand
AAAGTATAATAAAAAAAAAAAAAAAAAAAAAAAAAAAAGGAAGAAAATATTTAAAACTACCAGAGTAGAGACAGACTACCTAAAAAGTAGTTCAACTGATAAAAAATTTCTTGTCAGCAATAAGGTGCAAGAGACAATAGAGTAGTATCTTCACAATGTGTAATCTCAGTGAAGAATTTCATGCCAACGAAGCATGATTGAAGAATGAAGGCAAAATGAAGATATTTTTGGACCTTCAAAAACAAAGTTTTGGACCTTCAGAAATAGAACTACTCTGGGCCCTCAGTAAATCAATTGAAGCTCTGCTTCAGTCAGAGGAAAATGAGTTCATACTGAAAGAATGGGACATGTAAAATTGATGAGCCTAGAAAGTGTATAAATGCATCCATTGTTACATTAACCATTGACAATGTTAAAAAAAACTTTTTTTTCATTTATTAAAAAAAAGGAAAAAACCTAAACCTTTAGTTCTGATAATAAGACAGGAGAAAGGTACATAATTGGAAGTGAAGGTATCCTTAGGGCCTTTTACTAGAAATGGTAAAATAAGAGTTGAGGTGAAAATTTTAAGTAAGTTACTGTTCCTATGAATCAAAATTACTACATAGGAATAATGTTATAAGTTTGTATTCTAGAATAAGTATTCAAAATCAGATAAATCATAGATGAGGCCAATGATATAATAAGACAAAGATAAAATTATTTGATCTAGCCTTGAAAATCCATCAACAGGGTAAAATTCTAATAGTGATTAATTAAAATAGGCACCTTGATAAGGATGACTATATATATTTTTTTAAGTACATGCAGAAAATACAACACTACCAAAAAATAAAACTTCCTTATAGTCATATATAGGCTTAGTCAATACTAATATGAATAATATTAGTGTTTAGTTTTTCAAATTAATTTCAAATTTAATTTTTCAAACTTAAACACAATAATAATAGTGTGTAATTTTTTTCACAATTTAAGGGCAAAAGATATATACAATCTGAAGAGAAACCAGCGTATTTTTTTCACGATTTAAAGGGCCTATTTTGTCTTCTTTAAATGGTCCAGGTTTCTTAGATCTTCCCTCCATATAAACCTATAGCTAGCAGAGGAATTTTTATTTATTCCTGTGATCTTTCAAAATTAGGCTCCAATTCTTGTTTCATTTCATAAATAAATTCTCTAGTATTGACAAGTCTCTATGTGAATGATAAAAAGAAATAGAAACTGTTAACAGTAAATATCTCCAAAGTTACAGAATTAACATTTCTAAGTAGAATATGAGACTGTCCTTATTTACTGTTTCTGAGTAACAGAAACAATGCAGAGGGGGGACACCTGGGCGGCTCAGTCAGTTAAGCATCAGACTTCAGCTCAGGTTCATGGGTTCTAGCCCCACATCGTGCTCTGTGGTGCACAGAGCCCAGAGTCTGCTTCAGATTCTTTGTCTCCCTTTCTGCCCCTCCCCTGCTTGTGCTCTGTCTCTGTCTCTTAAAAATAAATAAATATTAAAAAAATTTAAAAGGTAATGCAGAGGCAAGAAATACTTATGCAGTAAGGTGTAAATAATAAGTGAATATATTTTTAAAGCATTCACTTATATATGTGCTGGTCTTGCTTCTAATGGAACCACCCATAAGCCTAATAATTAAGGGTTGCCTAGGTGGCTCGAGTCAGTTAAACATCCAGCTCTTGATTTCCACTCAGGTCATGGTCTCAGGGTTAGTGAGTTCAAGCCCTGTGTCAGGCTCTGCTGGTAGAGCAGAGCCTGCTTGGGATTCTCTCTCTGTCCCTCCCTGATTGTGTTTTCTCTCTAAATAAATAAATACATAAATAAATAAATAAATAATAATCCATCACTGTCATTATAAAAAAAAAAAAGCCTAATAATCAAAATGAAAATATCTTCCCAGGGAGTAATGATCTCTTTCTTCTCTGAACTCTAAATACATTGTATCTCTCTTAGGACAAGTACCAAGTTTTGCCTTAGCTAATAAGCTACTTGTTCAGACTTTTATCTCCACTTGCAGACACTAGTCTTGAGGTCTCATGCCACGGCCCTCTATCCTTCACAGGGCACACCAGCACAGTCGGTACACACAGTACACAAATGTTGCATGAGTGGCCATTTCGTATATCTGAGTTTTGTTTGTTTTTACTATAAACAACAAATCATCTTATAGTATGTCTTTGCATGCTGTCTTTCAAAACTATGAAAATTTTACAGGTTTTCTGGTAAAGTTTCCATTTGAATAATTGGACCATTAAGTTAAGAAACAAAACAGATGAACATAGAGGAAGGAAAAAGAGTGAGAGATGGAGGCAAACTATTAGAGACTCTTAACAATAGAAAACAAACAGGGTTGCTGGAGGAAGGTAGGCAGGGAATGTGCTAAATGGGGGTTCAAGAGTGCACTTGTGATGAGCACTGGGTATTATATGAAAGTGTTGTACTGAATCACTATATTGTACACATGAAACTAATGTTACACATGTTATCTAACTAGAATTTAAATAAAAACGTGATACAAAAAAAAAGAAAGATTTGTGTACAGCCAGTTTGTGTTGATGTTTTGAAAGACCTTCAAACCATAGTTTAATATAAAAGACTTATTTAAGTCCTGACTGTCATTTCAGTCTTAAGAGTTAGGAATTAATGGCATATGTGAAGTAACTGAGGTGGGAGAGGTTAAGTGAATTCACCCTGATCACACACAACAGTAGGGAATTTTGATAGTTGATTTATGTACCTTTTTTTTTAACTGACTTAAGACACTGAAGTGGAAAATATATCATCTTCTCCAGCATACCTGATAACATGATGTCGTTGTTATTTTTCATATATAAAACACGTATTTTCTTAAAAAAAAAAAAAAAAACACTTTCTCCCATTCAGTGCTCTCAGAGCCCTCTGATCGTACTTCTGTTAAAGCATCTACCATAGAATTATGCTGAGTTGTTTGTCTTCTTAACACAGACCCACCTTAGTACTGGAATTGGATGGATACCCCCCAGTGTTTATTGAATGAGTCCCTGAATGTAGTTTAATTGCCTTTGGAATTTGGATCCTTAAGGTTGTTTATATTATCACATTTTTGAAGCATATCATTTCTTTTTTTTTTTTTTTTACAAATAGTTTATTGTCAAGTTGGTTTCCATATAACACCCGGTGCTCATCCCACAAGTGCCCTCCTCCATGCCCATCTCCTCCCTCCCCTCCACACCCATCAGTCCTCAGTTTGTTCTCATCATTCAAGACTCTCTCATGGTTTGCCTCTCTCCCTCTCCCCCACCATTTCTCCCCTTCTTCTCCCCCATGGTCCTCTGTTAAGTTCCTCCTAATCCTCCTATTCGGAAGCACATCATTTCTGAGGCTCTTTGTTGATTATGAGTTGGTTCAATGAAATTCCCATAAAGGGCAATCAGCGCCTACCCTGGAAACCAGTAACTGAGCACTTCTAGGGCCTCAATATTGGAAATGTGCTAAAATGTTTGTATGAGAGAGAAACATCAGTCTACACCAGAACCTAAAATCAGAGACTTTTGTCTGATTCCAAGTTTTCCTCATTTTGCATAAATATATATTTCTGATCTAATATTTAAGACTTTATAACCAGTCTTGTAAACTGAGTCTGAATCTTCATAAGGTAGAAAATATTTTTATAAAATAGTATTTTCCTAACTTGAATTTTATGTATCATGTTTACTTAATGCAGTGTGCCACTTTTATTAGAGTTAATAAATAATAACTAATGTTAGTTAAATTATTCAGTCTATTTTGAAATTGCTGTAACTGTTTAGGAAACCAGTATTTCAATAAGTTGTGTTTTATACATTGTTAATCACTTTATTAAGATACAATTCACGCAACATGGAATTTCCAATTTAAAGTATGCAATTCACTGTTTTTTAGTATATTCAGAGTTGTGTGACCATTACCATAATCAATTTTAGAACATTTTCGTTACCCCATAAAGAAATTCCACACCCCTTAGTCATCACTCCCTTACCCTTCCATCCCTCCTAGCATTTTGTTAACATTTACACTTATGATTGAAATACTTATTTCCTACCTTGTCATAGTATAAAAATAAAAAGTCCACTCTGTATATGTGTGTGTTTCAGATATCTGTTTCTCTGTACAGTCCAGGTTTTCACATCTTACTATAAGTTGTATGTTTAAATGAGCTCCAAATTTAGTAATTTGCCTGGTGTCATTTTATTCTTTTTCCTTCCAAGAATGAAACTTAAAAATTATTGATTACTTTGAAGACCAACCATTGCTTTGACAGAATTAAAATCAACAATCTTTTAACTGACTTATCATCAGTGGTCAGTGATTGTACAGTGACTAAAGAGGTATCTCTCCACTAAATTTAAATTAGAAGAAGTCATACAGGGTGAAGCACTCTCTCTCTTTCTCTCATAGTTTGGACTATATATATTCAATGAATACTTCTTGACCTAAATGTGTTCTATTTCATAGATTTAGATAATTATTAGAAGATTAAAGTTAGTCACAAAGCATTGTGGATTTTTCAGAATAGAAGAGCCCATGTGAATGACAAACTACACTATACATTAAGTCTATTTTGATTAATAGAAGTTTTATGTGAATCACTTGTCAGAAATACATGAAATGATTTTTTTATCTGTGTCATTTACACTAAATTCTTGCTGGCACAGAGCATTTTCTGAATTAAAATCTCTGTAGACAAGCAGTAAAATGCATAATGTGCTTATGAATAATACATTAACAGCCTTATAGTCAAGATCAGTGATAAACAAATTGGTAGCCTGGTGTCGAGGGACACATTAGACTGCTGAGTCCATTTGATAGAGGACTTTCTGGACTTGTCTGCTATCTTTGTATCAAGTGCCATAGAAACAAATTTAATAAATTTCTTATCTAACTCAAAGGAGGACTTAGGTAAATCTGATGAGTCTATGCAGCTTTCCTGAGGTCTTCCTTGTGTATCCTTTGTGTATCCTTTACATACACTTTATGTGTTCTTGTAATCCCTAACTGTAACATCAGGGACACAAATGGATTACTAGGGTACATCTATGAAGGGGACTCCTCTTATCATTGTGGTTTATTAACTAATAAAAATTACTTTTTATAGTTTGGTTAACTTAAAGCAATAAACTCAATTTTAGAGTTAATTTCTGATTAAAGCATTCACCATCGTACTTCATGATCTTGCTTTCACTGAGCTTAGAATCCTTACATATTCATGGATGAAACTAATTATACCAGACTGGAATGCTACACTATAAACGCAATAAAGGTATGGACATGTCTGTTTTATCTGTCCTCAACGTCTAACATAAGAGCATAATGGCCACTCGATAAATGTTTGTTGAATAAATGAATGAAAATGTTAAATAATAGTACCCAGTGAGACAGTACTAAAGTTCTGGTTAATTAATGTCTCAGATGGTATCCAGTTAGGAAAATAGTAGCTCTCAGTATTGTAAAAATAGAGGAATTTAAAACAAGGATTTCATTACAGAAATTATTGGACAGGCTAGAAGAGCAAAAAGAGGTAATGGTACCCAGAGACTGATGAGTCTGCACCACTCAGAACAGAGGAATAAATATGGGAATGGTACTGCCTGAAACCTGAGTCCAAACTGACCACTGGCAGTTTTGGATCTCTGCCTCTACCTTGAAAAATAATATTTTTGAATAGTTATGCACTGTATGTATACATGGTAGTTTAAATTCTGGTATAGGGGTTACTGAGCACAGTACTCTGTATATGGTTCTCCTGTGTGGTTTGTGCATTTTGGTATTTCATATCTTTAGAGACTTGCAGTCTTCTGATTTATTCCTTTTGTAGTCTGGGAGGCGATTTATCAGTACAAAAATAGCATCTTCTTGGTCCCATGTGCGATGTTAGATATTAGGATTATAAAAATTAATTTTTAAAGTGCAGTGTTTAATATGTAGGTAAATTTATTAGATTTAGACTTACATCTACATGTAAATATATTCAGACCTTGTATATAAAGTGTTAAGTTTATATAAAAATTTTTAACAGTTTTGACCTGCCAGTTTACTTTGAAAGAGCCATAGTTATTCCTATCAAGTTGTATTGTTCTTTAAAAAAAAGAAATGAGATGAGGCGCCTAGGTGGCTCAGTCAGTTGAGCATCAGACTTCAGCTCAGGTCATGATCTCACAGTTCATGGGTTCAAGCCCCATATTGGGCTCTCTGCTATTAGCACAGAGCCCGCTTCAGATCCTCTGTCCCCATCTCTCTCCTCTATTTGTGCTCTCTTCTGAAAAATAAATAAACATTTTTTTAAAAGTAACATAAATGCATATCTGCTGCAGTCTTTTGACTGCTAGGCAGTGCCGTGCACAGGCCATCTGAAATATGAGAACTATATTTCCTGGCAGAGAAAAGAAAAGGTGACTTGTCAGAAATAAGCTTACTTAATGAGATGCACATCCTAAGAAGACAGAATCATGTCTGTGGGCAGGTAGCTAATAGCTTTCAAAGCTTAAATATGTGCAAGGTAGGACTTGGAAAACATAAGCACAAGAACACACAGAAAATCATTCCTAGTCTAGCCTCCTCTTTGAACTGTTCTCTGTTCAAACAGCTCCACTCTCTGAGCTTCGGTACAGGTTTTAGTGGCCTGTGATGTAGACCCTGATGCTGTGTTCAGAGAAGAGATGCCAAACCAGTATCTTCAAAACCTTTAGAAGAACATGGAATACTTATTAGTTCCAAATTAAGAGGAAGGAAAATCAGGCGTTTTTGTTCAGAGTATATGGCAACCCAATATATGACATCTGTTGGAAAAAAATTGCCTTTCCTAGGAAAAGCACCATGTGTTCCATTTCTTTCCCCTCCTCCATATTTTACTTCTTTATCTTTTGCTGGAATTAATATTATTAAACAGTAATGGCTAGTTAATGACAACTCAGTAAAATTTTCAGTTCTCTATACAAATACCCAGTGTGAGCTACTGTTGAAGTCGACATATTAAAAAGTTAAAATGGGGGGCGCCTGGATGGCTTAGTCGGTTAAGCGTCCGACTTTTGCATAGGTCATGATCTCACGGTTCGTGGGTTCGAGCCCTGCGTCAGGCTCTGTGCTGACTGCCAGCTCAGAGCCTGGAGCCTGTTTCGGTCTGTGACTCCCTCTCTCTCTGACCCTCCCCTGCTCACGCCGTCTCTCTCTCTCCTAGAAATAAATAAAACATTTGGGAAAAAAAAAAGTTAAAACGGTTTTTAAAAGTGTTTTTCACTTGGCATTATGAGAAAGGAGTCTCAGGAGCTCTTCCTGTCCTGCTTTGCATGAGCCCTGGATACTGTGACTGCCACATACTCATTTAGCAGTAGACATTATCTTGGAAAATCACTAGATTTTTTTTCATGCCTACTTTACCCTGTTAGATTCTAAGCTTTTTGTGGAGGAGATTACGATTCTGTACTAGACCAGATAGTATCCTTTATGCTTTCCGTGTAAAAGATGATTGGTAAATTAGCTCCTCTTTCTTCTCTTTCTCCTCACATCCAATTGGTAGCCAAACCTGTTGCTTTTACTTGTAAATATAGCTTCTAACCAGCCAGCCTATTTCTCTGTTTGAACTGTCACTGATGGTGTTGGGTCCCTACTCATTTCTAAATTGGAATGTAATCTCTTATTTGAGTTCTTTGTTTTTTTGTCTTAACCCTTTTCCTGTATCTTCCTTATAGCTTCCAAAAGTAAAAATTTAGGTATGTCACCCTCTCCTTTAAACCTTTTCATGTCTCTCTTTCATGTCTCCTTTAAACCTTTCATTTTGCTTTAGAGTAAGATCCAGACTCTATATTTTTACATACAAGATCCTCTGTAAGATATGTTCTCTTCTTACCCCTCTGGCATCATGTCTGTACATTTTCACACACACACACACACACACACACACACGTTACACTCTAACCATTATAAATAGGTTATAGTCCCTTGAACAGGCTCTGCACCCTCTTATCCCCATGCATCTCATTCCCTCAAACACCTGTCTCCCACCCAACGCTTTTGCTTCCTACAACCCTCACACCTCACCACCCCCACCCCAACACACACATAACCACCGTTACCACATAAATACTTTCACCGGGATGGCTTTGTGTCTTTTGAGACTCCACTCTGGTGTCCCCTCCTCCAGAAAGTATTTCTTGTCATTCCCCTGATCTTCATCCAACCAGGTTAGGTACCTACTATACAAGCTCAAAGCATACTCTGTACCTATGTCATTCATAGGACTTATCACACTACGTGCACTAATCTGCTTTCAAATCTTTCTCAGTAGAATGTGAGGTCTTTGAGGGAAGATCCTGATCCTTTCTGCTTTTATATTTCTACCGCTTAGCAAGCACCAGGTACATAGCTGGCAGACAATAAATGTTTGTTCAAATAAATTCAGTGGTTGTTTTGTTTTGCTTTTTGGTTTGTCTTCAGTCTGTCTCTTGCCTAAAGTCAAGCAAATGCCTCAGTATTCACAACAGATGCTTGTCTGGGCCAAATAGCTTATTTTACAGAAATGGCCAATCTGGCAGATTTGGTGACACCAGGAAAGAGTTAGTCCTGGGAATACATCACAGTCTCTTCAGAGGAAAAATTGATATTATCTTGAAGTGTTGTAGTTCTAGCAGTGACTCATCATTTCATTAACATATCCCAAGTCTCTTATACTTATGTCAAGGACCNTGAGAGTGCTGCTATGAACATTGGGGTACATGTGCCCCTATGTATCAGCATATAAAATAGATTCTTATCTCAAAAAAGCTTATAATTTATATTGTTTACTTCTTTACAGAATCCAAAGCACAGATATGTTATTTTTAGATTTGGTCGTCTAAGGTACCAACTATAATTCCTTATGTATTCTAGGTACTGATTGTTTGTTTGTTGAATTGATATATCAGACTTGTTCATATATGAACCCAAGCCAATGAGCTGTAAAATATACTATAAAAATCTAGTAAGATTACAGAATACAAAACACTTGCCAAACTACCCAAAATGGCTCCCTTACTATATTCTGTGGCGCATATTGGACTCATCTAATATGTCTAACCTTCATAAGTAAATTAGATCATTTTCAAATTCCTTCTAAATCTAAAATTCTTATATTTTGTAATTCCTTTCTGTCTCTTACCATTTATTCTAAACTACTTGAATAATGGCCCTTTTTCAAAGCCTCAGTAGCCTCTCTCAAGAATGATATAGAGCCAACTCTAATCTGGAAGTTTATAGTTAATTGTGTCTGTAGTGCTGTCATCCTGTCTAGGGAAACTTCTCAACACTAACTCTGTATCATTCATTACACTCACCTTGCAGACATTGTAGTTCAGTGAAGCAATTTTTTTTTTCAGTGCATGCTGTGCAGAGGGGGAATGTAGTGTGAAGCTCAGATTCTAAAGTCTGACTATCTGGATTTGATTCCTAGATCAGCTTTTACTGGTTAAATAATCTTAAACAAGTTATGCCTCTTCTCTGAGCTTTAGTTTCCCCAAGCAAATGGAAATGGTAACTGTATCAGCCTCATACTACTGATGTGAATATTCTGTGAGATGCCACTTGCAAGGCACTTGGAGTGTCTGGTGCATGTACACATGTGCTCCACAAGTGTTGGTGATTCTTTTCAATGTGCTAAAGCACATAGGAAATAGCAGTAATTAAGACAGATATAGACCCTACCCTTCTAGACAATTAAACAATTAATTACAGTTAAGAGCAATGAGTGTTTGAGGAAATTATTAAGGAAATACAGAGTTGTTGATGGATGTAGTAGGAAGATTGAATACAACCTAGAGGTCAGGGAAGCCTGTTTGAGGAAATAACGTTGAAGTTGCGACTGACAGGGCAAGAAGGTAGACTCTGAAACAGAGATATTTTTGAGAGAAATAATGCTTTAGTGCAATTTTTAGATGTCACAAAGAGCCCAGAATATGTCCCCTTAAGAAGGCTTAGAGTAGGAACTAGTATTTATTTGATGACAGCATGGTAGGTACTTAGCAAGAGAAGGGAGGGCAGTATAAAGATGATGGTGATGACTAACATTTAAGAGAATCAGCTGATTTAATCCTCTCAGCAATCATTTGGAGTGGAATTATGTGGTCTAACTTATGAAGAAAAATGCTGAGGCATCAAGAGGATAAGAACATTGCTGGACATTATGTAGCTAATAAGTGTGAAAAGATTGGGATTCAGACCTTGGCAGAATTATTCCAGAAGCCATGCAAACAGTTCCTAAACAGTGAATAAGACATGGTTTGTGCCCACAAAGAATTCAGTCTAGGGGACAGTAATTCTTCTGGCTACAGCTGCTACAGCAAGAATTATTTTGCAGTCTTTTCTATCATAAAGTTAGTAAATGGTCTTCCTATCTGATTTTCCCCATACATTACATCTATTCTGCATATCTTTCTCAGATACTTACCTCTCCCCCTCCCTGCTAAAGAGGTCTAGCATCATTTATCATTTTATGTTCACATGTGAATTTCTTCAGAGAGACAGATTCTTTTTAGGATCTTTACATTTCTTTTCCATATGATAACCTTACTTATCATATTGGGAGGATATGGACTTGCATGCTGACTTAAAACCAAAACTGACTTCAGACTTCAGACCAGAGTCTTTGTGTAAATATAAATTGATCATCAAACTTCTCTTCAAATGAATTTGAGTATTCCTTGTAAAGGAAAAGGGATTTATATTTGCCTTTTCATAAAGCAAAAAATTCTGTAATGGTCTGGTGTTCTCCAGACTTCATGACTCCTCTGGGTTTTGTTTGCCTTGAATAAGCAGACTTTTAAACATTTTAGTTCACCTTTAGTAAAGGTCTTATCTTATTCTCAAGCTAAAAGCAGTCACGCAGAGCAGTTCTAATGTTAGAATTCAGTGGGGCAGCATTAACTCTTCAGTAAACATTTGATCATGTTTGCTTTAGGAAAATTAGGAAGAAAGACCAGATATTCTTAAAAAAGCCTTCACACGGTTCTCCATATAAGAAGGTGTTGTTTGCAACATTATAATGGAGAACAGAAGCTCTGTGTTATTAAGCAGTTTTCATCCATGACCAAAGAATAAGTTAACATGATCATCTTGAAGTCCACAATCTGAAGGACTCCTTATTTTTGCCTTCTTCCTTGCCACATTTTGTGTCAGTCTTATAAGTAACAGATTTCACACTGTTTTTGTCATCTCTATTTTCCCTATATACCTTTTAGATGCTAAGAACAAGGCCTAAACCAGAGTGCTGGCTCCAGATAATCCATCTGTAAAAACATTGCCCATCACTGGCCATTTCCCTCCTTTTATTTCCTCTGGACTGAATAAAGCAGACCCTAGTAGGATCATTTCTGAAATCAGTGGTACTTGACTTTCCTAGTGCCCAATCACAAGGNATAAAACAAAGTAAAAATAAAGCTTTCAACAAAAATCCTGTCATGGGCACAATGGAGAAGGCATACTCAAAAGACTTTGAAACAGTATCTGTGCTGAAGTTAGAAACAAAGCCTACAGAGATTTCAGGGACATTCAGAAAGGAAAGGATTTTGAAAGACTGCCCTGGCTGAGAAAGTATTGAAGGCCAGTTGGGACTGGAGCTGCAGAGGGAGCTCATCTTGGGCCACCTGGAGCCTTTTCTAACCTGGTCCCACATTGCCTCCCTCTTCAGTCAAGGCCTGCTTCCCTCCTGCTGTGTGCACATTTCTTCCCGTTTCCTGACAGTCTCAAGAACTGCACCACCAGTTAAAAGAACTACTCATATTTCAGTCCCTTAGAATCTAGTTAGCTCTCATTTCCTTTTTTATTTACTTGTGATGGTCAAACTTGGCATTCCTTTATGTTCCCTGAGTCTGGATTATTTCAAGAATTTTTTTTTAAGCTGCTAGTGAATGCTAATATAAGAGAGCTTAGAATACCTCCTCTAATGCTGAAAGTAACTTCACCTTGTCTTCAAAATAGTGTTGAGCTAAATGCATTCTAGTATTCTAGATGTTTTTCTAGAACAGAAAAGAAAACATAAGTGGAGAAACAAGGGGAAATTCAAATAACGTCTGTAGTTTAGTTAATAATATAATTCTAATGTAATTCTAATGTAATATACTTTTGATTAATATGGAGTGTTTGTGTAAGATTTTAACTGAGGGAAAGCTAGATTAAGGCACACAGGAACTTTATTGTCCTTGAAACTTTTCAATAAATCTAAAATAATTTCAAAATAACATTTTCTTGAAAATTTTCAAAATTTAATTTTCTTTTTGAAAAAGTCCCAAGATTTTACAAAATTGGAATATTTAGTGGAAAGTATGCCAACAACCAAGCACATTTTTAAAGCTACATTCTAGATTTTCCCACAGCATTCTTTCTGTAGATCCATCTTATACTCAGAAGACAGATAAACCTAGACTCAATCCCCAGCTCTGCCAATTACTAGCAGTAAAAACTTAAATGATTCCTCGAAGCCCTTTTTTTTTTAATCAGTATAATAGATGACAATTCCTACCTCGTGGGGTTGTTGCGAAATCTTACATAACAGTCTAGGGCCTGCCATATGGTAAGCTCTTGAAGTGTCACTTTCAGCCCTTTTTTTTTTTTTTTTTTGAGAAAATTAAAGTTTGGGTTCCTATTCTTTCCTTAAGTTTGTTTGCACTTTTTAAAATTGCCCCCTCTCTCTTTTCTTCTGTGTCTCTCCTTAAAGACATAAAAGAGTCTGGGTCACTGCTTAAGTATGGGGCAAAAAACGGAGGCCAACGTGAATAGGGCAGTACATAAGCATCACATCTTGGGCCACTCCTCTCAGGACTGGCCTCCTGCAGAGTAGGGCCTGCCTTGGCTTGCCTTACCTTGTCAGCACAGGCAAGGACTAGTGCCTCTTCCACAGTTTCTGACTTCCTTGTACCCTTACCTTGACTTTCCCAGGCATATGAGTGCTTCTACACTTCTTCTTTCTCATTGTGGATTGATGGATTTTCTGTCTCCTCTTAAGACAGTTTCTGATGTTAGAATCCCAGAAACTGGACTGTGCCTTTATTTTTTGATTGAGCATCTACTTACTGAATACCAGTTCTTTTTTAAATGTTTTTTTATATTGACATATAATTAGCATACAGTGTTATATTCATTTAAGGTGTACAATATAATGATTCACAACTCTATAAATTTCTCAGCACTCATCAAGATAAGTGATTTCTTAGGGCCTCTGCGTGGCTCAGTTGGTTAAGCATTGGCCCCTTGATTTCATTTCAGGTCGTGATCTCAGGAGACCCAGCTATATGTCAGGGCTCCCCGCTGGGAGTGGAGCCTGCTTAAGATTTTCTCTCTCCCTCTCCCTCTGCCCCTCCCCTGCTTGTGCACACAGTCCCTCAAAACAAGTAAACAAACAAAGTCTTAATCCCCTTTATCTATTTCATCCATTTCCCCACCTACCTCCCCTCTGACAACCACCANGGGTGGGTTGTCACTTTTTTTCTTTATTTCTTTTGATTCTTAAAGTCTGCATATGAGTGAAATCATATGGTATTGGTCTCTGTTTGACTTATTTCATTAGCATTATACCCTCTAAGTCCATTCTTTTTACAAAAGGCAAGATCTCATTCTTTTTTGTGGCTGAGTTATCTGAATACCTAGTTTTTTTTTATAGATTCTATGTAAGCATAATTCCAGCTGTCCCAAGAGCTCACAGTCTGCTTTTCGATTAAGTAGAAAATGAATATGATCTAGTTTATAATTAAGTAATAGAGAAGTGTGAAGAACGATAAATGTCATGATGGAAAGAGAAGAGAGTGGTGGGATACTCTCCTTTTCGATGCCATCCAGGTGGCGCTCTAAGGTCCTGCCCCCTGGTTGCTGCTAGACCCAAAGGAGTTTGTCCATGTTACTCACTTTTATCCCATCATTTTCTTGCCCAAAAGAGATTCTCGTTGGTTTCATGGTCCCAAGTTATTTTGCCTCTAAGCTTTAAAATTTCCAGGACACTTAAGGTGCAAGAACAGAGAGGAAGAAACTACTGTGGTAAGACTCTTCAAGTTCTGCTGTCACCCAGCAGGAGCCTGGAAGTTGGGAGAGGTGGGAGAAATAAAGCAGTTGTTTAAGGAACCTCATGTGTAGATCCTTGACTTCGGGGGTTTTTTGTCTTTAGTTGGTAGCATGAGAACTCAGAAAACTGTTCATACAGACACCCATTGTGTCCTGAAGAACTAGCCACAGTAACTATTTCCTTTGTGGGTGTACAGCTCTCCGTTCACACCCTCACTGTGGCATCCCCTCATCACACTGCATTTAGCTATATTGAAGTCTCTCTCACCAGCTCTCCGAGTGCCACACCTGGCCGGTGCCTGCCACTTGGCATCTTGGCAGCACTGAGGATGTGGGAGATCAAAATTAACTTTATTGTGAGTTTTGTTGTATTGCAGTGATAAACTTTATACACTGATCTTTGGTCATCTATCTCGTAACAGCTTAATGGGAAGGGGGGGGGATTGTGTTCTGCACCACCCCCTCTCACTCACCCTGCCCTCATCTCACTTAGTCCAGACAGGTCAAAAATGGCACGGTGCAGCTCCCTTAGGGAGAGCCTTCCAAAGGATCCGAGTTCTGATTAGCATTACAAAGGAATTGTTTCTCTCATCTTGAGAAAGCTTTCCAGTCTCCCCCAGCCTCACTTACCTTATTACCTAGGCCTTCAAACTGTAAGTTATAATTTTACTCTTTTGGGCATGACATTTCCATAAGTTTCTAATTTCCTTGTGATATTCTCAACCCCAGACCCTGAGTCCTTTCAAATGTGAGTGTACAGCCAAAAAGCGGAGCCTAGACATTTATGTAGATTATGGGAATATGAGGAAGCCAACATTAGAAGGAAAAAACCCTAGAACATGGATTATCAGCTCATCATGCTCGCTTCTTTTAAACTAACATGAACAGGTGAAGATAGTAGAGGAATGAAGATTATGTCCTTTAAGTGTTAGGAAAGTTTTCCATAAGGGAAAAATAACCATAAAAAAATTTACTCTGGGATCTTCTCATCTCTATAAAGTGGTCTGCCAAGTTCTAAATTTATGGACTCGCCAAAACCTACTTGTATTATATCTAAACAGGACTTAAGTTACCACCAGATGCTCAGAACAAATCTGGCCTATCCTGCTAATGAACAGGCAAACAGTTTTCCCCATCTGCCACCTCTGTCTAAAAGGCTAGGAAGGCCTTCCTCCCTGATCACAAAGAACATAATTACCGTCTATAGAGAAGTCAAGTACAAAGGCCACCAGCCTTTGTAGGCCACCAAAGATTAACAGCTGCCTCTCCTTTGATTGGGAGAGGCAATAACAGTTACTCTAGTTAATAATTGAATGGATTCCCGGGCCATGTAATTCAGATTGAAGCTGTCATTTTTTTGCTGGCCTTCAGTTAAGCTGGGTTATTAGAATGGAGCCACTAATCCTATTAGTCAGTTGTCAGTCTCAGAGTGGGAGAGAGCAGAGGAAGGCAGAGCTATTAAGGTGTTATGTCAGGTACGGAAGTAAAGACACATATTTCATCTTTCAGAGGTATTTTTTCCTCACTCAAATCAGAATGATAGAACTCCTTTCGGGTGTTCCACCTTCACATGTCTGAATGCAGAGTATTTGGGAAAGGGGTAAAAGGGAAAAGAAAATGTTCCTCTTTCTAAATGAGATATTCTTAATCACTGAACAAACTTTGCTTGGTGCCTACTGTGCGTGTATCCTGTGCTTGACCCTGATTGAGAATGCATAGACTAGTCTTTATAGCCTAGTACATGAACACAAATAACTGTGGGAAAATATAGGAAATGATAAGGGCCCCAAGAGAAATACAGTTGAATACAGAGAACTTTGACTTAGTTGAAGGTATCAGAAAGGCTTCATGAAAACTATTTGTTATGAGTCTTAAAGGAATGAGAGAGCATTTGAACATTATAGGGTGAGAACCTGGCAGCTTGGATGGAGAGAATAATTGTGGTTAAGCATTTTTAGGATGTTGCTTTTTTCTAGACACTGACAGGGATAGGAACAAGTAAGTATAAGACTATGTATTTGAGGAGCATCCATTCCCATCATGGCATTAAGATGTCCAGGAGCATAAGGAGTACTGCATATAGGGAGTGATTAGCACATGCAGTTAGTGTGTTGGGCACAGAGAGGAAGGTGAAATGGGAGGCTCTGCATCCTTTGAGTCTGTGGATTGTTGCGTGAATGTGACTTCCATTTTTTATTTGCATATAGAGCTTTTAAGGGGATGTGCTAGAGAAGGTGGGTTTTCCCCTTTATTTTAACATTTGAGCAGCTCATCATTGATTTTCCCTTTTCTGTCCTCCTCAGGTGAAAATGTCATGGGATATGATAGGACTGTTTCATCCACTTCTCTGCACAGAGATGGGGAGAGCTGTTTGTTCACACTGTGTTAGGGAATGGGACCAAAGGGAGGTGTTCGTTCTTTCTCATGGGCCTCAGTATTGTGTTAAGCTCTGATCTCTCCTGGGACATTTTTGCTCTCTGAGAGGAATCTTTTCATTTGTTCATCCTTTTGTTCAGTCACTCATCCATCAGGTGTTCACCATTCCTGTTCTGTGCCAGACATGGGGCTGCGAAGGTGAGTCAGCTGTAACACTTACAGAGCTTACAGGCCAAATGGGGTCCTGAGGTAGGACAGAAATGGTAGGAGGAATAGAAGTTGATATGGGAAATGAAGAATTTAGGAAGATACTAAACAGTGTTGCCATCTGGCCATCTTCTGTGGAAGAGGATCCATTTCTGCATTCTGAGTTTCCATTGTAGAAGTAACCAGAAACCTCCATGAATCCAGAGGGAGGTTTGTGAGTTTTTTTTATCTCCCAGTTGGTTTTGCCTTTTGGTTTATATCCTTGAAAAGCTGCAAGTGACAAATTAAAACTTCAATTTTCAATAATACATCAGGAAAATTTTGGCTTTAAATGGCCTTTATCTTCCTGAATTTGGCTTCTTTTTTCCTGTTTAATGTCTAACTAGAGCTTATATCGTAAGTTTTTCAAGAGGTCACATCCCATGTTGTTGGCATTGCATAAAAGGCTTTGAGTTTTGTTTTGTTTCTAAAGCATAGATGTATACATTAAAATGGTCTGCTTTTACTCAGTCCTTTTTGCCTCCACTTCTGCAATGTTGATCCAGGTCTCTCCCATTGTGGAGGTCTATGAGAACAGCTGTGGTGCTGCTTCATTTCCCTGTGGACAGATTGCATCATTTGGTGCATCTGCTTGGCCAGAGGTAAAATATACTTTGTTTTTGAATTAAGAGATATCAATATATAAAGGCTTTACACAGAAGTGGATGTATCTTCCTTGATGGTTATTAAGAAGGCTCAAGGTGAATATGTCCTTCAGTCTCGAAAAAACTGAATTGTATTCCTTGGTCATGAAGCTCCCCTTCATTGACAAGCTCTTCTACAAGGCACACACAAGTAATAGGAGTGGATTAATTTATCCTGTGAAATTTTATCCTGAGAAGTTATTGACTATCTGTGTTTTCATCGTCAAAATCATGTACAAGTGTCCTTTTCAGCCATCTTCCTCAGAACCATCATTCACAACCACTGGTTGAGCACATACTGAGTGCCATCCCCTCTGCTAAGTGTTGGAAATGTGATAAAACAGACATGGCTCCTGAACTTAGGAAGCTCCGAGTTTAGTGGGGATACAAAGATAAACTGCTGGAGAACCACCCCCTCTGGGGAGGAGGAACAGTATTTGCAGAAGCACAGAGGCATTCAAGAACGTAGGCCATATGGGGAATTTGGTTGAGGGAGAGGCAGGAGCATGACAGGGAAGAAGGCTGTTAATGGGGTATCAGATTTTGAAGACCTGTGCTAAGGAATTTGAGCCTCTCGCAGACAGTGAGGATGAAGTCACTTAAGCGTTTTAAGCAAAGAGTGACATGATTACATTTGCTCTTCAGAATATCATCCTCATTGTGTATATAGGCATCCAGAGCAGGACTACTCAAAAGGGAGTCCAGAGTCCAGTTCCAGGCCACTGTCACTAGAACAGGATGAGATAAATACACAAATCCAGAGTAAGTTTCAGCAAACTGGCAGAGTAATTTTATGTCTGTTGTATCTAATATTTTAAAATGTGGCCTCCAGTTTTGTCCATCTTTTTTTCTCATTTATTCAATATTTCATTTATATTGCATTTCACAAAAGTATTGGTCTACAGTGGAAGAGCAATCAAAGGAAGGAAAGGAGCGGGAGAGGAGAGGAAGGGAGAAAGGAGAGGAGAGGGATAGGAGAGGGGAGGAGAGGAGAGGGAGAAGAGAGGAGAGGAGAGGAGTGGGATAGGAGAGAAGAGGAGAGGAGAAGAGAGGGAGAGGAGAGGAGAGGAGAGGGATAGGGGAGGGGAGGAGGAGAGGATAGGAGAGGGGAGGAGAGGAGAGGAGAAAAGAGGGAGAGGAGAGGGGAGGGGAGGAGAGGGATAGGAAAGGAAAGGGAAGAAGAAAGGAAGGGGAAGGAGAGGGAAAGGGAAAGGGAAGGGAAAGGAACCTGACTTTTATCTTAAGAGTATTTAGAAATCACAGCTCTAGAGAATAGGCTGGTGTGGGGTGAGCCTGGATCCAGAGATTCCAGTTAGGTACTAATTGCTGCAGTACCTCAAGCAAGAAACCATGAAACCCTGAACTGACATGGTAGATGTAGGCAAGAGTTCAGAGCTACAACAGAAATGGAATAATCAGAACTTGGAGCCTGAATCCGTGGAAAAGCTGAGGAAGAGGGAAAAATCTAGAAGGACGATTGTTCTTTTAAGAATCTACTGAAAGTTGGACCCTTGCCCTATGCATTACTTTGAGCTTTTCCATCCCTGTTTCACAGAGATGTTCCATTTATTTTTTAATGTGGTTCTGCATTTTTAATATTATTACGTATTTTATCTATAATTCCTACTTCTTTTGAGTATAAGAAGAAAGGAGGTGTGTGTGTGTTTATGTCCCTATCCTGACTAAGAGTTCCTCTGCTGTATTCCTTATGCTTTAGATGCTTCTGGCACCAGATACAGTAGAAACATTGCTGATGGGATAACCTTTCACTACCAAATTAAATCCAGAAAATATTCATGTATATCATATTATCTCATTTATAGGAAATTCTATAAGAGACAAAACTAACCTACATTTTGTTTCTTTTTACCCTATGAGCCCCTTCATCCATCCCATTTCTCCCAACCTCTCTCCTGTGCCTCTGGCAACCACTAATCTGTTCTCTGTGTCAGTAAGCTTTTTTTTTAATTCCACATGTTTTCCTCTCCCTGACTTATTTCACTTGGGATAATGCCTTCAAGGTTTATCCAAGTTTTCACAAATGGGAAAATTCCATTCTTTTCATGGCACAGTAATATTCCATTTTGTTTATATACCACATCTTCTGTATACATTGTATTTATCATTGAACACTTATTTTGCTTCTATATCTTGGTTATTGTAAATAATGCCGTGTGAACATAGGAGTACATATATCTTTTCAAATTAGTATTTTATTTGCTTCAGATAAATACTCAGAAGTAGAATTTCTGGATCATATGGTACTTGTATTTTTAATTTTTTGAGGAACCTACATACACTATGGAATAGTGGCTGCACCAATTTATATTCCCACCAGTAGTACACAAGGGTTTCCCTATCTCCACATCTTCACCAACACTGGTTTTTTTCTTTTTCTTCTCTTTCTCTTTCTGACAATTTTTCTCTCTTTTTCTTTCTTTTCTCTCTCTATCTCCCTCTTCCTTTCTTTCTTTCTTTCTTTTTTTCTTTCTTTCTTTCTTTCTTTCTAATACCATTCTAACAGGTGTGAGGTAGTATCTCACTGAGATTTTGATTTGCATTTCCCTGATGATTAATGATGTTAAACATCTTTTCATAGTACCTGTTGGTTATCTATGTGTCTTCTTTGGGAAAAAAATGTATACTCAGACCTTCTGCCCATTTTTTAATTGAATTGTTTGTGTTTTTTGCTCTTGAGTTTATGAGTTCTTTATGTATTTTACCAGAAATAGGATTTGCAAGTATTTTCTCCCATTCAGTAGATAGCCTTTTCATTTTGTCAATGGTTTCCTTTGCTACATAGAAGCTTTTTAGTGTGATGTAGGCCCACTTATTTTTGCTTTTGCTTTTGGTGTGTAATCTATGGGACTATAAATCAAATCTGTGGTGGCTTCAAGCAGGGGGGATTGACTATAAAAGTGGTATGATGAGGCTTTCTAAGGTGATGGAAGCGTTCTGGTCTTGATAAGGATTTCTCAAATGTATTTGAATGGCATGCTTAAGATCTGAGCCTTTTAACCAGTTGTAAAGTATACCTCAATTTAAAAATATACTCAGTAAACATAAGTTGTTCAATCCCACTAATTATCCAGGGAAGGCCAATAAAAACTTTAATGAAATGCCATTATACACTCATAAGAATGACTAAAGTTTTTTAAAAAAATGATAAAATCAATTTTTTTGTGAATGTAGAGTAGTTGAAATTATCACTGTACCACATTGTGTACACAATTGTTCCAAATACTTTAGAAAGCTGTTTGGCTATAGCTAATGAAATTGAATTTATGTATACACTGTCACCCAGGAATACCACTCATATAACCAACACAACTGCATGTCACATTTCCATAGATACATGTACAAAAATGTCTAAAGCAGCATTGTCCACAGATTGAAAGTGGAAACAGCCTGTGGCAGCTGGGTGCCTCAGACCATGAGAGGCTCAGTTGAGCATCTGACTTAGGCCTAGGTCATGATCTCACCGTTCCCAAGTTCGAGCCCTGTGTAGAGCTCTTTGCTGACAGCTCAGAGCCTAGAGCCTATTTCAGATTCTGTATCTCAATCTCTCTCTCTCAATCTCTCTCTCTCGCCGCCCCCTCCCCCCCGCTCATGCTCATGCGCTCGCTCTCACTCACTCTCAAATAAGCATTAAAAAAATTTTTTTAATAAAAAAATTTGAAAGTGGAGACAACCCAAATGTCAATCAGCAGTGAAACATTTAAATAAATTGAGTAATGGGGCACCTGTGTGGATTAGTCGGTTAAGCGTCCGACTTTTGCTTAGGTCATGATCTCGCAGTTCGTGGGTTCAAGCCCCGCGTCGGGCTCTGTGCTGACTGCCAGCTCAGAGCCTGGAGCCTGTTTCAGTCTGTGACTCGCTCTCTCTCTGACCCTCCCCTGCTCACGCTGTCTCTCTCTCTCTCCTAGAAAGAAATAAAAACATTTAAAATAAATAAATAAATAAATTCAGTAAGATAATAAGATAGTGGTTATCTCACCCTGTAATATTAAAAGTGAAATTAATGTAGAAGGGAGGAAAAAAGACACTGGAATAAAGTAGATTTTTCCAATTAAAAAGAAATAAGTTGATGTATATAATCAGACAAAGGAATATATATTCCAGCAAGGGAAATGAATGAAACATGGGTATAGGCAACAATATGGATGAATTTAGGGGGAAAAATTGAGCAAGAAAAGCTAGATTCTATAGAATATGTAAAGTATGACTCCGTTTTTATAGAATTGAAAAGAAGACAAAGGTAATCTATGATTTTAAAAATTAGGAAAGCTTTTGCATTTGGGGAAGAAGATGAGAGTGAATGGGATGAGCACCAGGAATATTAACGGCATGTTATAAAATTTTATTTTTTTATTATTTTTTATTTTGAAGTTGTTAAGGCTATGTAAGGGAGTTGTGTTTGTTATTTTCAAATTTTTATTTATATTATTTCTTTTTGTTTTGGAGTTGTTATAGGATGTGTTCAATTTGTCATAACCCACCCAGCTATACAGTTATGATTAGTACAGTTTTCTTTGTCTTGTGTGCTAATACAAAATATATTATTATTTTCTAATTATATTGACATCCTAGCCTAAGAAAGAATGGTAACAGCATTATGTTTTCCAATTACTGAATCCACCTGGGTTTTTCCACTTTTTGATTGTTAGTTTTATTGCAGAGAAACATTTCTTTCCATTAATAACAAAAATTCTTAATTTTCTATCCTAAAACTATGAGTTCTTGTCTAGGATTCACAATAAACGTATTATAGTGTCAAAGTATATTTTATTGTGCACATAGTGAGTAATTGAACGACTAAGGTACAGTCAGTAGTCACTAGTCTACATCAAGCAGAGCATGTGCTTAGAGCATCAGAAGAATCAAGCAAACATGTTTGACAGATCTTGTAGATAATTCCTGTCTCTCCCCGATGCATCTGACCATCACTCCCAAAATACTACAGTATCTCAAAGATATTTCAAGGCTTGATGAACTGTAGCATGCTCTTAGAAGAAATACAAAGTTGACGGTATACTAGCGGGGTTGCAGTGATTGTGTGCACTGAAATGAATACAGTATACCATAGAATTGCTCTTGCCTGTCCTCATGCCAGAGAAATGCCAAGAACTCAGAGATGTTCCTTTCCCAAGATTTGTAAACAATTCAGAAATTGTAGAGAAATAATCATCAGTTGAGTTCTAAAATGCTGACTTAAGATTCTCCCTAATGTAGCCAAAATGGTGAAAAAAATATATGGAGATGGTTAGGTTTTAGGTTATTTTGTAATAATCAGTAATAGGAGAAGAAATCTTTGTGGCAGTCAGTTTGTCTTGCTAGGTGGTAATTAGCATTACAAAATGATCTGCTTTTAAAAAGTATTGCTAGGGGCACCTGGGTGGCTCAGTCGGTTAAGCGTCCGACTTTGGCTCAGGTCATGATCTTGCGGTTTGTGGGTTCATGCCATGCATGGGGCTCTGGGCTTCCAGCTCAGAGCTCAGAGGCTGGAGGCTGTTTCGGATTCTGTATCTCCCTCTCTCTCTGCCCCTCTCCCCCACTCATGCTCTGTTTCTCTCAGTCTCAATAATAAATAAAAACATTAATTAAACATTTTTTTTAAAAAAGTATTGCTAAAATATTCTGTATAAAATGGTTTTGCACTCTGCATGGAGTGTTCCATCCCTTCCCTTTTGCCTGTTTCAAAACCTCAACTTTCCCAGAAAAACCTGTGCCAACCCTTTCCCCAGTATATAGTTGGTTCCCCATTATTCTTATAGACCTTTCCTTTTTCTTCAAGGTACTTATCATAATTGAAATTATTTTATTTATGGTTATTTGATTGGTGTTGCTCTCATCCACTAAATTTTAAGCTTCATGGGGGAAAGCGACTGTGTTTTGTGTTCACCAGTTTTGACCTACTGTTCCTAGCACTGCATAAACATTCGATAAGTATTTGTAGAATAATTGAACCAACAGAGTATTTGACACTGCAACTAAATATTTTGTTTGGTGATCATTCTATGCCTGAGAAATTGGGCTAATTTCTATTTGTATTTCTGTCTAGAATGTAGCAGATCAGATTGCATTTCAAGTTGCTGGTGGATTAACAGCCCTTGAACACATTCTTCAAGTAGTAGTCCCAACCACAAATGTGAACACAGCCTCACGAATTCCTCCTAAGTAAGTATAGTTTTTTAATCTGTCTTTCACGTTTCATTTGTGAGTCATTTCTGCTCTATGGTTTCCATATGGGGGACCACAAAAAAATTGTATGTGTATTCAGGCTTGAATAGCAAAGCTTACACCCCCCCACCATTAGGGAGAAAAACAGAGGTGCTCCGACTTCACTTACAAAACTCAAATCGAGCCTAAAAAGCCTTAAAAAGGAAATCTCTTTGGTCTATGACCTTGTCCAATCCTAAAACAAGAAGAATGGGTGAACTCCTGGGCAGCCGTAACTGCTTACATAAATTGAACAGAACTGAATAGTAGTAGCAGAAAGGTGGTACAAAAGAGGTAAGTACATTAACAAAGGCCTGAGCTGTGAGATGTGAAGAAATCCCTAACATACAGTAAGAGCAGTCTGAAGCCAAGACTGCCATAGTCTAGAGTCCTGGCCAAGTAGCTGGCAGCTGAATTGCAGTTCGGTCTTCCAACTGCAAATTGCTCATTGTCGTATGGATTCTGCACAAGCTTTGGACCCAAGATCTGCTTTCCTCTTCTCTGAAGTCACTCTGTGATCCCTGGCCGCCTGGGATATAGTAGCAGACAGCTTTATTTCAGAGGTATTATATTCCAGAGTGGTAGCATGTACAATTTCTGGATATTTTGTTGGTGAGTCTTATCTACAGAGTTTAAATGAGAAGTTTTGATAAAAGTTTATTTATATCACTGAGAAAACTTACATATTTAGTTGGCCCAACAAAAGTGAGTGCTTTATTTGTTCACCGGATACTACAGAAAAGAAATTCCAGAAATACATCATCTTTTTTCCTGAGAGCCATTTTGGTAAAATACAAATAAGCAATGGCTTTGGAGTCGGACAAAGCTGGATTCCGGTTTGACCTGTGGCAGTGACCAGCTGGGAGAATTGGGGCAAGTGCCTTATTCTTGTGGCATCTGTTTCCTCATTTGGTTACGCAGGGGTAGTCATATTCACCTCATAGTGCTACTGTGGGGATCGGATGAAATTAGGTATGTGACAGTCTTTGTCAACCTCAAAGTGTTACATAAATGTTAGGTGACAATTTTTAACTAGTAGTTTTGCCTGCAGTGTTATGTCTTCGAAATGATACATTTCTAAGAACAGTCTGATAGTGAAGTTGGTATGGGTTCCTTTGCTCTCCTGACAAAGGAGAGATTAATAAGAGAAAGTATAGGTATCCTTTGAGTCAGGATATCTTTCTGTGGAGCAGAAAGTTCTACATCAGTCAGATATAGCACACATAGAGGTTTTCTAGCCCAGGATAGTTGATATTTCTTATCAAAATGGACTTTAGTGACAGTGTGTTGTTATCACTTAGTGTCAATTAATTGACAGGGAGAGAGGAAATAAATTTGAGATAAGAAAGGAAATGGCAGGAGCTTAAGTGTCCCACTTCAGCTCAGGTCATGATCTCGCAGTTCATGAGTTCAAGCCTTGTGTCAGGCTCTGTGCTGACAGCTGGGAGCCTGGGGCCTGCTTTGCATTCTGTCTCCTCCCTCTCTGCCGCTCCCCTACTCACACTCTGTCTCTGTCTCTCAAAAATAAACATTTAAAAAAATTTTTTTTCAAAGAAAGGAAATGGCATTTGATTCTTTGGGACAGTCCTTTGATAACTGTTAACCATTCATATTGTTCATCTTAAGTGCACCTGTAGGGGTGCCTGGGTGGCTCAGTCAGTTAACTGTCTGACTCTTGCTTTTTTTTTTTTAATATTTATTTCTTTTTGAAGGAGAGAGAGACAGTGGGAGGAGGGGAAGGGTCAGAAAGAGAGAGACACAGAATCCAAAGGGGCTTCAGGCTCTGGGGTGTCAGCACAGAGCCCAGTGGGGGGCTCAAACTCACGAGCCAAAGTCAGATGCTTAACCGACTAAGCCACCCAGGCATCCCTAACTCTTGATTTCTGCTAAGGTCATGATCTTACACTTCATAAGATTGGGCTCAGTGTCAGGCTCTGCACTCAAAGCCTGCTTGGGATTCTCTCTCTCCCTCTCTCTCGGCCCCTCTCCCACTCATGGCTCACTCACTCACTCTCTCTGCCTCTCACAAAATAAACATTAAAAAGAGTAAAACTAAATACACCTATAGTTTTTTGTTTTGTCTTATTTTGCTTTTTTTGTTTGTTTCATGGTAGGTTTCAACATGCATGACACGTAAGCTCTCAGGTAACTTAAATGCCTGTTTTGCAAAAGCTGTGTTTGTCATTGTGGCAAAAAGCATGCTTTGGTGCTTACTTGTGACTATCATTTAGGGAACAGAAGAGGTTTCCATACTTCCTAAAAAGACCTGAGCAAGAGTTAGCACACCAACATTGGAAAGGAGCCCTGGAATCCTGGGAGTCCAGCCTAGTACTCCTCTGATGGTCACCAGCTGACCACAGTGCCAGGATTGAGAGTTTGTTTCTTCATCTCACCTGAGGCCAATAGATTTGTGTGTTCAGCCAGGCACTGCTTGCTAAGTGAGGCCAACACTCAGGGCGGTGGGCATCAAATAGTGACTCTAAGATTCTCTTCTCCTGAGCACAGCTCAAGATCACGATGACTTTCTAAACTAGCCTCACCTCTCAGGGCTAGAGGATAAGGCTTTTGAGAATGTTAATGCTGCTTATTAGAAAGTGGCAAGAGAATCCCACAGCTGTGTGAGATTTAGTATAGACTCCAACACTCTAGTGGGCCTGAGTCAGTGGCTTCACTGAGAAAGTGTTCTTTCTCATATTCCTTCCACCTACTATTCTGTGCTAACCATTGCCCTGGCCTTGGGCCTTCCATAGTCCACCCAGCCCTCCCCTTCCATCCCTGATGAGTCCCTATTCATCAACTCCTTGAAACCTTCTATCACCTTAACTCATTCCATTTTCTGCTTCCTATGGCATTTCATGGCTCTTACCTAGAGAGGCTGAGTTTGCTTTTTGTTTGGCTGCATCTTTTTACTGTCCTGCATCAATTTTTCTCAGTAATAAACAGCAGAGGATTTGAGAAGTGTAAGCCACTGTCTAGGAACATTTACCATGTGGATCATCTGTAACTGAAAACCTAGCATTTCACTGGCCCTGTAGCCCTGAGCTCTGAGAGTGGAGAAACCAACTCCCTGCTTCTCTTTTCTCACCACCCTGTCTTTCTCCCTTTCCATTCTGCACTTGCCCTATAATTGTTGCTAGGTAACTTCCTGGGAATGAATATTTGATTCTAACAGATTTTTTAATGTGAAATTGAGAATTATACCTGATTCTGAAAATTTAAATTTTTGAAAACTTTCTGAATCTTTGGTCAGTTGTTTTGCTTTTGTTAGAACCATGGAAAGCCACAGAACTTCTTGAATCCTTGCATCCTTGAGAGGACTTCATTAGGATGTGGTATTCCAAAACCAACCTTCTTAACACATGTACCCCAGTAAACTTGTTTTCAGTGCCAAGAAAAATCACCCTGAAACAAGGCAATTTTCATTTCATGTTATCTACTTTGGGGATTACTCATATTAATTTACCTACTAATTTTAATTGCAGAAAACAAGTACAAAAGAATGAATGAATATTCTAGCCTTTTCTTTGGTTTAGGCTAGTAAGAGTTGTTTAATATAGCTTTTAATATTTGAAAATAGATGGTAGTTTGTCATTTTCTTTGGTTATAGAGAATGCGTCAAGTGATGTAAATAAGAAGATAGAATTGCTGTGATTAGACGCTGTAGTCAAAGCTTTTTTTTTTGTTCTTATAACATATTTACAGAGCAGCAATGATAATAGAAGGGAGAGTGGGCACTTACTGGCATTCTACATCTCCAGACCCTTTTCAGGCAGTAATAGATGTTCATAATTTGCAAAGAAGCCCACAGCCCTTTTGGGCATGATCACTGGGCTAAGTCTTTCCGAGGTTGCCTTTCACTACCTTGATATTCCTAGTTCTTGACACTCCTAGACAATGAAGGGGACAAATGGTTAACTCTCCAAGCCACTCTAGATTGTTCAATTGGAGACTCACCAGGCCCCCTATTTCTTCTGTGTCAGCTTTGCTTATTTTCCTTAATTGTCCCTCTAGACCCAATTTTTTATATGGAAGTACTGTAGTTTTACAATGCAAATGGTATAGTATAGTAGAAAATATACAGGTTCTGGAGTCAGATCGGAGTTTAAATTCTCTGCTTTTCACTTACTAGTTATATGACATTGGTCCAAATTGCTTGTTATAAAAGAGCCTCAGTTAAATAGTAACACTACCTTGTTGAGTAGGACTTGTTGGCTGTTGTAAGAATTAAAAATGTGTGTGTGTATTACGTACCCTGTGCAAAAAAGCACTTAGTTAATATCCGTGGGTTTTGTTGTAGTTGTTACGATGTTGACTTGACATTATCCTATTTAACTAACCAGCTTTAAATCCCCAACTCTGCCACTTTGGTTTTGTTTTTCTTTAATGTTTTTATCTTATTTCTGAGAGAGAGAGACAGCATGAGCAGGGGAGGGCCAGAAAGAGAGGGAGATACAGAATCTGAAACAGGCTCCAGGCTCTGAGCTAGTTGTCAGCACAGAGCCCGATGCAGGGCTCGAACCCACAAACTGTGAGATCATGACCTGAGCCGAAGTCGGACACTCAACCGACTGAGCCACCCAGGCGCCGCTTTGTGCCACTTTGGCTCCTAAAAAGCTATAATCTGTTAATTGTACTTGGGCATTTGTTTTTTTCATCTTAAGCACAAATTTCATCCTGGTAAATTTTAGTTTTGCCTGTCAAGATATTTTTTGGATCCTGATTTGACCTCTAACTTCGGGTCTTTTCTTTTACTTTGTGTCATACCTAAGGTTGATCTGTAGAATATATGCATCTTCATCTAAATCACTGAAAAAAATACCCACTGGGTTAGAGAATAGTTCAATTTAGCACTTTATTAATGAACTGTCTTGTATTCCATTTATTGTATTGTCATCTCCTCAAATAGACTGTATTTGCTTGGGACCAGAAACCATAGTAAATACATTACTTTATTATTATAAAAACAATATTATTATTGTAAATCATAATGGCATCTTAATAAATATCATTTGAATTCATGAATAAATTGTTTTTCCCATAGATGGAAATCAAGCAGTAAAAGAACTCACTGCATCAGGGTGCTGGGGTGGTTCAGTCAGTTAAGCATCCGAATCTTCATTTCAGCTCAGATCATGATTTCATGGTTCATGAGATCGAGCCCCATGTTGGACTCTGTACTGACAGTGAGAAGCCTGTTTGGGACTCTCCCTGCCCCTCCCCTGCTTGCTCTCTCTCACTCAAAATAGGGAAACAAACTTATTTAAAAAAAAAACAAAAACCTTACTGCATCAAATACTTGACTCTGTGGATTGGAAGTATGATCACATCTCAGCTGAATAGAGTCCTCTTGATTTTGACCACTCTTTAGGAATTTTTAAAAATACTGTCTTTAAATTTCTGTGTATTTGTAATTAAGTCAAATATCTGTAACTGCTACTTACTGAAAAAGCCAAATTGTAATGCTAGAACTGTACTCTTGGTCATTCTTACCACAGTTTTAGAATCACAACACATTGGTATATATAAGATGGTCCCCATTTGAAACTATGTTGAAAAATAGATACTTCTCACTACTGTGTTCCTGTTTAGTCATATCAAAAAAAAATTACATTGCTATTTTGCTCCCTTATGGTATATATCTATGTATAATAAATCGGTCTTTCTCAGGTAAAACAGTAGTCACTGAATATAATAATAAAAGTAAATAAGTTTAGAATGATGTGAGGTGGAGCTTTGCTTCCTAGGAAGATCATTTACAAGATATCACAAATTTATTCTCCAAAGTAAAATAAAATAAAACTTGTGATTTTGTGCAGTGTATTCAGTTGGCAGTATTGCCTGTACTTGATCCTATGCGTTGGTAAGGAGACAGACCTTACTTAACATTACTGGGTGCATGCTTGGTGCTGGCCACAGTGCTAGGGGCTTTGCGTGCCTCCCTGTTTACTCCTCACAGCCACTAGCAGCCTCCTCTGTGGCCCGCTACCAGAATGAGGGCTGGCTGCCGTCGTGTGTGGAACATGACTGCATCCTGAGGGAGCCATGGTATCCCTTTTGAAAGCATGTTTATTCATCCCAAATGGCAACAAGACTGTTCAGAATTGCTTTCCCATCATTAGTGAGGTTTTGTCTCTAAAGGCTTCTGTTCCCTTTTCTTGGTCTCATGATACAGAGTAGAGACTGGGGGAGTTCATCTGATAGTGGAAAAGAGATATCCCTTTGTGTTCCAGAAGCAAGTAAGTGATCTAGGACTTCTAGGACTTTCAATCCTAATAACCAGGGGGAAAAACTGTTTTCCAGGGAGTCACTTCTTGGGATCAGTTGTATGCATGTGTGGACATGGGAATGGGACTGCCACAGCTAGAAACCATTCCAAATAGACCCTGTCCATATAGAACTTAGAATCATAGAAAATGAGGTGGATTAAACTCTGAGTGTCATTAGCAGTAGCCTGCTGTATTACCTTGGTGGGACATGCACTCTGGTGTAGACACAAACACATTCAGAAAAGGAGTGTTTTGCTACGTATCCAGTGTATGCAAACTTAGTTTCCTGAGATGCTTGGCCTCATGTGCTCCAAAGCTTACTTCTTTTTCTGGTCTCTTGACTCACTTGTCTGTTCTTTTTGGGGCTCATTTCCTTTGCCTTTTTGTTTTGTTTTGGGTTTTTTTGTTAAATTTGTTAAATCTTTGCCTTTCTCTTCAATTTGAAACACAAGCCATGCTCTGTTAATTCAGCTTTTGTTTGCCATGAGTTCCTCCCCTATTATACTTCATCTCTCTTCTTGGTTTGTGATACTCGCTTCATATCTGTTTTCAGTGTTTTTCTGGGCGTTATGAATACTACCTGTCCTAAGCATTGCACCCATGTCTCTACTTAGCAGCTCTGTTTATGCCATGTGATGCTCTCTCAGTGGCCATACGTGATTCAACCAGGGGTGAATATTTGACTGGAGCAGCCAACCTATAGACTAGCCAACAACATCAGACTTAAAACTCACCCCGAAAAGTTAAACTGAGCCAGTCAAGTATCCCTCTCAGGAATTTGCAGTTGGAAAGTTGTACAACTCTAGCTAATTTTTTTCTAGTGTATTTGAATTTGAAAAAATCATGTAGAGTAACTTCTGGGATGGCTATTACAGGGCTCTGTTCACTCCAGGTTTAGCAGGGCTAACAAAGGCCATTTGGGAAAAAAGGAGGAGAACAGGACTGTTTGAGGAGAGAGAAGGGAGATGGAAATGAGAGCGGGTCCAGTCTACAGAGCTGCCATTGTTCCTGCCCTCCTGAGGTCTCGTAGTTCATTTTCTCCTGGATTCATGGGAAGTTCCCAATAACCTTCAATAAATGCCTCTTTTTACTTGAAATATTTCGGTAAATTTCTGTCTCTTCAAACTGAAAGAGCCTGATACTTTTAAATAAAAATACTAATGATTTCTTAATTTCTAGATTGGGTTGAAAATACTTGACTGTGTTATAGAGCCTTCCTTGTGACCTCTTTTGTTTTTATAAATTCTTTCCTATCAAGAAAGAATGAATGAATGCCCACAGTTTAAAGTAGAAATAGAGAGAAAGCACGCTCTACAAGTTCTCTAGGGTATAGTTCTTTGTGAACATTAAATGTTTCTGCAAGCTGGGACTGGCTGAACTTTCCTTCTCTCTGCTAACCCCAGTTTGGAGAACCTGTATAGAAAAAAATGTAGCTTAAACTTGCTGTCTCTGGTTGCTAAGGCAAACACACTTAAGTATGCAGAGCTTATCTTCAGAATTGAAAATCAGAAAATGTATTATATATTATTCTTTAAGAATAGGGGCACCTGGGTGGTTCAGTCAGTTAAACATCAGACTTTGGCTCAGATCATGATCTCATAGTTCGTGGGTTCGAGCCCCATGTTAGGCCCTGTGCCAACAGCTCAGAGTCTGGAGCCTGCTTTGGATTCTATGTCTCCCTCTCTCTCTCTCTGCCCTTCCCCTACTCCCACTCTGTCTCTCTGCCTCTCTCTCAAAAATAAACATTAAAGAACAAATAACAGTACTATTCATATTTTTTATAGCTCTCAAGTGTTAATTTTCTTGGTGGCCCTCGGGTCCCAGATTGGTTACCTAGTCATTAACTTTATAATCGGGAATTAGTTTGAATCCCAGTAACATTGTCAAACAATGTTTACAAACAACTGAAAAGTGTATTTCTTTAGACCCTGCTCTCTCACACTTGATCATAATGGGCCATAGTCCAACTTTTTGATAAAAATAAGTTTGATCGTGAGAAACTCAATCATTTCACAAGTTATTTTCAGAAATTGGAAACCAGTTGCCTATTTTGACTCTGAGGCTATGACGTTTAGACTGCAAGATCAATTGTCCCTCCTCAAATCCTGGCAGCATGACACAGCTTGGAACAGTAATCATGCACTACAAGATAAAGCTTGATTATATTTTTAAGAACTGAATAATATGCCTTTAACAGCACAGTTTCAGTCACTAAGAGAAAGAGACAGCATTTGTAAAAGACAAATTGTCCTCTGTTAGTTAAGTCATTTTACAGTACTTAACAGAAGGAAGAAAACCCTTTTGAGGACTGCAGTCTTGTTATTCTCAGGGAGACCAAGCAATATCTCCATATTATTAAACATTTATCCCAGACTGTGGCTTACTTAAATACCTGATGCAAGCTTCAGAGC
>NW_027532609.1:562242-690015 GCF_008692635.1 Crocuta crocuta | reverse complement strand
TGCTCTCTCTCTCTCTCTCTCTCCCCCCCCCCACCCCATTAAGAAATGCAACACTTCATTCTAGAGGGGGTTGTTGTTTTACCAAAATTGCATTGGTAGATGTTTGATTCATGTTTTCTAATACAATTAGCAGTTCTGAAACTTTATTCATAGTCCAGTCCACATTAAGGCATTTGCTTTCTATGTAGAAACCTCTCAAGTAATAATTTGTCAAATACTTTTGGTTACCTATCTACTTAAGAAAATCTTTAACTGGACTATCATTGTTAAATCATTCTGAGGACATTACTCACATCTTACCTGAGGCTCTCACTGGCTTGCCATTTTCTTTTCACTATTACCTTCTCCTGGGAATTATTTTCATCAAGCCTAGCTATTGACTCAAAGATCAGGTTAATTGCCTTATTGAAAATCCAAGTGCATATAAATAGTTCTCCACATTGACATTGAGTTAAGGTAAATAGAAATCTCTCACCTTTTCAAATTGATGGATTCTAACAAAGATGGTTATAAAGTTAATTTCTATTAAGTGAATCTAATTTTCTTATTAATTTCCTTCATAACATCAACAATGAATTTCTATGGGCAAAGTTTCAATGCATTAAATAATGGATGGAGAGCATGTAGCCAAGTCATTTGGTGTTCTAGACAGTGTAACACAGCAGTCATATTGAAAACATACTTCACTTTCAGAACCATGAATAATGTAGCACTTTCCTAACTTTGTAACTCTCTTTTCTCATCACCTTCTGGGACTTGAATTCTTGAAAACTACCTACAGAGGATGAAGATTATATCATATTTTACAAGTACATACCATAGTCTAACACATAATGTATGTTAGGCTAAAATTTACTTCTGTAAACATACTCACTTTTCCAGTTGGCTACCTCTGGAGCTCAAGCCAGAAATATCTGTATTTAGAATTAGAGAAAAGGGAATATAATGCACTAATGGATTAAACTTAACTGGGATTCTGTGTCGGAGCATTAGGGTTCAAATGCCAGCTTTGCCAGTATTTGATGTGAGACCTGTCTCATAAGACTGTATTGGCCATAGTATTTTACAGCTGGAAAATAGGGGAAGGATTCCTGTTTCACAGGGTTGTTGTAAAGATGAAATGTACAATATGTATAAAGGGGCTTTGTGAATTGTCATTCTCTAGCATGGGACGCCAATGGCATTTAGGGCAGAATGCAGGATTGTCCCGCACACTGCAAGGTGTGTGACATCCTTTGACCCATTAAATAACATTAAACAACCATTGGATACCTGTCTTCCCATTGTTTTGACAACCAAATCTGTCATTACACATTTCTACCTTTTACCTACAGGATTAATACAGTCCTGATTGTGAACTACGTGGCAATCGAGTTGTGGAAATAAATAGAACATTGTCCATATCCTCAGGAAGCTCACTTGTTAAGGGGTGAGCTAATCAGGGAAAGATGTAATTTAGTACAGTGGGCTAAGTAAAACTATAGAAGTATGCACCAAGTACAGAAATAGCACAGAGGGTGGAGCAGTTAACTGCCAGAGGAGGACACAGAGTCTCGCCTGAAGGTTATAACATCCAAACTGGGTTTTAAAAGAAAATATTCAGAGTTTGCCAAATCAACAAATCCTCCCCAGTTAGCAGGGAGCACAGAATGTGCAGGATCATGGAGGCCTGAAATAATAGGGTGTGCTTAGGGAACTGTACACGTTAGAACAGTAAAAGAGATATTTAGGTATGAATGAATTGGGCAAATGACTGTTCAGGGAAAAGTAAAAGAGGGCAGAAGGAGTCCTATCAGTTTTATTCACTCGTCTATTATTGTTGCTACTATCTTAATTTAAGCCCTATTGCCCATACTGTTATTACCAAACACAAAGAGGAATTCAGTCATTTAACACACTTTTATTGCCATGGACCTGGCGCTTTGTTTATCATGGTGGGTAGAAGATATGCGAGAGAACCTTTGCGAAGGAGTGCTCGAACCCCTGCAAGGCACTTGGCATCTTCAGAAGTACAAGAGCAAAAAATGGGAAAGATAAACAAAAACCACTTATAACTGTTAATAAGACAAAATGTCTAGGGAATCTCTAGCAATGAAGTTGAAAAAAGAAATAGAACATTTCATTATTACCTTAAATATCCTTTTCAGAACTTAAATCAGGTGGCACATAGGACTAAATTTATCATAGTATTTACTCCCATTATTACCTGTTCTACATGTTATGGAGTTAGAAACCATGTGCCACCTCATGTGCCACTGTGTCATAGCCCTCAGTAAATGTTAATAAAATGGTACTTGCCAGTGTGGGTGAAATCTGAAATACAGCCCACTGTTTGTAACAATTCCTCTTTTCTAAGCAGGATTGTTTGAATATAATTCTAAATATCTGTTTTTAGATCCAGGCTTACTAAAAGTGCATAACTTTCCCTGAGACAATAAAAGCAAAAAATTATTTTGCAAGCCAATCAGCCATAGTGATTGGTAAATAGTCTTCTCCATTTGACATATTAAGGTATTTTGTTTGTGTCTCAAAAGGCTGCACAGAGATGGTTACAGTTGACAGCTGTTGTACCACTAATAAGATTAAAGTAAAGAAATTAGTTTTGTCGACTTTAATCTGCTGTTTAACACTGCAAACCACCTGGGGTCTTCTCCAGGGTCTGCATGTTTAATTGTGAATTTGAAATTACATAACCAGATCCTACTTACAAACGTATCTAAAGATTCACTAATGGTAACTGTCTTGTTACTAGACCAGTCAGAGTCTAGCACTAGACTTTTTAATGTTTTAATTTGGCAGTCACCCTGCATTTTTAAATGTATTATCCTAATCTTTGAAACATAACACCTTCTCAGTGGGAGGTTAATATTCGGAAATGAAGAAAGTTTCATTAGGTTGGTGCTTAAGACATGGATGATTTTTCCATTAGTTTGGTGCTTAAGACATGGATGATTTTTCTATCTAAGATTAGAATGATCTCTGTGGAATAATTAAATTGCCAATTCTAATTGTACCAAATTGACCAATTAAAAAAAAAAAAACCCTGAGATCATACATCTAGTTGAAGATTTCTTACTCCTTTCTTTGCGCACCATGATTATTAGGAAAATAGTTTACTTTAAAAATTAATTTTTGTGTTATTAAAATGTTAGGTTGTAGAGGAGTGCCTGGGTGGCTCAGTTGGTTAAGCATCCAATTTCAGCTTAGGTCATGATCTCACGGTTCGTGGATTTGAGCCCCGCATGGGGCTCTGTGCTGACATCTCAGAGCCTGGAGCCTGCTTCAGATTGTGTCTCCCTCTCTCTCTGCCCCACCCTCACTCATGCTCTGTCTCTTTCTGTCTCTCAAAAATAAACAAACATTTTTAAAAAGTTATGTTGTAGAATGTGACATGCAATGCAATTATCCTTTGTGATTATTACATTAAGTTTTAATGCAACTGGAAGCATAGGGAACATATAATTTATATCCCCACAGTGAAGGTCATTTGATCAGGCAGTATTATTAGCATTCCTTGTAGACCCCCCCATCTTGATCTGAGATTTATTGTTCCTGAATGGCTCCCCCACTTGCCCCGCTCACCCCAAGTGTTCTGACATGAGACAAATGAATCAGGAACAAGAAAGGCTGTGTGAGTTTAGACTGGTCTTCACAGTGCCATTGGAAAAAAATTTCCCTTCACCCACAGCTCATGCTGATCCAAATGCCCCATTATCTGCTGCAAAAAAAAAAAAAAGCCTTCCCAAATTTTAACACAAGTTCACCTTTTCTGTGGTCACAAAAATGTCAGAACAGAATAATCCATGGGTACATTGGGCATCATAGTCAGAAGTAGAGTTCAGTTTGCCTCCCTGCTGCCTCCAGGATCAGCACCTTGAAGAAGTTGGTGGGCACTGCTCCATGGTTCTTGCTGATTACCCAGTACTACTTCACATAGGGCTTTCTGTCAGCCTCCATCCTGCAGGCAAACCGGTACACATGACCTTTCAGGGCTCCCAGGGAGTCTGGCCAGACCCAAGGCCATCACCTTCAGGAAGGCTTCCCTGACTTGACCTCCAACTTGTGTCAATCTACAGGACTGCCTCTCGGCATGAAACTTCTGTGCTTTTCATGGCTTCCCTAGGAGGCTGGAAGCTCCCTACAGGGTAGAGACTGGATTTTACCCTGTTTTCCCCATGCCCATCACAGGATCAGGCAGAATGGGTGGTGGCACTAAATACCACTGAAAGGAAAAAACATTAGGAAGGAGAGTATGTTAGGAAATGACTATAGTGTAGCCAATAATCTGATAGTATAGCTAATACAACCTCATTGGAGGTGAGTATGGCATATGCCAAAATATGTTTTAACTGTCTTTAATATTAGTGGTGGTACTATTAATTTTGTTTTTCTGAAACTGTTGTGTGTTGTAGTATAAAGCAAGTGAGTAATTATCAGTATTCTAATTCTGCCATCTTTGGTGCCTTTGAGGGCCAGGATTCTCAGTGTCAAAGAAAGAATAGAGAGCTATTGTATAGAAGAGTTTTTAAGGGGAAAAAAATCCCTTAGTCCTGAATTTGAATCTGAAATATCATTATGCATTCATGAGGTATTTTATCTTTAAGTAGATGGCATGGTTCCTACCTCTACTCATTCTAATGAGTGTTTAAAAAATAGAATAGTGGAAAATGTGGTTAATTAGAGTGTTAATAGATTCCACAGCTGTATATTCTTGTATATTCTACTTGAAGCAAGGAAAGCGGTTGTCCCTTCATCAGACATATCTGTGCTCAGCCAACTCAGTCCTGCACACATCCTCCAAAGAGGATGAATCAGGCCAGGATCTTGCCCAGAAGTAATTTAGAGTAGCCCTATAACAGAATAGCGTGCTCAGTGGTTCAGCGGGAGTCTCAGTTTTCAGCCTCAAGAATTGGCACCGGCAGCTCAGATGGCCACAGCTGTAGGGCCAGGCCTAGGTCGCAGGCTTCATCCTGGGGGCGGCCACTCACTGCTGGGTCCACTTAGGCTATTCGAATTCTAACTGCAACTGGATCTCCATAGTTTTAGATAACTCTTTTTTTTTTTTTTTATGTTTATTCATTTATTTTGAGAGAGAGAGCACATGCGGATGCTAGCAGGAAGAGGGGCAGAGAGAGAGAAGAGATAGCGCTGCAAGCGCAGAGCCCAATGCAGGGCTCAGTCCCACAAACTGGGAGGTCGTGACCTGAGCTGAAACCAAGAGTCAGACACTTAACTGTCTAAGTCTCCCAGCACCCCTCAGAAAATCCTTTTTATCTGAAGAAATTATTTAGAAATAAAGAAATTGGAGCTTTATAAATACAAAGCACAATTTGAGAATGACAGTTTTTATAAACTGTATACTATTTGTTAAATGCTTAATGCAAAACAAATATATTTTGTAAAATATATTCTAAGGCTCTAGTTTTCACATTCTTTTCTCCCTTCTCTAAGGAACTGGTATTAATTACTCCAGTTCTGTGTGTTCTGATTCAGTCTCAATAATCTTTGCTAAAACAAATTCTTTATCATTTGCTAACCATCCTCTGTGTTCTCCACACTTATCCACATCAGGCCAACCCTTTTCTTACATGAAGGTTGACAAAACTTCTGAGTTTCTCTTTGCAGCTCTGTGATGCAACTCTGGTATAGGCACAGAATTTTTGTTCTGCAGGAGCATGGAACTATAGGAGAATATAACTATGTATCGTTTATTAAATGCTAATACCAACCAAAGGAATTCGGGAAGTTATGTATACTGGGGCTGTTGTTTTAAAATGCCCATGGCAGTTATTTTTAAATGTCTGCCGTCTTCACACAGGTGTAAGACAGTGGATTTTGGTGAACAGTATTTTGTGAAAAGTCTTAATTACTGCTAACTGCAAAAGGATATAAAGTAAACTACGTACTTCCTAAGTTATATTATCACACCCTCTTAGACTACAACCACCTGGGGCTTTTCTATTTATTTCATAAAGTATAGGTACTAATCTTAATGTCTGAATTGTACTAGTGTTTTATTACTGTCCTTTTCATATGTAAATAGGTTTCTGTACTTATTGCCAAAATATCCAGTTTTGTGATGCCTTGTCTGTCCTCTGCTTTTCAGAGGCAACATTTGCAGTGAGAAGACTTATTGACACAAGATTCACTCATGTAGTCATGATCTTTGGGGGCACAAAGCCTTTACCTAAGCCAGCCACAGTGTACTTTTGACAGAATGGACAGTAAGATTTTAATGTCTTCTCAGAAGATACTTTTAAAATCTGGGGCCTTCTGTTTGATGTTAGAAAGTCCTTCTGGTCATTTGAGTTTTAAATGACAGGGAAAGCCTCCAGGCAGACCACCCAGGCTGGGTTCAAAGAAGTGATCTTTCTAAGACAGGTGCTTTTCAAATAGAGGTTGTCTTTCAAACAAGTTTTACTGAGTGGACAAGTTTTTCCTGACCCTGAGATTTTTGATCTTCCCCCTACCCCCCCGCCCCTGCCTTTTTTTCTCATCAGAAAGTAGTTTCTTTGTGGCAGTTTCTTAGGGGAGTTTTGTGAGCATAAGATTATATAGATGCACATTCCACACTTTACCAGTAAATGCTTTTTCTTAAAAGCAGAGAGCATTAGGACAAAGTCTTATACTTTGTGTTGTTATGGGTATGTTTATTGATGCCTTATGATATTCCATAAGTGATCTGAGACAAGTTATAGGAATTTGATTGAATGAAACAGAAAAATAGAAATTAAAACTTAAGGTTATAGGGACACCTGGGTGGCTCAGTCGATTGGGCATCCAACTTTGGCTCAGGTTCATGGGTTCAAGCCCTGCATCGGGCTCTGTGCTGACAGCTCAGAGGCTGGAGCCTCCTTCGGATTCTCTCTCTCTCTCCGCCCCTCCATCCCCTATCTCTCTCTCAAAAATGAATCAACATTAAAAAAATNCTCCAAAGCTTGTGAGGTAATGGCTGTGTAGGGAGAAAAAAACTCTTCGGTATCTATAGATTATGTCTAGAAGGATATGTAAACTAGTAACCTTGGTGATTTCTAAGGTGGGAACCGGAGTGGCTGAGGGATGTAAGTAAGAGCGCAGTGATTTTTACCTCTTATCCTTTTAGTGCATGTTGTACTGTGGTTGTCGTTCCTAGTCAGAAAGTTACCATGGTAAATTTTAATTTATCAAAGCTCAGTAGTGTTTACTGTACCCCATGGAAACACACCCTAAGGTCTCTGAAGAACCGCTCAGGGCTCTGAAAGGAGGGAACATAGTAGGGTCCCTGGGTTCCCCACTTCTGCTTCAGTCAGAACAACTGGTTTTATCATTTCTATGGTTTAAGCATCTGAATAAGATTGTGTAAGTTTTTGAGGCGCCTGGGTGGCTCAGGCGGTCAAGCATCCGACTTTAGCTCAGGTCAGATCTCACGGTTCGTGGATTCAAGCCCCACATGGGGCTCTGTGCTGACAGCTCAGAGCCTAAAGCCTGTTTCAGATTCTGTGTCTCCCTCTCTCTCTGCCCCTCCCCAACTCATGCTCTGTCTCTCTCTGTCTCAAAAATAAATAAACTATAAAAAATTTTTTAAAAAAGATTGCTTAAGCTTTTAATCTTCTGAGTAAGAAAGCATTCTGCTGCTTTTTTAAAAAACTGAAGACTGTTATTACAGGAGAATATTAAATGTCATTGAGAATATTCATTATGTATTTGTTAAATAGATATACGTTTATAAGAATTGGAAAAAGGGGGCCGCCTCAGTTGCTCAGTCTGTTGAGCATTCAGCTCTTGATTTCAGTTCAGGTCATGATCTCACAGTTTGTAGATTTGAGCCCCACATCAGACTCTGTGCTGACAGTGCAGAGCCTGCTTGGGATTCTCTCTCTCCCCCCTTTTCTCTCTCTGCCCCTCCCCCACTCACGCTGGCTCCCCTTTCAAAAATAAATAAATAAACTTTAAAAAAAAAAAGAATAGAAAAAAAGACCACAGGTACAAATACAAAATTATTGCTTGAGAGCGTTTTACTATTGCTTCATCCTTGTCTCTCTCAAATTTATTATAATTATTTTAAAAATTATTTTTATAGGGAGTGCCTGACTGGCTTAGTTAGTAGAACATGTGAGTCTTGATATCAGGGCTGTGAGTTTAAGCCCCACACTGGGCGTGGAGCCTATCTTAATAAAATAAATAAAAATTATTTTTTTCAAAATGCTTGTATGATTTAATTTTTTAATATAATTTATTGTCAAAATTGGCTTACATACAACACCCAGTGCTCATCCCAATAAGTGCCCTCCTCAATGCCCATCATCCATTTTCCCCTCTCCTCTACCCGCCACCCTGTCCACCCTCAGTTTGTTCTCTATATTTAAGAGTCTCTTGTGGTTTGCCTCCCTCTCTCTCTGTTTGTAATTATTTTACCCCTTTGTTTCCCCATGGCCTTCTGTTAAGTTTCTCAAGATCTACATATGAGTGAAAACATATATCTGTCCTTCTCTGACTGACTTATTTCACTCAGCATAATACCTTCCAGTTACACCCATGTTGTACAAATGGCATGATTTCATTCTTTCTCATTGCCAAGTAGTATTCCATTGTATATAAAAGCCACATCATCTTTATCCATTTGTCAGTTGCTGGACATTTAGACTATCTGTAATTTGCCTCTTGTTGAAAGTGCTACTAATAAACTTTGGGGTACATGTGCCCCTATGTACAGGATACACTTCTGTATCCCTTGGGTAAATTCCTAGTAGTGCTATTGCTGGGTCATAGGGTAGTTCTATTTTTAATTTTTTGAGGAACCTCCACACTGATTTCCAGAGCAGCTGTACCAGTTTGCATTCCCACCAACAGTGCAAAAGGGTTCCCATTTCTCCACATCCTCACCAGCATATGTAGTTCCCTAAGTTGTTCATTTTAGCCACTCTGACCAGTGTGAGGTGGTATCTCAGTGTGGCTCTGATTTATATTTCCCTGATGAGTGACATTGAGCATCTTTTCATGTTTCTATTGGCCATCTGGATGTCTTCTTTGGAAAAGTGTCTATTCATGTCTTCTGCCCAATTTCTTCACCGGATTATTTGGTTTTTTGGGTGTTGAGTTTGATAAGTTCTTTATAGATTTTGGATACTAACCCTTTATCCAGTATGTCATTTGCAAATATCTTTTCCCATTCTGTCCATTGCCTTTTAGTTTTGTTAATTGTTTCCTTTGCAGTGCAGAAGCTTTTAATCTTGATGAGGTCCCAATAGTTCATTTTTGCTTTTAGTTCCCTTGCCTTTGTAGATGTGTCAAGCAAGAAATTGCTGCAGCTGAGGTCAAAGAGGTTGTTACCTGCTTTCTTCTCTTCACATTTAGGTCTTTCATCCATTTTGAGTTTATTTTTGTGTATGGTGTAAGAAAGTGGTCTAGTTTCATTCTTCTACATGTTGCTTTCTAGTTCTCTCAGCACCATTTGCTAAAGAGACTATCTTTTTTCCATTGGATACTCTTTCCTGCTTTGTCAAAGATTAGTTGGCCATACATTTGTGGGTGCAATTCTGGGTTCTCTATTCTATTCCATTGGTCTATGTGTTTATTTTTGTGCCAGTACCACACTATTTTGATGATTACAGCTTTGTAGTAGAGGCTAAAGTCTGGGTCACAAAACAGCCCTCAATAAAATATAAAAGAACTGAGATCATACCATGCACACTTTCAGATCACAATGCTATGAAACTTGAAATCAACCACAGGAAGAAGTTTGGAAAACCTTCAAATGCATGAAGGTTAAAGAACATCTTACTAAAGAACAAATGGATCAACCAGGCAACTGAAGAAGAAATTAAAAAATATATGGAAACAAATGAAAATGAAAACACAATAATCCAAACCCTTTGGGATGCAGCAAAGATAGTACTAAGAGGAATATACATTGCAATCCAGGTCTATGTCAAGAAACAAGAAAAATCCCAAATACAAAATCTAACAGCACACCTAAAGGACCTGGAGGCAGAACAACAAAGAAACCCCAAACCCAGCAGAAGAACAGAAATAATAAAGATTAGAGCAGAAATAAACAATATAGAATCCAAAGAAAACCAGTCGAACAGATCAGTGAAACGAAAAGTTGGTTATTTGAAAAATAAACAAAGTTGATAAACCCCTAGGCAGGCTTCTCAAAAAGAGAGAGGACCCAATAGGTAAAATCACAAATTAAAATTGATTGATCATAACCAGTCCCTCAGAAATATAAGCAGTTATCAGAGAATACTATGAAAAAGTATATGCCAACACATTGGACAACCTGAAAGAAATGGACAAATTCCTAAACATCCACACATTACTAAAATTCAAATGGGAAGAAATAGAAAATTTGAACAGACCCATAACTAGTGAAGAAATTGTATCAGTTATCAAAAATCTTCCAACAAATAAGAGTCTTAGACCAGATGGGTTCCATGGGGAATTCTACCAGACATTTAAAGCAGAGTTAATACCTACTCTTCTCAAGCTGTTCCAAAAAATAGAAATGGAAGGAAAACTTCTGGACTCATTCTATGAAGTCAGCATTACCTTGATTTCCAAACCAGACAGAGACCCCACTAAAAGGGAGAATTACAGGCCAATATCCCTGATGAAACTGGATACAGAAATTCTCAACAAGATACTAGCAAATTGAATTCAACAGCATATAACAAGAATTATTCACCATGATCAAGTGGAATTCATTCCTAAACTACAAGTCTGGTTCAATATTCACAGATCAATCAGTGTGATACATCACATTAAGAAAAGAAAGGATAAGAACCTATAATCCTGTCAACAGATGCAGAGAAAGCATTTGACAAAATACATCATCCTTTCTTAATAAAAACCCTCAAGAAAGTCGGGATAGAAGGAACTTATTTAAACATCATAAAAGCCATTTATGAAAAGCCCACACCTAATATCCTCAATGGGGAAAAGCTGAGAGCTTTCCCCCTGAGATCAGGAACAGGGATGTCCACTCTCACCACTGTTAAACATAGTGTTGGAAGTCCTAGCCTCAGCAATCAGACAACAAAATGAAATAAGAGGCATCAGAATTGGCAAAGAAGAAGTCAGACTTTCACTTTCTGCAGATGCCATGATACTCTACATGGAAAACCCAAAAGACTCCATCAGAAGACTGCTAGAAGTGATACCTAAATTCAGCAAAGTTGCAGGTACAAAGTCAATGTACAGAAATCGGTTGCATTTTTATACACCAATAATGAAGCAACAGAAGGAGAAATAAAGGAACTGATCTCATTTACAATTGCACCAAGAACCATAAAATACCTAGGAATAAACTTAATCAAAGGTACAAGATCTGCTTGCTGAAAACTATAGAAAACTTACAAAGGAAATTGAAAAAGACACAAGAAAAGGAAAAACACTCCATGCTCATGGATTGGAAGAATAAATATTGTTACAATGTCAGTACTACCCAATCTACATATTCGATGCAATCCCAATCAAAATTGCACCAGCATTCTTCTCAAAGCTAGAACAAACAATCCTAAAATTTGTATGGAACCATAAAAGACCTTGAATCGCCAAAGGAGTATTGAAGAAGAAAACCAAAGCAGGAGGCATCACAACCCAAATAAAAGTTATTTTTATAATTCTAACTACAAGTTATTTTTTAATTAAAAAGAAAAGCAGTATTTTGCAAAATCCAGATATTTAATCTGATAAATGAAATGCTAATTTGCATTTGTGAAGGAATGCTAATTTGCATTTGTGAAGGACTTCCTAAATAGAGCCTGCAAACAAATGGGTTTCATATGGACCAACATTTTCTGTACAACCTCAGGGATTTAATGAGGTTAGAAAGAAATGAGCCTCCTCCTGGTGCCCTTCAGCCTGGAATCCTTTCAGGTTCATGCCAGTATACCATGATGACATTTGGGAAACAGTGTGCTTCATGATTCTGGAAATAATAGCTTTTATTTTCTTTAATTTTTTTTTAATGTTTTTTATTTATTTCAGAGAGAAAGGGAGATAGAGAATCTGAAGCAGCCTCCAGGCTCTGAGCTAGCTGTCAGCACAGAGCCCAACATGGGGCTCAAACCCACAGACCCTGTGATCATGACCTAAGCCGAAGTCAGACGCTTAACCAACTGAGCCACCCAGGCGCCTCAGGAAATAATACCTTTTATAGCAAGCTTTGATTTGAATCAATTTATTAACATTTCATTTGTGCCGTATTCAAAACAAGAATAAGATTAATAACCCTAATAAAGTCTATCACTTATTTTTAACCTTGTGCCAAGCACTTTCCTAAGTACTTTACATCTATTATCTCATTTATCCTTCATGACACTCATGTGGAGTCTAGGTATTATTATCCTGGTTTTATAGGTGAGAAAATGGATGCTAACTAAGATGTACACATATTTTGAGGAAACTATAATTATAAAAAGCAAAGTCCAACTATATCAGATAATGGATAATTCAAGTGCAACAGGGGCTCTCTTCATAATTTCTTTCCCATATTAGAGACCTTTGCTGTTTTGTTCACCTAGCAGTGCCTGGAAGAACTCACAGGGTGGTTCTTTGACCTGTGGTTCTCAACTTTAGATGCACATCAGAATTGTCCCATAGAGCTTTGGAAACATGCACATGTCTAGAACTCACCCAACTAGCATCTCCAGGGGAGGAGCTCGGCAAGTATTTATTTTTAAAGATGTACAGGTGATTCCAGTGCTCAAACTATACAGCCCCTATTCTAGAGCAGTGCGGACGTGCAGGTACATCTGAATTACCAGCAGAATTGGTTACAGTATGCATGGCTAGAGTCCATCCCCAGAGTTTCTGTTTAGTAGGTCTGGGGTGGGGCCTGAGAATTTGCATTTCTAAGAAGTTCCCAGGTGATATTGATGCTTCTGGTCCTGTAGGATTTATTGTCCTACACGGTTGGTTGCAAGGGACTAAATCAAAACATTTATATGTAGGATTTAAACAGGAGGTTGTCAGTCAGGCCAGCATCCACATTGATCACTCGGGCAGTGCAGGTTTTAAACACAATCTTCAGAGCACCCAGAAGAGTACCCATTGAGTTTGTGGCTCCAAACGTTTCTTTGAACAGTGGCATATGAATCTGTTTTATTCCCTAAGAATACATTTCCTCTAATGTTAACTGATCCTAAGATCAGTTTCACCTTAGACTGCTGTGCTCTGGGTTCTCCTCTGCTGAGGCACTCTGGGCCCACGCAGGCCCCAAGCAGGCATGGTGCTCACTCCCCAGAACCCTGCCGCTCTTGTCTCAGAGGGAAAGCTGTAGTTTCTCCTTCTGTTTCTCCCTTCTTCCTTCATCTGCCTAGGACAAGGAGGTCTGGGAACAGGAGCTTTGACAGACCCTTTTTTTTTCTGGGCTTTATTCAAAAATGTCTAGGTCCCAAAATTCCTGGGTGATAGATATCTAATTTTAGATTATTAAGACATTATCAGATAAACTAGTAAATACGTTTCCATTATCTGCTGTACAACTAAGAAATCAGTAAGAGGTAATTATTAGACATTAACAAACACAGCCTTTGGATAAAAAATTATAAGCTTCTATATCTAGCTGATGGGCCTTGTACCTGATATTTGGCTAGTTGTTTTTTTTTTCCAGAGTGATTTCCATCCTGTGCCTGCTGTCTTTGTACCATTCATTTTATGTATTTTAAATTGTTTAGAGAAAAGCTGCTTAAGCTTTATAAATGGTGTTTCTCTCCTTCTATTAGGTCTCTCTGCAACGCAATCAATGTTTACAACCTCACCTGCAGTGACTGCTCAGAAAATTGCTCCGATGTTCTGTTTAGTAACAAGATTACCTTCTTAATGGACCTCCTGATACACCAGTTGACGGTATGTAATATTAGTGCTTTGAGTTAGAAGCAGTTAAGGTATGGGAAATATTCCCTGTGGAGAAAACAAAAAGAATTCAGCTTATTTACCCTCCAGATGAAAAACAGTGAAGATGATGGAGAAAGTAGAGACTGCCCTCTTAATTTGAAAATCTCATATTGGATTCTCCTAAATTCCAATATTTAATGGATAATATACTTGTAACACTTGCCAAGTTCACAAATTTACATGGTTGGACTGAAGCTTTAGAATCAGTTGGACTCAAAGCCAAACCTCTGAGCCCACAGGGATGAGTGCTGTAGAAGGGAAGAAAGCTTGGGAAAGCCTCAAAACCTCTCTTGCCAACTCAGTAAAGAGGGTCAGTTTTAAAAGGACTTTTTGATGGCCCTTGATACATATTTTTTGAAGCAAGAAACTCCTCTGTCAAAAAAGAGCAAACCTGTTATGCTTTTGAAATGGGAACAAGCAGCCAATTGTTGTTCACAGATGTAGAAAGAGGTAGTAAGTTCAGTATAATATCCAAAGGTTTAGGTCTGTCAACTGCAGCCTTCAGAATACAGCCCTGGGGCCAGAAGTTTCCTGGTGAAGTTTCTGAGTCCCTGAGGTATTGGCACAAAATCTCTCTCAAGCTGCAAGTTTACAACACAGGAGATTTACTTTTTAGAACTGATTTACTTTTTGCTCAGCACATAGTTCTAATACTTCTTCCTAAACTACATGCCTTTTGCTCTCTCCCCTCCTCCATCTGGTTAATTTCTGTACATTCTGTACATTCTTAACTGAAACATGATGGCACCTTCCTTATGAACTCCTCCCCAACCTGACTTTCCCAAAGTCCAGGTTAGGAATATTTTTTATGCTCCTAGGCATTACATCTTTCGTAGAACTGATCACATTGAACTGTAGTTAACTATTTACTTGTCCGTTTCCCCATTAGCCATAGAATCAACAAGGATAAGAGGCAACTTCCGACCCTCCCCAGGATCCTAACACAGCGATGACCCTTAGTAGCTTTAGTATATCATTGATTAATATGTGAGAGAACAAATGAATCCCTACATCTCAAGCTAAGAATCAGAAAGGGAATGATGTTTTTATAGGCAGGCATACTGACAATGAGAGGGAACAACAGTGAGAGAGAACGAAGGCACAGACCTAAAACTATTTACACAGTGCAGCAATGCTATTTATAGTGATGACTAAGGGTCATCACTTGAAGGGTAGAGTATATTTGGTATTATCTATAAAAGGAGGCATTAAAATATGGGTAAGACATTTTAGCACAAAATCCTACTCAAATAGTTGAAAGGCAGAGACAAGGAGAAAAGACTTAGCATTTGTTGCATGGCCTCATATACTAGACATTTTAATATATATTGCCTTGTTTAATTTTTTTAAACATAAAGTTAGTATTATTATCCCATTTTACCAGTATGGAAACTTGAGTCCCAGAGAGGTTGGCTTGCCCAAGACAACATAGATAGAAAGTCATGGAGCCAAGAGTCAAATCTAAGTCCCTCAAACCCAACTGAGAGACATTCCACACAATACCTAACTGCTACTTTTCAAAAGTGTCAATGTCATGAAAGACAAGGGAAGAGAGGAGAACTATCACAGATTGGAGGAGGCTAAGGAGATCTGACAAGTAACTGAAATGTGGGATCCTAGACCAGAAAAAAGACTTTAGTGGAAAAACTGGGAAATTCAAATAAAGTCTGTAGAATAGTTAATTTGATTGACTCAATGTTAATTTCCTGCTTTCAATAATTATAGTATGATTTTGTAAGATGTTAACAATAGGGGATACAAGGTGAAGGGAACTATACCATTTTTGAAACATTTCTGTTAGTTTAAAATGACTTTAAAATAAGTAAAAAAAAATTATAAAAGGGGGCACCTGGGTGGCTCAGTCAGTTGAGTGTCCGACTCTTGATCTCAGCTTGGGTATTAATCTCAGGATCATGAGTTTGGGCCCCTCACTGGGGTTCACACTGGGCATGGAGCCTACTTAAAACATGCTTCCCCACTGTTCCATGCTGTATCATCTGGAACAATTTATTCTGTGGAACTTCTATGTTGGTAATTGAAGAAAAGACATTAATGTATTTGATCAGAGCAAAGAACATCAGAGATGGCCTTTGAAATGTAAAGGGATGAAAAAGAAGACTTATAGACAGGATCTTCCATCTTAGCTCTTAAGTCCTTACCGTTCAGTCCTTTCTCTTCTTATTGAGAAATATCATATGAGGTAGTTTATTATTCTCTCACTTAATCAAGTGCCTACTATTTCCGAAGCACAGAATATAATCTGCACCATCCAGGAAATCCCAGGTTAGAAGTAGGAACAGATAGATAGATTGCATATAGTAAACAGTGTGATGACAGCATATACAGACTGCAGTGGGAGCACAGAAGAAGGTGTTTTGTCGCCAGGGACGTCACAAAGGAGGGACATTTGAGCTAGACCTTAGCTCCTCATTTACTAAGTGCCTACCATGTGCCAGGAGCTTGTAAGTAACTTGATCTTCTTCCTTGAATAATATACCCTTGCTTATGACGTCATGGTTTCTTGATACTCAGAAAAGCTTTTAATCTCCCAACCAGTGGATTTTACCATGTTCCGTGTTTATTTTGCTCAGTTCAGGACCATAGTCCTGGGACATTTGTTTGCCAAATACATTTTATTCCTCCTTTCCTTACATATGGCACTTCCTGATTTTTACAGATCCTGTAGGCTCCTTATTCTCTAGCTTTTAATTCCAATACAGCTGTGACTGAGTTTGTGACAGTTGGCAGAAGACATTGTGTTTTCTAATTTGGGGAGACGGGATGGAGATGGTTAGGGATGGTGATTTTACATTTCTTGAAATCACTTGAATACTTTTCCGTTTTTCTTGATAACTGGTTTTGATATCCATGTAACTAAAATATGGACACTAACTTGCAGTACCCATTAAGTAATGGAGAGAAAATAGTCATTAACACATTTTCCAGAAGATTGAGAAAGAAGTATAAAAGAAGCTAATTAAGTGAAGTCTAGTGAGATATATAAGACACCTAATAGTGAGGCACTTCAGCCTTTTGGTTCTTGAGCAAACTGAGGTGGTTTAGAAGAAAAAAAAATTTGGTCTAGCTGCTTAAAATTTGTTTTAGCACTCTTATATTTTATTTGAATTATGTGCAAAGCACTGTACAGATGCCAGGGTACGGAGGAAAGCTGGACACAGTTCCTTCACTCTAGAAGCCCACAGTCAAAGAAGAACTTGACATAAATACCAAAGAAAAGCTATGAGAAGTTCTGTAATGTAATGAGAGCTACAGAGTAGCCTAAGCAACCTAGAAGAGTACCTGACGCATAAGAGGTACTCCTCAAATATCTGATGAGTGAATGAGTGAATTCTAACTTGGAAAATTAGAGGTTTTGGGAAGAAATTGGATTTCACTATGCCTTGAGGAAGGATGGAAATTCCTTTTTAGGTTAGGATTTAGCATAAGTGGCACGGTAAAGTATACCTTGCAATAGAGATTCTAAATAAGAGTTTTGGGATAAGCTCTTGGGGAGTTTATTTGGAGCCCTGTAAAAACAATACATTTAGATAAGCATGATTTAGAATGAAGGCTAGCATAAATGTACTATCTTCCAAGAAGCATGAGAGCTTTTAAATATGTTAAAGCAGATTACTACTGTCATTCTAGAAGCATGGTTAAGCATTTTCTCTGTGCCTGAATTTTTCCAGTGCACAAAACAGTGAGTCTCTAGCTTCAAAACCTCTCCTTGAAGAGACCAGACATGCACACTGGAAAGCAATAGAAAGACCAGTGAAAAGAGCAAGATGGCAGAACAGGAAGTCCCAGCCTTCCTTCCCCTAAAGAGACACAAACATAACAGTATATGGACCAAAATGGCATTATGAGAATTCCAGAAGATAGTTAAGATGTCAAAATATCCTTAGGCAGTCTCAAAGCCAAGAACAGCCACATTGAGATGAGTAAGAATAACGGTTTCACTTTACTTGTGTTTTACCCCCTCCCTAAGCCAGCAAAGCTCAGCACTGGCAGACAATACCCTAGCTCATGGGTTCCCCTCTAGGAGGGAGAGAGGAGTAGAGTGTAAGTCTGGCATTCTGGCTTTTTGGAGAGCTGTCCAAGGGTCTTGTACCTGTCTCACCTGACTCAGGGCACTGACAGGGAGCTAGGATACTTGGATGCCTGGAAGCCCCTGAGAACATGAGAGAGCAAGGCTGCAGCATGCCACTGTAGAACCAGAGAACTTACAGCATTGCAGACAGACACCAGAGGGAGCAAGAGATTATGATGTCCTGAAAAGAAACCAGCAAAACTCTACTTGAAAAATTGTACACGTAGGCCTCGAGAAGTCACATCACCCACATAAAGGTTTCAGACGCCCCCAGATTCTTTAGCCAAGGTGATCAGTGTCTTCCTCTTTACAAAGCCAAGATGTAAAGTCTAGAAGAGATGCCTTTTTTTTTCAAATGTACAGGTTCCAACACAAAGGTATAAGACACACAAACAGGGAAACATGGTCCATACAAAAGAACAAGATAAATCTCCAGAAACCAATCTTAAAGAAACAGGTATATGAATTAACTGACAAAAAATCAAAATAATTATCATAAAGATGTTCAATGAGCTCAAGAAAATGATGCATGAACAAAATGAAAATAACAAAGAGAAAATATTTTTTAAAAAACAAGTTTTAAAGCTGAAGAAAACAATAATTGAACTGAAAAATTGGGTAGAGGAGTTCACAAGCAACTTGATGAAATAGAAGAAAGAATGAGTCAACTCAAAGACAGGTCATCTGAAATTATGCAGTCACAGAGACAAAAACGAAAAATTTTGAAAAATAGTGAAGAAAGCCTAGGGAACATATGCATAGCATCAGACAGACCAATGTACACATTATGGTACCCATAAAAGGAGGAGAAAGAGTGAGGCAGAAAGCTTTTTTAAAGAAATAATAGCTAAAAATTTCCCAGTCTAGAGAAGAAAATGGACATCCAGATTCAAGAAATCCCACAGAATCCAACTATAATGAACCCAAAGAAATCCACACAGAGAAACTTTATAATCAATTTGTCAAAAGTCAGAGACAAAGAATTTTGAAAGCAGCAAGAAGAAAGTGACTTGTCATGTACAAAGAAACCCTCATAAAGTCAGTGATTTCTTACCAGAAACCCTGCAGGCCAGAGGGATGGAATGATACATTCAAAATGCTAAAAGAAAAAGATTCCAACCAAAAAAACTATACCCAGTCAAACTATCTTTCAGAAATTAAGAAATTAAAATTTTTCCCAGATAATCAAAACCTAAGGGAGTTCAGCACCACTATACCTGACTTAATAGAAATTCTAAAGTGAGAGACACCTGACTGGCTCAGTCAGTAAAGCATGCAGCTCTTGATCTTGGGTTGTAAGTTTGAGCCCCACATTGGATGTAGAGAATTACTTAAAAATAAAATCTTTTAAAAAATTTTAGAAAGAAATCCTAAAGTGAGTCCTTCAAGTAGGAACCAAAAGATGCTAAACGGCAATATAAAAGTATATAAAAGTACAGTTGATCCTTGAACAACATGAGTTTGACCTACATGTGGATTTTTAAAATAAATATATGTATGATATTGTAAATGTATTTCCTTTTCCTTATGAATTTATTAATATTTTCTTCTCTCTAGCTTACATAGTATATAGTACCTATAACATACACTAAATATGTATGTTTACCTAAATCGTAACATTAAATATGTTAATCAAATATTATGTTAATCAGTGAAACTTCCAGTCAACAGAAGGCTTTTAGTAGTTAAGTTTTTGCGGAATCAAAAGTTATGTGTCAATTTTCTACTGCAGTTGGGGTTGGCACCCCTGACCCCCATGTTCAAGGGTCAACTATGTAAAGCTTGCCAGTAAAGGTACCTATATAGAGTGATACAGAATGTTATAGTACTGTAATAAAGAAGCTACAAATCATTTTAACTCAGTATAGAATTAATTATCATACAGAAATTTTCTATAAAAGTATAGAAATAACTATAACAATAAACCTCTGTTAATGGATACCTAATATGAAAATATGCATTTTGTGACATCAATAAAATAAAATATTGGGGGGAGAAGTAAAAGGATAGCATATTTGTTTGCAATTGAAGTTATTATTAGCTTAAAATGGATTATCATAACTATAGGATATTATATGTAAGCCCATGGTAACCATAAAGAAAATACCTATAGACGATATACAGAAGAAAATGACGAAGGAATCAGAGCATTTTACTATAGGGGCGCCTGAGTGACTCAGTCGGTTAAGCATCCACCTTCGGCTCAGGTCACGATCTCATGGTTCATGGGTTCGATCCCCGCATCGGGCTCTGTGCTGACAGTTCAGACCCTGAAGCCTGCTTCAGATTCTGTGTGTGTGTGTGTGTGTGTGTGTGTGTGTGTGTGTGTGTGTGTCTGCCCCTCTCCCTCCCACTCTGTCTCTCTCTCAAAAATAAATAAAACAAAATTTAATTAAAAGAATGGTGAATCTTTTCCAGAAGACTTTCAGTTTACTTTGTCAAGATGCATTTGTGGCAGCTACAGCCTTACAAATGTATTTCTTAAGTAAGAAGAGTTGAAATTGATAATGACTCCTTGATCAATGGACTACAGAATGGATGTTGTGTTAGCAGGCCTGAAAACAAACATGCATCTCATTGTACAGCTTCATCAGAACTCTTGGGTGACCAAGTACTTTGGTAATAAGCAGTAATATTTGGAAAGAAATCTTTTTTTCTAAGTGGTAGGTGTTTACAGTACACTTAAAATATTCAGTAAACCAGGTCATAAACAGATGTGCTATCATCCAGACTTTGTTTAGAGAGCAGATCCACAGTAGATTTTGCATAATTCTTAAGGGCCATAGGATTTCCAGAGTGGTAAATAAGCATTGGCTTCAACATAAAGTTACCAGCTGCATTAGCCCCTAACAAGAGAGTCAGCCTGCGCTTTGAAGCTTTGAAGCCAGGCATGGACTACTCTGTAGCCGCGAATGTACTAGATGGTATCTTCTTCCAATATAAGGCAGTTTCAGTTTACACTGAGAAAATCTCCGGTTTAGTGTAGCCACCTTCATAATTTTTCTAGCTAGATTTTCTGGGTAACTTACTGCAGCTTCTATATCAACACTTGCTCTTCACCTTGCCCTTTGATATTATGGAGAAGGTTTCTTTTCTTAAACCTCATGAACCAACCTCTGCTAGATTCAGACTTTTCTTCTACACTTTCCTCACCTCTCAGCTTTCATATAGAATTGAAGGGAGTTATGGCCTTGCTCTGAATTAGGTTTTAGCTTAAGGGAATGTTGTGGCTAGTTTGTTCTATCCAGACAACTAAAACTTTCTCTATTTCACTTTGTTATCATGAGTGTGTTCATTGGAGTAGCCTTTTTAATTTCCATCAAGAAAAAAAAAATTCCTTCAAGAACTTTTTCTTTGCATTCACATCTTGGCTAACTGGTACAAGAGGCTTAGCTTTTGGTGTATCTTGGCTCTGACATGCCTTCCTCACTGAGTTTAATCTTTTGTAGCTTTTGATTTAAAGTGGGAGACATGCCACTTTTCTTGTCACTTGAATACTTAGAAGCCATTGTAGGGGTATTAATTGGCCTAATTTCAGTATTGTGTACCAAAGAATAGGGAGGCCCAAGGAAAGGGAGAGAGTTGAGGGGCCAGCTGATGGATGGGGCAATCAGAACACACACCACATTTATCATGTTCACCATCTTATATGAGTGCAATTCATGGTGCCCCCAAACAATTACAATGGTAACATCAAAGATCACTAATCACAGATCACTATAACAAACACAAAAATGAAAAAGTTTGAAGTATTTCAAGAATTTCCAAATGTGGCACAGAAACATGAAGTGAGCAAATGCTGTTGGAAAAATGGTGCTGATAGACTTGCTCGATGCAGAGTTGCCACAGACCTTCAATTTGTAAAACAATACGCTATCTGCAGAGCACAATAAAATGAGGTATGCCTGCATTTGCACTCTCATGTTTACTGTAGCATTATTCATTATAGCCAAGAGGTGGAAAGAACTTAAATATCCATTGACAAATGAATGGATAAAGAAACTGTGTGTGTGTATGTGTACACACACACACACACACACACACACACACAGAATATTATTCATCCATAAAAAAGAAGAAGATCCTGTCTTATGCTACAACATGGATGAACCTGAGGGCAATATGGTAAGCAAAATAAGCCAGTCACAAGGGACAAATACTGCATGATTTCACTTATTTGAGATATCTGAAGTAGTCAAACTTGTAAAACAGAAAGTAGAATGGTGGTTGCCAGGAGCTGAGGTGAAGGGAAATGGGAAGTTGCTGTTAAATGAGTATTGAGTTTCAGTCATGGGAGATGAAAAAGTTCTGGAGATCTGTTTTACAACAAATTATAAGTTTGTGCATACAGTTAATTAGATTGTAATGTATACTTTAAGATTGTTAGAAGGTAAATTTACGTTACATGTTTTTTATCATCAAAAAAGACCAGTGAAAGTATTACTGAGTGCTGGGAAAATAGATTAACAGACATTACTGTTGGAAATTGTAAATAGTCTGTATTACAGATGAGCGAATTGAAATGTGGCAAAGAGATCATACAGCTCCTTAGTGTTAGAACATGACCTGGATCCTATCTCCTGAGCTCCTGTCCAGGGTTTCCCTTCCTGTAACCTGAATTGATGTGTCCTCACTTTATTGAATTGACAAATGAGACAAAGCAACATTTTTGTGACTTTAATTTCATACATGTTTAATATTGTCACCTGGGTAGGATACACTGAAATAGCATTTAATTAAAAGACCTATAATTTCTTGATGCTTCATTGCATTTTAAAAAACGTTAAATATTTTATTAGCATCTTTATTTTTAATTCATAGTGACCTGTTCTTTATTGAATATTTAAAGAATACGCTTACAAATTGTGTGTATATATTTTCTGGAGCCAAGGAGACTGTTAATTGATAAATGATGTACAGATCTTAAATAATTGATATGATATAGTTGGATCAAAGAGGCTGTTGGTGAGCACTTCAGAAGGTGACAGGAAAGTTCTGTATATAAACAAAGAAGATATAAATGCAACCCTACAACAAGGGGATTGTATTTTACTGAGTCATGTGCAAAGCCATGCAGGTGCCTGTTCGATTTTCATTATAGCAGCCAAGGCCTGGAACTGGCCATTAACCACATTGTTTTCTTTGTACTAAGGAGCCAGAACATGGACTCCATAGTTAATTATATGAGATTAGAAATCCTTCGATCCTCCACAGGTAATAGTACTCTTCCTGATACCAGTTACAACCTGTTGCCTCCTTTCACTCTGTGGCACTTACTGAAGCTGTAAAGGACGACCTGCCCTTTTCTTCATCAGTAATGTGAAGTCTGTGTCTTATAGGACATGTACTGATATAGAGAATGTCTTATTGACACAGAGAATATCAGAACCAGAGAGGAGGCCTTCATAGTATCTGTTCTAGTTAAGTCCTCTTGTTTTAGAAATGAGGGCAGTGGAACTCAGAAGAGGAAAGGGTGTGTGGAGTAGCGTACTTGTCAGAAGTTTCACAGCCTGTTACCAGTAAGAACTATGATTCAAATTCAGGTCTCCTAAATCCCAACCTAGATTCTTTCCAGTCTAAAGACACACTGCTAATTTAAGTCTGGTGAGAATAGTTAAGTGATGCTTTGACTGTTGTAGAAACTACCCTCAAAGCTGCATTCAGAGTTGATCTAGTAAAAAAAAAAAAAAAAAACAGTAATGGCACAGATTATAAATTTAATTGCCCTTCCACTGCAGTCATATGAAGCAGTATCATCACCATCATTATTACTATAACCTAAAATCATTAACTGACTGCTTGAGGGAGAAATGGACACATCCAGCATCATAGCAGAGATTTCATCACACTGCTTTCAAATGGTAGGTCAAGCAAACAGTTATTAAATGTGTAAAAAGTTTGACTAAAACAATTAACAAACTTGGTTTAACACACCTAGGACCTTATGTGCAGTATTAGGAATATACATTCTTTGTAAGAACACATGGAAAATTTACAAGAAATGATTGCAGTAGGCCATAGAGCAAGTCTTAACAAATGTGAAAGAATCAGTTATCACACGCATGATCCACTTCTGCTTTAGGTTTGACCGAATAAGCTCCGATCAGACTGATCCTCCTGTAGATGGCCAGTATAAACTCTGGGTAAAGTATAAAAAACAAATACCTAAAGGTACTAGAGGCTATTCAAACACTTTCTGATTGGAATAGACACTTGGAAGAAGAGAATGGCATGGTGTGAGTTTCATGGTTTATGGCTTTTTAGTCTCAGGGCAGGGCATAAAATGGTACCACAGGCAGTGACTAGAATTGCCATAGAAAATCCACAGTCTTTCAAGCCTAAAGAGCTAGAGGACAAATTTCAGGACAAAAACAACTGGTAGCATATGAGGATGAGGGTCAGAAAGGAGAGAGCCAGAAAGTGGGGTTCCCTAATTAATGTCTGAATGACCCTTGTACCATACATGTGTGGGATAGGCTCAGCTAAAGACAAAAGAACTAAAGTGAGGTTTTGGCTATTGTCCCTGAGTAGTTTTACAGTTTGAGTCTAACAAAGTCAAATGCTTGCCTAAAAAAAATAAAAAATAAAAAAAAAACTAGGGGCACTTGGGTGGCTCAGTTGGTTAAGCACTCAACTTCAGCTCAGGTCATAATCTCATGGCTCGTAAGTTCGAGCCCATCATTGGGCTCTGTGCTAACAGCTCAGAGCCTGGAGCCTGCTTCAGATTCTGTGTCTCCCTCTCTCTCTCTGCCCCTCCCCTGCTCGCTTGCGCTCTCTCTCTCTCTCTCAAATATAAATAAACATTAAAACATTTTTTCAAAATCAAACTAAAAAACAATAACAGATATTTTAAAAATTCGCTAAATAATAAATGAGAGGGGATGATGATAAAAAGAAAAAAAATCACCATTAGACAAATACCACAGTATTTGTAATTATTGCAAGAGTAATTATTACAGTATTACAAATATTTGTAATTATTTCAAGAGAGGATAAAAATTAGTGAGCAAAAGTATTATGAGCTTCAGGGGCGCCNAAAAAAAAAGTATTATGAGCTTCAGATTCAGAGCCTTAGAATAACTCCCCAGAAGATAACTTTTAATTACAAAAAGGGAAAGTAGAAACTTTATAATAAAGAACTTGGTGGATATTACCTTAACCATGTGATCAAAGCTAGCATATCAACACCATTTTCCCTTTGATATTATGTACTTAGAAGTTCACAGCATCACTTTTGTGGTATTCTTGTCAAAAATGCACAACCGTCACTTAATCACAAGACATCCAAATTGAGGATGGTCTACAAAATAACTGACCAAAATGCAAAGACTGAAAAACTCACAGATTAGAGGAACTAGAGAGATGTGGCAACTAAAGTTACTGTGGGATCCTGAATTGGATCCGGGGGCCCAAAAAAAAAGGACATTAGTGAGAAAACTGTCAAAATGCTAATATGGTCTGTAAATTAGCTCATTGTTTTATACCAGTGTTAATTTTTTGGGCTTGATAATTATGTCATAGTTGTGTACCATGTTAACATTAGGGAAAGCTGGGAGAATTGTAAACTTATTTACAAAATAAGTTTAAATTTTTAAGTTTAAATTTTTAAAATTTTAAGGGGGCTTAAGGAGCCCTAAGGAGGTAACAAGAAAATGGCTATTATCAAAAAGACCAAAAAAAAAAAAAAAAAAAAAATGGGGCACCTGGATGGCTCAGTCAGTTAAGCATCTAACTCTTGATTTTAGCTCAGGTCATGATCCTAGGGTAGTGGGATCAAGCCCTGCGTTGGGCTCCACACTGAGCATGGAACCTGCTTGACATTCTCTCTCTCCTTCTGCCCCTCCCCCAGTCCCACTCTCTCCCTCTGTCTCTTAAAAAGAAAAAGATAAAATAACTGTTGGTGTGGATGTGGAAATGGGAATTCTCAGGCACTGTTGGTAGGAATGCCAATTGCTGTATCCAGTATGGACAATGATATGTAGACTCCTCAAAAAGTAAAAACGGAATTATCACATGATTCAGGAGTTCCACTTCTGTGTATTTATGTGAAGCAAATGAAAACACTAATTTGAAAAGATATATGTGCCCCCATATTTATCGCAAGATTATTACAATAGCCAAAATATGGAAGCACCCTAAATGTCTATCTGTAGATGAATAAATGATGAAGATATGAGATACACACACACACACACAGGAGTATTATTTATCCATAAGAAAGAAAATTTTGCCATTTGTGGCAACATGGATGGACTTACGGGGTATTACGCTATGTGAAATAAGTCAAACTGAGAAAGGCAAATACTGTGTGATTTCACTTATATGTAGTATTGGAAAAAGATAAGAGAAACAGATGCATAGATAAGAAAACAAACTGGTTATTACCAGAAGGGGGGGAGTGGAAGGACAGGCAAAATAGGTGAAGGGAGTTGAGAGACAGACTTCAAGTTATAAATAGCCATGGACATGCAGTGTACAGCATAGGGAATGTAGTCAATAAAATTGCAATACCTTTGTATGGTGATGAATGGTAACTAGACCTATTGTGACCATTTCATAATGTATGAAAATATTGAATCACCATTTTGTAAAATTGAAATTAATATAATATTGTGTGTCAATTATAATTTTTGTTTTTACCAGTCAGCCTTTCTTTATTGGTGAGCAGGTGGAATGGAGGGCCAGTCAAGATGCTGGGGGAGCAGTTCGGGAGGGGTTCTGCAGTTGCTATCACAGCAGCTCCCATAGCCATGGTCACGAGACTACTCCTCGGCAACTGGGTGTGTGGACAGCAGGAACAGTGAGGGGCCTGCAGGGCCCTCCAGCAGCCAACAGTCCAGCCTGTCTCCACACACGACACAGACCTGAGGCAACCTGCCAGCACTGCCTTCAGAGAGCCAGGATACTTGTACCGTGCATGACCTGTGACCTTCAACAAAGATTTCCAGCAAGGCCCAGCAGACTCAGGAGGTAGAGCCCCAAAGGGCAGTCTGCCCTTCACAACCCCCACAAAGGGCTAGGAAACCAAATGCCCAAAGGACACTGAGGGGACAGGTTGGGGGGCAGCTGGGGACAGGAGAGACAGGTGGGGGGGAAGGGGCAGAAGCCAGCAGGAGTCTCACAGGAAGTTCATGGCTCCCCCAAGACATTCACAAAATGTTTAAAAAGGAAAAACAAAACCGCTAAGGAATGAAATTATACATGTAGAAAAACATAGTTTAGTTTACAAAAGGGGGAAAACGTGTGATCTGACCCACAGCATGGCTGGCTTTCATGGGGCGGGTCTACTTTAAGAGGAAAGAGCATGGAATCTGCAAACACCAGACTCTGAGCTGTGTTTGGACAGAGGTTAGAAGCCTCAGTTGCCATTTCTCTGGTGAATGTTCTTATTTTTGTCGCTGATGGTTCTGCTGCCCTTCAAAGAAGCAGAGCCTGTGTCCTCGTTATCCAGGATCTCATCCGGCTTCCTCCACTTCTCACAGATGAAGATGGCAGTGACCAGCACCAGCACCTCGGCCACACTGTCCACGGGCCAGAGCGCAGCAAAGCAGTTTCACACATGCAGCATGGTGACGGCCTGGCTGCTGATGCCCTCCAAGTTGGTGCCATTGCAGGCATACTTGTCAGCATCTTCCTCCAGGTTCAGGTTCCAGATGTGCAGCTCCCCGCAATCCCAGTTTCCAAGAACATCATGAAGAACTTGCTCTGGGAGCTGTTGCTAATGACCTGGAGCTTTCCATCTTGTACCACACCCAGTTGCTGACCAGGGAGAAGGAGTCCAACATGCAGCCCCAGCACACCCCTCAGTGGTATGCTCTGACTTCTTCACAGCCTTGATGTTGGGGAGTCCCTTCACTTCAATACTGGTCTTGCCTATATGCTTTGGGAGGAAGATACACAAGTACTCACCAGAGTGGTCATCTAAGTCCATCTCGTGTTTCATCTTCAGGTCAGGCAGTTGGTCTTCCTTCAGCATCTTGCTCCCCTTTACCCAGCTGTGGCTGACCATTATCAGTGATGTGATATCATCTATGTGATATCCTGCTCCCTGCCCCAGAGCACCTTTTGGTGCTCTGTAGCACCAGCACCACAAGCCGCCATGCCACTACATCACCACCATTGGTGCTGTCCCCTATACTTGAATTTTTAAAAAGAGTGGGGGTAGCGGAAGGAATCATTGTTGAACTTGAAATTATATCAATAGGAATTACCCAATCTGGAGAATGGGGAAGCGGGGGGAGGGGGGGTGTGGTTAACAAAGAAGAAAAGGAAAAGGCACAGAACCTCAGGTACTTGTTGGACAATATCAACCTGTAATATACATATTATTGGATATCTTGAAGGAAAATAGAGAATGAGGTATTAAAATATTTTTTAAAATAATGACGAATTTTTCTAGATTTGTGAAAGACATAAATATGAAGAGTAAAGAAGCTCAACAAACCCCCAAAAGAATAAATACAAAGACAATCATGCCTAAGTCAGTTATAGTCAGACTGCTAAACATCAAATATAAAGAGAAATTTTTGAAAATAGCCACATTGCATAAGGCAAATCATGATTCAAATAGAGTCTGATATATCAACAAAGTCTGGAAACCCCTGAACATCTTTAGAAAACACATCAATCCAGAAAAACCTCTTCAAGAATAAAGGTGAAATAAATAATCTGCATATTTAAAAAATAGATGCCTAAGAGAATCTGCTGACAACAAGTTTGCACTACTAAACGTGTCAAAGAAGTTCTTCAGGTTGAAGGAAAATGATACCTGTGAAAATTTTCACCTTTAAGACAGAATGAAGAGCACTGGAAATGAACACTTTTGCCTCTTTATTTCTTTAACAAAATTAAAAAGTATATGTGATGGCTTAAAGCAAAAATTTTAGCATTGTCTCATAGAGTTACAACATATGTGGGCGTACTACATATGATAACTATACTATAAAGAATGGGGAGAACAGAAAATGAGCCTATAAGGGTACAACAGTTCCACATCTTACACAAAGTGATAAGATCAGCTCTCAGTAGACTGTGAAGTTAAGGTTGTATGTTATAATCCCTTAGAGCCACTACTAGCAAAGTATCTTAGAAAACAATATGTAGCCCAGAAACAGACTCTTAACTATAGAGAACAAACTGATGTTACCAGAGAGGAAGTGGATAGAGAGATGGGTTAAATAGGTGGTAGAGATTAAGGAGGGCACTTGTTGTGATGAGCACTGGGTATTATATGGAAGGGTTGAGTCACCAGATTGTACACATGAAACTAATATTACATTGTATGTCAACTAACTGGAATTTAAATAAAAACTTTGTTTTAATTGGGGCGAAATATATATGTGTATGCATTTGAAATATTTCAAAAGAAGGAAGGAAAGGAACAGGAGAACAAAACAGAGGGACAAACAGAAAACAATGGACATAAAGCAAATATATCAATATTTACATTAAATGAAATGTGAAAAACCCTCCAGTTACTAGGCATAAATGGTCAGAAAGGATATGTAATTTTATTCCACTATGGTCAGAGAACATAGTTTGTCTGATTTCAGACTCTTTAAATTTACTAAGATTGTTTTATGGTCTAGCACATAACAAACTGATATTTATACATCACTATACCCAACAACTGCAAAATACATACATTCTTTCCTAGCCTGCATAGTATGTTTAAAATCAGTAACATATCTATAAAATCAAATGGAAAATTATAAATTATTTTGAACTGACAATAATTAAAGTATAGCATATCCAAAAACAATGCTTAAAGGGATGTTAATAGCTTTAAATAGGAGTATTATGCAATCAATTTGCCCTGAATGTAATTCCGGTAAGGTAGAAATCAATAGTCATAGAATAAATAACAGATTTTTAAACTTAAAATAGAATAATGAAAATACTACATATCAAAGCTTGGGGGATGCAGTTAAAGCAAAATTGTAAGAAAAATATGTAGCCTTAAGTGCTTATATTTGAAAAGAATAAGGTATATGGCTAGTCAAGTATCTATAACCTAACAATCATAGAGTAACACCAGCCAGATTGATCTACAGAGAGAAGGGAGATTATAATAAAGATAATTAGAAAACAAAAATTGGAGAGTATTAACAAAGCAAAAACTAGTTATCCATAAAAACTAATAAAATAGAAAAACTTCTGGCAAGATTGATCAAGAAAAAAAGAGACACAAGTAATATAAAGTATAAAAAAGGAAAATTAACTACATATTGAAGAGGAATTTAAAAGTTGAGACTACTTTGAACAGCTTTATACCAGTACATTTAAAAGCTTAAGTAAACTAGTTCAACAAGAACTAGAAAGCCTCATGAGGCACCTGGCTGGCTCAGTTGGAAGAGTGTGCAACTCTTGATCTCAGGGCCATGAGTTTAAGACCCCCATTGGATGTAGAGATTACTATAAAAAGAGCAACAAGGAAGGAAGAGAGGAGGAGAGAGAAAGCCTGAATAGATCCTTAACCATTAAGAAGTTGAATTGGTTATTAACAATCTTTCCACAAAGAAAATGTAAGACCTAGATGATTTTATAGCTAGTTCTAGCACATCTTCAAGGAATAGATGATTACATTCTTAAAAATATTCCAGAAAGAGAAAATGTGGGATGTAATCCCAATTCTTTTTTCAAGGCCAGCACAACATTGATAACAAAACCAGACAAGTATGGTGTAAGAAAACAAAGTGTAGTCCAGTCTCTCTCATGAACTAAAAAACAAAAAATTCTAAAAATATTAGTAAACTTCAGTAAATTAAATTCACATATGTTTTTTACTTCCAGTGTAATTAACATGCAGTGTTATATTAGTTTAGGGTGTATAATATTGCGATTCAGCAAGTCTACATATTATTCAGTGCTCATCACTATAACTGTACTTGTAAACCCCTTCACATATTTCAGCCTTCCCCCCACCGGCCTTCCCATCAGTTTGCTATGTTTAAGAGTTTGATTTTTGTTTCTTTTTTGTGTTTGTTTTGTTTCTTAAATTCCACATGAGTGAAATAATACAGTATTTGTCTTTGTCTGGCTGACTTATTTCATTTAGCATAATACTCAATATATCCATGTTGTTACAAATGCAAGATTTCATTCTTTATGGCTGAGTAATATTCCATTGTGTGTGTATATAAACTATATGTATTATATAGTATATATATATTTTTTTTAGAAATCAAACAATAAATATTTGTTTTATTGATATACTAGGCCTAGAACTGTGTACAACAATCAAGCCTAATAATAGCACCATGGTTAGACTATAAGCCTACTTTTCCAAGCCATCATTTTAGAATTTATTAAGTAAATAAGGAATCAAATATCTCTCATCTACCTGATGTGATCTTTTTATATAAATACTGCTATTATGTCCCATTTGGAACAGGGGACTTTTTAGCAAAAAGCTTTTAGCAAATCTTTTAGCAAAAGCTTTCAAGATAAGCCCGTGAACTCAGTTTAAATTTCACAAGTTAAATTAAGTCAAATGCAAGGAACTCAGATGAGTACTTGTCCTATCAGAGCCCATTATTTATAAGTTATCAACCTGCATACCACCTCCCTCTCCCCCCAAAAAAGACTTAAAACTCCACCTTGACTCAATTATTGAAGACCTACATGTAACAAAGTGAAAGGATTAATTTCCATTCCTCAATTTCTCAATCCCAGGTTAAAAAAAAAATCTAAGGAGCACTTGTGGTTTTGATTTGCATTTCCCTGATGATGAGTGATGTGGAACATCTTTTCATGTGTCTGTTGTTCATCTGAATGTCTTCTTTGGAGAAATGTCTGTTCATGTCTTCTGCCCATCTTTTTATTGGATTATTTGTTTTTAGGATGTTGAATTGTATAAGTTCTTTATATATTTTGGATACTAACCCTTTATCAGATATGTCACTTCCAAATATCTCCTCCCATTCAGTAGGTTGTCTTATAGTTTTGTTGATTGTTTCCTTTTCTGAGCAGAAGCTTTTAACTTTGATGTAGTCCCAATAGTTTATTTTAGCTTTTGTTTCCCTTTCCTTAGGAGACTTATCTAGAAAAATGTTGCTATGGCCAATGTCAAAGAAGTTACTACCTATGCTCTCTTCTTGGATTTTTATGGCTTTAGGTCTCACATTTAGGTCTTTAATCCATTTTGAGTTTATTTTTCAGTATGGTGTAAGAAGGTTGTCCAGTTTAATTCTTTTGCATGTAGCTGTCTAGTTTTCCCAGCACCATTTGTTGAAGAGACCCTTTTTCCCATTGCATATTTTTGCCTCCTTTGCTGAAGATCAGTTGATCATGGATTTGTTTCTGGGATTCCCATTCTGTTCTATTGATCTTTGAGGATCATAGATCTGTTTCTGTGCTGATTCCATACTGTTTTGATTTCTACAACTTTGTAGTATATCTTGAAATCTGGGATTATGATACCTCTGATTTTGTTCTTTTTCAAGATTGCTTTGACTACGTGGGGTTTTTTTTATAGTTCCCTACAAATTTTAGGATTATTTGTTCTCGTTATGTGGAAAATGTTGTCAGTATTTTCATAGGGATTGCATTAAATCTGTAGATTGCTTTGGGTTGTATGGACATTTAACAATTTTTTTTTCGATCCATGTGCATGGAATTTCTTTCCATTTGTTTGTGTCATCTTCAATTCCTTTTATTGGTATTTTATACTTTTTAGGGTACAGGTCTTTTACATCATTGGTTAAGTTTATTCCTAGATATTTTATTATTTGGGGTGAAATTTTAAAGATTTGTTTTCTTAATTTCTCTTTTTACTACTTCAGTATTAGTGTATAGAAATTGCAATGGATTTCTGCATATTGGTTTTGTATCCTGTGACCTTACTGAATTCATTTATCAGTTCTAAGTTTTTGGTGGAGTCTTTAGGGGTTTCTATACAGAGTATCATGTCATCTGCAAAGAGCAGAAGTTCTACTTCTTCCCTACCAATTTGGATGCATTTTGTTTCCTTTTCTTGACCAATTGCTGTGGCTAGGACTTCCAGTACTATGTTGAATAAAAGTGATGAGAGTGGACAGCCTCGTCTTATTCCTGATCTAACAGGAAAAGCTCTTAGTTTTTTACCATTGAGTATGATTGTTAGTTGTGGATTTTTCATGTCCTTTATTATGTTGAGGTATGTTCCCTGTAAACCCCTTAAGAGTTTTTATCATAAATGGATGTTGTACTGTGTCAAAGGCTTTTTCTACAATTGTTGAAATGATCATATGGTTTTTATTTAGCCTTTCTCTTATTGATGTGATGTATCACCTTGATTGATTTGCACGTATTGAACCATGCTTGCATCCCAGAAGTGAATCCCACTTGAGCATTGTGAATGATTTTTCTAATGTATTGTTGGATTCACTAATATTTTTTTGAGGAGTTTTGCGTGTGTGTTCATCAGAAATATTGGCCTGTAGTTCTCTCTCTCTCTCTCTCTCTCTCTCTCTCTCTCTCTCTCTCTCTCTCTCTCCTTCTCTGTATTGTCTTTATCCTGTTTTGGTTTCAGGATAAGGGAATCCTCATAAAATGAAGTTGGCTTAGAAGAATAGGTATTAACTCTTCTTCAGATGCTTGATAGAATTTACCTGTGAAGCCATCTGGGTTAGATTTTTGTTTGTTGGGAGTTTTTTGGTTACTGATTCACTTTCATCATTGGCAATTGTTCTGTTCAAATTTTCTGTTTTTTCCCGATTCAGTTTTCAGGAGGCTGTTTCTAGGAATTTATCCATTTCTTCTGGGTTGTCCAATTTGATGGCCAACCATAATTATTTTCCTGACATTCTCTTAAAGTCCTTTGTATTTCTGTGATGTCAGTTGTTCCTTTTTCATTTCTGAGTTTATTTGAGTTCCCTCTCTCTCTCTCTCTCTCTCTCATATACATCTTTATTTCTCTCTCTCTCCCCACCTCTCTCTCTTTTATGAGTCTGGCTAAAGGTTTATCAATTTTGTTCTTTTCAAAGGACAAGGTTCTGGTTTCACTTATGTTTTGTATAATTCTTTAGTTTCTATTTCATTTATTTCTGTTCAGATCTTTCTTATATCCTTTCTTCTACAGTTTGGGGGTTTTGTTTGTTCTTTTTCTAGCTCCTTTAGCCTTAAGGTTAGGTTGTTTATTTGAGATTTTTCTTCCTTCTTGAGGCATACCTGTATTGCTATAAACTTCCCTCTTAGAACAGCTTTTGCTGCATCCTCAGAATTTTGGAGCATCGTGTGTTCATTTTCATTTGTCTCTATGTATTCTTTTATTTCCTTTTTGATTTCTTTGTTGAACCATTCATTATTTAGTAGCATGTTATTTAACTTTCATGTATTTATGCTCTTTCCAGATTTTTTCTTGTGGTTGACTTCTAGTTTCATAGCATTGTGGTGAGAAAAGATGGCTTCAGATTGTTTTTTTTTTTTAAGTGTATTTATTTTGACAGAGAAAGCATGGAGGGAGAATCAGAGAGAGAGAGAAAGAGAATCCTAAGCAGGCTTTGTGCTGAGCATGGATGTGAGGCTCAGTCTCATGACAGTGAGATCATGACCTGAGCTGATACCAAGAGTCAGACACTCAACGAACTGAGCCACGTTGGTGCCCCAACTTAAGTCTTTTTGAATTTGTTGAGACTTATTTTGTGACCCAACATGTGATCTATTCTGGAGAATATTCCATGTGCACATGAAAAGAATGTGTATTCTACTGTTTCAAGATATAATGTTCTACATATATCTGATAAAGCCATCTGGTCCATTGTGTCATTTATTCAGAGCTATTGTTTTCTTGTTAATGTTCCATTTGGATGGTCTACACATTGATGTACAGAGATGTAAAGTCCCCCACTATTACTGTATTAGCATTGATTATTTACTTTATGTTTGTTAGTAGCTGCTCTATGTATTTGGAGTCTTCATGTTGGGTGCATAAATATTTGCAATTGTTATGTATTCTCATTGGATTCTTTCCTTTATGATTCTGTAGTGTCCTTTGCCTCTTGTTACATTTTTTGTTTTTAAAATCTGTTTTGTCCAATACAAGTATTGCTGCCCTGGCTTTCTGTTCACTTCCATTTGCATGATAAATGCTTTTCCATGTCTTCACTTTCGGTCTGCATGTGTCTTAGGTATGAAATGAGTCTCTTGTAGGCAGCATATTGTAGGCAGGGTCTTTTTTATCCACTCCGTCTCTTTGTGTCTTTTGGACTGATTAGTGCATTCACATTCAAATTAATTATTAATAGATATGTACTTATTGACATTTTATTTATTTATCTTATGGTTGTTTTTGTAGTTCTCTGATCCTTCCTTGTTTTGCTCTCCTCTCTTAGTTTCCTGGCTTTGTTTAGTGATGTATTTGGATTCCTTTTCTTATTTTTTATATGTCTGCTATCAGTTTTTGGTTTGTGGTTACCACTGGGTTTCTATATAACATCTTATGCATATAGCTATCTATAATATGTTTGAACCCATTCTAAAAGCACTAAGTTTTTACTCTTCTCCCCACCACACTTTAGGTATATGGTGTTATACTTCATTTTTATTTTGTGACTCCCTTGACTGATTTTTATAATATACTTAATTTTACTGTGTTTGTGCTCCTACTTTCCTATTCCTGCTTATTGTCTTTCCTTTCCAACAAAGAGTGTTCTTTAACTTTCTTTTAAGGCTGGTTTAGTGGTGATGAACTTCTTTAACTTCTGTTTAGGAAACTCTTTACCTCTTCTTCTGTTGTGAATGATAGCCTTGTTGGATAGAGTATTATTGGTTGCAGTTTTTTTGTTTTTTTTTTTTTCTTTTGGCATTTTGAATATATCATGCCACTCGCTTCTGATCTACATAGTTTCTGCTGAGATATTAGCTGATAGCATTATGGGGTATCCCTTGTATATAAGTGTTTTCTTTTCTTTTGCTGCTTTTAAAATTCTCTTTATCGCTACTTTTTTGCTATTTTAGTTACTGTGTGTTTTTGTTTGGACCTCCTTGGGTTGATTTTGTTGTGGGAGCTCTCTGCCTCCTGGATCTGGATTTCTGTTTCCTTCCCCAGTTTTGAGAAGTTTTCACTGTTATTTCTTTAAACAAGTTTTCTGCCCACTTTTCTCTCTCTTTTCCCTCTGGGATCCCTATAATGCAAATGTGATTACACTTGACAGTGTTGCTGAGTTCCCTTGATGTATTTTCATTCTATATTCATCTTTTTCCTTTCTCCTGTTTAGCTTGATTGCCTTCCATTACTCTCTCCTCTAGGTCACTGATCCATTCTTCTGCTTTCTCTAGTCTATTTCTTCCCTCTAACATGTTTTTAATATCATTTACTGAGGTTTTCATCTCTTGCTGGTGCTTTTTTATGCTTTCTGTCTTTTTCTTTTTCTTTTTTTTTTTTTTTTTNAAAATAAAAGGGGGGGGGTTTTTTTTTTTTTTTTTTGTTTTTTTTTTTTTTTTTTTTTTTTTTTTTTTTTTTTTTTTTTTTTTTTTTTTTTTTTGGAGTGTTTTCCCTCTCCTCAAATCCAGTGAGGACTGGTATGACTTTATGTCTTTATGACTATTACTTTAAGGTCTCTATCCATTATATTGCTTATCTTTGTTTTGTTTTACTCTCTTGTTGTGATTTTGTCCTGTTCCTTGATTTGGGATGTATGTGTTTGCCTCCTCATTTTGTCTAACTTTCTGTGTCCGTCTCTATGTGTTAGGAAAGTCCGCTATGTCTCATGCTCTTAGTAGTGGCTTTATAAAGAAGAGGTCCTGTGGTGCTCTTTAGGGTGATGTCCCCTATTCACCAGAGCCTGGCGCTTCAGGGTTGTCTCCTATATACGTTGCATGTGTCCTACTATTGTGGCTGAGCTGTGTTTAACTTCAGTCCCAGTTGTCTGCAATTTCCCTCTTTGCCTACTGTGTGCACAAGAGTCTGGGTCTGCCTTGGGTTTGAGTTGGGTCAGACCATGTGTTTGTCAGAGCTGCGATCACACTGAATAGCAGGGCACTTTCCCTATGTCATCTTCCTGAGAAGCTTTCATCGATGGGTGGGGCCTTTAGTCAGAACCAATATCTGCCCCCTGCCCACCACTGGAGCCACAACGGAACTAGTGTATGGAGTTTCCTCACCTCTCCCCAGGCGGGAGTCACTTTGGAGTGGTGCTGACCCATTTCAGGGCTGCTTGCACATTGCCACTTTGGTTGCACTGCCTTGGATGGGTGTGCTGAGTGCATGCTGGATGGGACAGGTCAAAAGGGAACATGGGGGCTGGGCGTGCAGTGTTAGCAGTTTGTACAGGTCTGCTATGGGAGGAGACTTGGAGCTGCTTTGGAAAACCCCTGCCAAGGCCAGGTTGGAGGGAGTGTTTCCGCAGAAGCACACAGTGGCAGGGCACACTGTTAGCAATCTAGGTGGAGACTGTTGGCACTGCACTGGTTCCTGCATGTGTCCGTGTACCTAGGCTGGGGTGGGTGGAGACAAATGGTACTGCCAGCCGTTTTGTTCTTACAGAAGCCTCTCAGCAATCCCTGTTTCCCCAGCACAGTCTCTGAAATTAGTAAACGGATCTCCCTCCCATATACCCCTGGCATCTTTCAAACTGCTGCTTCTGCACTGTATCTCAGTGGGACTCTTTGTTGTGCTGTCTCTTTAAGGGCAGGGACTCCATTTCCTATTGCCTCTGGCTCTCCCAGAGCTGAATTCATTGATTTTTAAAGTTCTAAGGTTTAAGCCCCACTGATTGTAAGAACTGGTGAAGTTAATCCCCTCTATTTTTCGGAGCCAAATGTTTTCGGGAGTCATCTTCCCAGGGAGGGCACCCTGTGCCTGGGGTGGGGTCTACTCCTCTCCTCCCCACACCTGGGATGTCCCTCCCTCTCTTAGTCCCACAAGTCAGTTTGGCTCCTGTCCATGTTTCCACCCTTCCTACTCTATTCAGTGTGGCGTCTTCTGTACATTCAGCTGTGGGGAGTCTGTTCTGCCAGTGTTTAGGTAGTTTTCTGGGTTATTTACACTCACGTGGGTGTTATCTAGGTGTACTCATAGAACAAGGTGAGCCTAGCCTATTCTAATACCTTCCTACTGACATTTTTTTTAATATTATTTTTATAAAGCATGAAAGCAAGGAAAACTAAACATAATATTCTTATTTTTAAAAAGAATGTTGTTTTATGTTTATATTTGAAAGAGAGCAGGGGTAGGACAGAAAGAGGGAGACACAGAATCTGAAGCAGATTCCAGGCTCTGAGCTATCAGCATAGAGCCTGACACAGCACTCAAACTCATGAGCCGAGCTGTGAGATCCTGATCTGAGCTGAAGTCAGACGCTTAACCGACTGAGCCACCCAGGCGCCCCTAAACATTATGTTCTTTAGGGACACATACATATGTGATAAAAAGCTTTTTAAGCAAGGGAATGATGAACAGAACTCATGATTGTGGTTACTTAGTCCAGAGGCAGGGGATGGGATAGCAGAAAAATGAAAAGTAGTTTAAATATATTGGTGTTGTTCTAGTCAAATTATTAAAATTTTAGTTAGTAAATTAAAGCCATAGCCTCAGTCTTCTTGGAGTTTACAATGTGGTAGGTAGATAGTGCTCTTTAGGATATCCACAGATACCCTTTATATTGAAAGAGTATAAAGATGAAAGATAGATAGATAGATAGATAAGGATAGATATATAGATATAGATTATATAGATATAAAGGTGTTTACCCTAGAAAAGCACTTTAAATCTGTTAGTGTTGTTCTAGTCAAATTATTAAATTTTTAGTTAGTAAATTAAAGTCATAGTCTCAGTGTATGTAGACACATATACCACATTTTAAGGCTTATAATCAGTGAAGACAGAGTGTGAGATGTACAAGGTCAGGGGGAAAGCTCCTGATGATATCTAAAGAGATGATACCTAGGGGCGTCTGGGTGGCTTAGTCGGTTGAGCGTCCGACTTTCACTTAGGTCATGATCTCGCGGTTCGTGGGTTCAAGCCCCACGTCGGGCTCTGTGCCGACTGGAGAAACAGAGCCTGGAGCCTGTTTCAGTCTGTGACTCCCTCTCTCTCTGACCCTCCGCTGCTCATGCTGTCTCTCTCTCTCTCCTAGAAATAAATAAAACATTTAAAAAAAAAAAAAAAGATGATATCTAAACTGAGACCTGAGGGCTGAGTACTATAATCATTATGCTGGGAAATGAGAGAAAATATCAGCCTTGTTAAAGCTTATAGACTAAGTAAAGGCAGGGGAAAGAGGAGGGGTTGCTAAGTGGTAACAGCTTTGGCTGGAAGGTGTGAAGGATACCAAGTTCATGGTGAAATGACATGGCCTTAGCTTTTGCCCTTCAGAAGCTTACTTGTCTCAGGTTTCAAACATGAAGGAAAATGTGAGGAAAGAATATACTTATTATACTGCTGTTTTGGGAAATAACGACGTATTTTAAATGGTAATTGATCTCTTGGTGCAAGCAGGAAAACTTGTGTCTCTAATCCTGCTCCAAGTATCATTCTGCCATTTTTTTTAACAATGAAAGATAAATATTTATTTTGTTCATGAAATACACTGTACCCGTTTCCTAAGAAAAATGAGCATCTAATGAGGAACAGGATATTTACCTAGTTTCAGAGTAGGTCCCCATAGAATTATTTTTTTAAGTTTTTATTTAAATCCCAGTCAGTTAGCATACAGTGTAACATTAGTTTCAGGTATATAATCCAGTGATTGAACATTTCCATACATCACCCAGTGCCCATCACAACAAGTGCCCTCCTTAATCCCCATCCCCTATTTAACCTACCTCCCATCCCTCTCCCCACTGGAAACCATCAGTTTGTTCTCTATAGTTAAGAGTCTGCTTCTTGGTTTGTCTCTCTCACTCTCTTTTTCCCTTTGCTCATTTGTTTTGTTTCCTAAATTCCACATATGAGTGAAATCATATGGTATTTGTCTCTTTGACTTATTTTGCTGAGAATAACTAGTTCCATTCGTGTCATTGTAAATGGCAAGATTTCCTTCTTTTTTATGTTGATAATACTCTATTGTGTATATATACCATATCTTTATCCATTCATCAGTTGATGGACATTTGGGCTGTTTTCATATCTTGGTAATTACAAATATTGCTGCTATAAACATAGAGGTCCATATATCCTTTTGAGTTAGTGTTTTTGTATTTTGGGGGTAAATACCCAGTATTGCAATTCATGGATCCTTTTATCGGTGTTCTTCTCTTAACTTTTATTTATTCTTACTTTTTAATTAAGTATTTTAATTTTAATTCCAATATAGTTAACATTACAAAATTGTTATTTATTACAAAGAGGAAAGACCCGGCTCATACCAACCTTATGAAGTGAGCAAAGAGTAGGTTGTCAGTAATGCACAAATCAAAATTGTCAGCCGCCTGATAGGCTGCAGGGAGAACATAGCATCACTTCTGTGATATGGCTGCCAAAGATACATAACCTGAATCTAATCAGGAGGAAACAGAAAACATACCCAAATTGTGGGACCTTCTTCAAAATAATCTATAATCTTCAAAAGTCTCAAAATCATGAAAGTTCAAGGATCACACTGAGCAGTTTTTTAGATGGGTAGAAAAGAGACACAACAACTAGATGTAGCATGATTCTGGATAGCAACTTTTCTGAAGTTTGAGATTTTATACACAGACAAACACACATTTTCTAAATGCTTATTTATTTTGAGAGAGAGCATGCATGTGCATGAGTGGGGGAGGTAGGGCAGGTTGCAGAGAGAGGGAGGGAGAGAGAAAATCCCAAGCAGTCTGTCAGCACAGAGCCCAATGTAGGACTCAATCCCACGAACCACAAGATCCTAACAAGAACTAAAATCAAGAGTCAGAACACTCAACCACTGAGCCACCCAGGTGCTCCATTACACACATATATTTTTAAAGAAGTGCAAAAATAAAAGTCCTAAAACCTGGAATGATTTGATAAGAGTTATGTGGTTTCCATCAACTGCATGCATTGACCCTAGTGGCTGAGACACTTGGTAATTTAAATACCAAGGCTTATTTCTTGGGGCTTAAATATGGTTTGAACTTACACAGATTCCCTTATTTGAAAAATGATTGTTACTATAAAAGGAAAGTGAAGCTTTCATGGTAGACTGTGTATCTATAGTTATATAAATGAAACACATTTGTAATACTTGCAGAGAAATTATTAACACAGATGCTAATGAAAAATTTTTTAAGGAGCTGAGAGATATTCAGTGTAGATTTTGTGCCAGTTTGAACACAGTATTATCCTTTAATGTGGAGATTGAGGAAAATGTGTGCAGTCCCAGTCTCAGATGGGACCCTGTAGTAGAATGTTCTAGCTGTATTAGAAAACCACAGATGAAAAGAACAAAGGCAATTATGAACAATTGCAAAGTGATAGTTCTATTAGTTTAGGAATAGTTCTAATAGTATATAGTTTATGCCTAACAAGTCTGAAGATACAGATTTGGTAGCTTCTGTTCAGAAAGAGGAGAGTGGGAACAGAAGCTTCAGATAAAGAAACCTAGAAAGGCTAAAAGTCGTACACATACACAGGTGTGCACACATTGAGAAGGCATAAAGGTGAGAGAAAATGGAAGCATGGCACTAAAAGGAAGACAAGAGTGAGACCTACAAAGAGAACTGTTGAGAGCCATTTTCTGAACTCATAGGTTGAGTAAGAATTCCTTATGAGGTTAAGGTAAGTTGCACGGACTCTTACCATCAGATGGCAACCCCAATATCCACCCCCACCCAATTATTTTGGCTTGAGTACCGACCCCCAAGTCACCTTGTTAATTGGTATTAGGAGTGACTCATTCTGGCCTTGATACGATGATTGCACTTTGTGAAGGAACTTACTGTAGGAATTTCTTCTTTTGTGGTATGGGAGCAACAGTGCGTTCCTGTAAGACCTGCTTTCTTAATACCTGCCATTAAGCGATGAGCTTTGACCCCTGCTCAGAACTAACTTTTGCCTTTACTATGCTAATGCCACCTCTGGGGTGTTCCCCATCCTTTTAAATATCAATGTTCTGGAAAGTTTTTACTGATGAAAGGATTTATCCTCAGAATGCCACCTCTGTGCCATCCCCCAAACACTAAATCATAAAATAAAGTTGAATCTCAGACAGTGCAGAGAGGCCTGGCTGGTGACCAGAAAGACTCTCGCGCCTCTCTCATCCCTCCCTCATCGACACCGTCCATCCTTCAGGGACCCCTGGACCCGTGTTCTTGTTTATTATAAACAAGAACAGAAACAACAGGAAGGCTGAGGAAGGAGCAAGGATGGAGAAACAGACTACTAGTGGTCACGTGTGGGCTGTGGGTAGAAGTGGGACAGATGAATGCAGAGAAATCCTGTTGAGGCCTTTGCCAGCACCCTGTAATAATGCAGTCTCTCCGCCTGCCCTCCTGAAGTTTCCATCCCAGTGTCCTTATATTTCTACTTAGGCCTAGCAGGACATCAAGCAGAAGGCCTTCTGGCTTTTTCAATAAATGAAAGAAAACAGTAACCCCAGACATTAAAATGGTCATACACACAGCTAAGTTCCTGTTTCTGTGCCCTTTCCCACTCCAGGAGTTTATGAGATGTGGGAAATGAACTAAAAGCACTCTTTGTGGTTGGCCTCTGCTCTTGCTCAGTTCATTCTCACCTGTGAAAGCAGTCTGGTTAGAGAAGTAAAAGCAGCCAATATTAGGTCTCATTAACTCCTCTGACTGCAGCAAATGAGAGTCCATTAAATCTATACACTTCAGTATGTAGTTGTTTTCCTTGAAAGAGAACTTGCTTTCTCTTGAATCTTGACAAATAAATTAACAAATTCCTGTGTTTTAAAAAGTGTGATTTGAGTTTGGCAATTTATTATAAACACACACTTAACCCTACATCCTAGCAGTCTCACTCTTAGCTTTTAACCCAAGAAAAATTAAAATATTTGTTCACAAAAAAAAAAGACTTGTATAAGAATGATCTTAGCAGCCACATTCATAAATAACTAAAATCCCTAAACAATACACCTCCAACAGGTGAACTGATAAACAAATTGTGGTATATCTATACAATGGAATAATATTTAGCAATAAAAAGGAATGAACTATTAATATTCACAACATGGATGAATTATTCAGAATTCATGGAAGCATTATTCAGAGTAGGGAAAAAAGCCATATTCAAAAGTCTGACCACCATATGATTCTAGTTATTTGAAATTTTAGATGATGCAGAATAATCCATGACACAAAGCAGATCAGTGGTTGCCCAGAGCCTCAGGTGGAGGAGCCACAAGGGAACTTTTATGGGTGATGAAAATGTTCTTCATCTTGAGTATGGTGGTTCCTACATGGACGCATAACATTTGTCAAACGTTATTGAAGCATATACTTAAAATGGATGCGGTTTACAATAAAATTTATTTTTTAAATGTGCTTTTGCACATGTGGCAGAATACCAACTGGAGAGTCTAGGTAAAGAGGATAGTCGACCTTTCTGACAGCTTGACATTTTTCAAAACAAAACATTGGGAGAAATATGCTGTTGTGTACATGCAGAAGGGTCCCTTGACTTTTGACATTGCATGCCCAGTGAAATTTTATTTTGCCCTAGATTTAGAAGAGGAAAAAATACTCTGTCCAAAATATAGTGATGTAAAGACTCTGGATTATTGAGGGGGGATGCAAGCCAGGGGGCTAGTGCCTGCACATCTTCATATGATTTCATATTCATTCATTTTTTTTCTTGGTAATGAACAACATAAAGGTAATGGCCATTGATTTTCTTTCCTTCTATTTTAAGTGAACACAATGTATTCAAATTATTTGTATGCCCTCTTCAGTCAAGAATATGCCATTACTAGACATCACAAAGAATGCAGAAGGAAAATAGTATGGAAATTGCTCTCAAGAACCTTATAGTCTAGCACAAGGGTCAGCAAACAGAGATCCACAGGTCAAACCATCACCTATTTGTAAATAAAGTTTTATTGGAACATAGCCACACCCACTCATTACATATGGCTGCTCTTTCTCTACAGTGGTAGAGTTGAGTAGTTGCGATACATACTGTGTGATATGCAAAACATGAAATATTTATTATCTGGCCCTGTATAGAAAATGTGCAACATCCTCTGGTCTAGAAAATAAAACATGAATGCCAAAGCAAAGAATCCTGTAAGCAAAATAAAGATCAGGTCTTCTGAGAGCTTAGAGGAAGGAGAGATTCCTTCCTAATAGAAAGCTTGTAAATAAACATTAAAAAAAATTAAACATGAAAAAAGGGGCACCTGCGTGGTTCAGTCGGTTAAGCATCCAACTTCAGCCCAGGTCATGATCTCATGGTTCATGAATTCAAGCCCCACATTAGGCTGTGTGCTGACAGCTCAGAGCTGGAGCCTGCTTCAGATTCTGTTTCGGACTCTCTCTCTCTCTCTGGCCCTCCCCCTCTTCCCCCCTTCCCACCTCTCTCTCTCAAAAATAAACAAACATTAAAAAAAGAAACGAAGGAAGGAAGGAAGGTTGGTTGTTTGGAGAATTCTCCCTTGAGGAAGGAGTGTTGGAAGCCAAACCTAAGTAGGAATTAGATGGATAGAAACATAGCAGCAAATGGCTAAAACAGGAGGCATGGAAGGAAATCGTTCCTTATGTTCTAGAAAGTCACCAAATAGAAAATAAAGGCAAATTCAGCAATCTTAGACTCAGTTGTCAACAAATCATAAAATATCAAGAGCTGTAAAGAACTTCAAAGATTCTCTCATACAACCCTTTCAAATTTCAGGTGAGGGAACAGACTCAAGGACTCTTAAATAACTTATGCAAGGCCACATCAGATTTAGTGGGGAAGCTATACTAAACCAAATGCTTTTGCCTCCACCCCTTGTATTGGGCATATTAGACATTTTAACATTTGCTGAACTACCTTCCTAGAGTGGCTCTGGAGGGCATAGAGTTTCATCTAAAGAGTAGGAATACAGATCAGACTCTCTAGAACACTTTTATCAAATCACACATAACCACCCTTCCTTTGAGATTTATTGCATGCAGTGAGAAATATATGGGGCTATGTTCCCATCACTGTTGTGAAAAAGGAAGACTGAAACCTTTATTTTTATTGTACGTTTTACATATAGTTTAATAAATACTTGATAGGTATTTTTAGAAAAGCAAATAAATGATAAAATTTTGAAAACTTATTGTCTGTGATTAACTTGGGAAAATCTGGCTTCTTTGTTGGATCAGATTACCTGTCCTGAGTCTAGCACTTTCATATTTTCCTAACAGTTTAATTACTGCATTTGTTTTTGTCCAAGCTGCCAAAAATTAAGCAGTCACTTGTAAAACACAAGCCAGCATCATCAGGCTTTATTGTATTACTGTCATTGGGTCCATTCTGTTTCCAACACAAGAGAAGTAACTGCTCTTTGGCTTCTGTCACACTTACCACACCTTTCTGTCACAACCAAACATCTCAAAGAGCTTTCTGCCTTCACTCTTTTCATTTTGACACTACACAGTCACTTTCTTAAAATTTTTTAAATGTTAATTTTTTAGAAAACCCGTGAACAGGGGAGGGGCAGAGAAGAGGGAAACAAAGGATCCAAAGCATGCTCTGCACTGACAGCAGAGAGCCCAATGTGGGGCCTGAACTTATGAACCATGAGATCATGGCCTGAGCTGAAGCTGGAAGCTTAACCAACTGGGCCACCCAGGTGCTCCAACACTACACATTCACTTTCTACCCACTGTACTTTGGCTTTTTCTCCCACCATTCTACGCAAAGTGCTTTCACCAAGATCACCAGTGACTTCCAAGTTGAAAATCTACGTTCCTTTGGTTTATATAAATCCCCCTCTGGACTTTCCTCCCAGTGAGCCATTTTTCAAATTTTTTTTTTTTTTATGTTTTATTTATTTCTAGGAGAGAGAGAGAGAGACAGCGTGAGCAGGGGAGGGTCAGAGAGAGAGGGAGCCACAGACTGAAACAGGCTCCAGGCTCTGAGCTGGCAGTCAGCACAGAGCCCGACGCGGGGCTCGAACCCACAACCGCGAGATCATGACCCAAGCGAAAGTCGGACGCCCAACCGACTAAGCCACCCAGGCGCCCCCATTTTTCAAATGTTGATGTTTCCCAGAATTCCTTTTTGAGTTTTTCTTCTCTTCCCCTTAAGATATACAATCTTCATGGACAATTTTGTGTTTATGCTTCAACTATTATCCATACACTGGTGATCCCAAATCAGCATCTCCATAAGCAGTACCCAAAACTTAGCATGTCTAAAACTAGACCTGTCCTCCTCCCTTCTCCTGTATTCACTATCCTGGTAAATAAGTCCTTCCTTCCCATTCTCCAAATATGCAATTTAATCAGATTATTCTCCATTTCCCATCATCTCTCACTTGTAGCAGTATAGTAACCTCCTTCTCTGCCTTTAATTTTAACCTTTTCTATAACATCCTACACATTTGACAAGTCCTCTTTCTGAAATGAATCCTTCACTGGATAACCCATCACCATCTAGATTAAGAGCAAAATTCCTTAATGACACATATTTGGCCTTTGTGATCTGACAGTCTTATTTCCCAATACTCTGGCTACACCCAGCAACCTGCAGCTCCCTGAATGTACACACACACTGAATCCTTCTTGCATGCTGTTTCCTTGTGTGCACTCTGCTGCCCCACACCACAACCACCCCACCAAGCTAGGCTCTTGCCGTGAGACTCAAGTAATGAGTTGTCTCCTCTGGGCAATGTTCCTTCTGCCAGTCCTCACAATGCCATGAGTTTATTTCTGGTGTTGCTGTGCTTATAACATGGAATTCTATTATGGTATACTTACCAATGAACTCTTTTTTTATTATTATTGTTTATTTTTGAGAGAGAGAGAGAGAGAGAGAGAAAGAGCACGTGCACTTGTGCAGGGGAGGGGTAGGAAGAGAGAGAATCCCAAGGACACTCAATCCCAGGAATCGTAAGATCATGACCTGAGCCGAAATCAAGAGTCAGACACTCAACCAACTAAGGCACCCAGACACCCGACCAATGAACTCTTGAGAGTAGACCTATGTCTTTACCTTTACCCACTGAGCTTGTCACAGAGCATAGGACATAGTATGTGAAAAGTATTTGATAAGTAAATGAAAGAAATTGTTGTAAGCTAATGTGTTTTGTGGGTCAGAGAATTATACTGTCATTTAAAATATAGATGAAATGTAGATGACATTCATGTCTTTCTAATGTGAATTCATCTACTTCATGATCCATATATAAGTATTTACCTACACTGAACAAGTTCCTCCAGAATGTTAATCTCCTTTCTGTAAAGTGGATAGCATGGCTCAGTGATAATCCATAACATGTCTTTCCTCACATTTCTACCTAAACCTTTCTGAAGAGATGAAACCAAAATTCCGCTCTCATTTCTCTATATGCAAAACGTAGAAATATCTATGAGAAAGTAATATATATGTGTATTTTCCTGAAGTTCTACCTTTAAAACCGTCACAGGTACTTTGCAGCTGTTGCTGAACATGAAGCATTGTCTTTTGAATTTACAAGGGAAAACAATATTTAAATACTTAACATTGGATGAACCCTAATCATGGTCACTTGTCTAAGTACCTGGAAAGTGGTAATAAAAATTCCCTCACACTTGTTTAGTGCTTTCTAATTTCTAAGCATTTCCACATGTCATCTTGATTAACCCTCACTACAGTGTAGTAAAGTGGTTAAAAGCTCAGGCTCTGCAGGGAGACTGCCTGGATTGAAGCCCTTCCTCTGCCATATTTAACCTCTCTAAACCCTGGATTTCTTTTCTGAAAATAGGAACAGCAGTAATGCTCTGTGGGAATATTGGGTGGGTTAAGTGTGATGATCTGGGTGAAGTAGTTAGCACAGTGTCTCACATTGCTAACTGATCACTAATTGTCAGCTATTCTTAACCACTGCTGCCTCTTTCACCACTACTATTACTACCACAAGAAAAGTCCCTGTGAGTGACAGTGGACAAATAGTAAAAGTTTGACGACTTCTTTGCCGATTTGGATGCCTTTGTATTTCATTTTATTGTGCGATTGCTGTGGCTAGGACTTCCAGTACAATGTTAAGTAACAGTGGTGAGAATGGACATCTCTGTCGTTTTCCTGATCATGGAGGAAAAGCTCTCAGTTTTTCCCCATTGAAGATGATTTTAGCTGTAGATTTTCCAAATATGGCCTTTGTTATATTGAGGTATGTTGAGATATTCTCTCTAAACCTACTTTGTTGAAGGTTTTTATTATAAGATGATTATTTGTGAAATGCTTTTTCTGCATCTCTTGAAATGGTCATATGGTTCTTATCCTTTTATTAAAGTGGTGTATCACATTGATTGGGGAATATCGAACCATCCTTTCAACCTAGAATAAATCCCATTTGATTATGGTGAACGATTCTTTTAATGTATTATTGGATTCAGTTTGCTGGTATTTTCTTGGGAACTTTTGCATCCATGTTCATCAGGGATATTGGCCTGTTGTTCTCTTTTTTAGTGGAGTCTTTGTCTGGTTTTGGTGTCAGGGAAATGCTGGCTGCATAGAGTGAATTTAGAAGTTTTCCTCCCTTTTCTATTTTTTGAAGAGTTTGGAAAAATAGGCATTAACTTCTCTTTAAATGTTTGGTAGAATTTGCCTGTGAAGCCATCTGGCCCTGGACTTTTGTTTTTGGAGAGTTGTTTTTATTAATTTGTTACAGGTTGTCCAATCTGTTGGCATATAGTTTTTCATAATATTCTCTTAAAATTGTTTGTATTTCTGTGGTGTTAGTTGTTATTTCTCCTCTCTCCTTTGTGATTTTATTTATTTGGGTCCTTTTTCATTTCTTTTTGATAAGTCTGTCTAAAGGTTTATCAATGTTAATAGCTTTTTTCTAGAACTACTAGTTTTTTCTAGTTACTAGAACTAGCTCCTAGTTTCATTGATCTGTTCTATTGTGTTTCATTTATTTCTGCTCTGCTCTTTATTATTTCCTTCCTTTTGCTGGCTTTAGGTTTTGTTTGTTCTTTATCTAGCTCCTTCAGGTGTAAGATCAAGTTGTTTATTTGAAATTTTTCTTGATTCTTTTTTTTTAATTTTTTAAAATATTTTTATTTATTTCTAGGAGAGAGAGAGACAGCGTGAGCAGGGGAGGGTCAGGGAGAGAGGGAGACACAGCCTCTGAAATAGGCTCCAGGCTCTGAGCTGGCAGTCAGCACAGAGCCCGACGTAGGGCTCGAACCCACGAACCGCGAGATCATGACCTAAGCAAAAGTCGGACGCTTAACCGACTAAGCCACCCAGGCGCCCCGAAAATTTTCTTGATTCTTGAGGTAGGCCTATAGTTCTAAACAATCTCGTATTGGTTCTCAGTGAGCTTAAGTCATATTCTGACCATTGTTAACAAACACACTGTACAACTTAAAAATACATAAACCCAACTTTACAATACTAAAAATGAGTTGGATAGAATTACCACTGATTACCAAGTTAATTTTCTCTCTCATGGAATCACATTACAGATGGATGGATTTGTGCTACTAAGAAAAGCATCTTTCCTGTATTGCAAAAAAAGAATGTAGAAAGCTTTTGAAATTACTTTGGTAGTAGGGGGGTAGAAAATGTGAATTTGCCTTTTTTTTTCTTTCATAGTTTATTATCAAGTTGGTTTACATGTAACACCCAGTGCTCATCCCCATAAGTGCCTTCCTCCATGCCCATCACCCCTCTTCCCCTCTCCCCCACCCCCATCAGCCCTCAGTTTGTTCTCAGCATTCAAGAGTCTCTCATGGTTTCCCAGGTTTTCCCCCTTCTCCTCCCCCATGGTCCTCCATTAAGTTTCTCCTAATCTACCTATAAGTGAAAACATATGGTATCTGTCTTTCCCTGCCTGACTTATTTGGCTCAGCATAATACCCTCAAGTTCCATCCATGTTGCTACAAATGGCCAAAGTTCCTTCTTTCTCATTGCCATGTAGTATTCCATTGTATAAAGAAACCACATCTTCTTGATCCATTCGTCATTTGATAGACATTTAGGCTATTTACATGATTTGGCTGTTGTTGAAAGTGCTACTATGAACATTGGGGTACATGTGCCCCTGTGCTTCAGCACTCCTGTATCCCTTGGGTAAATTCCTAGCAGTGCTATTTCTGGGTCATAGGGGAGTTCTATTGTTAATTTTTTGAGGAACCTCCACACTGTTTTCCAGAGGGGCTGCACCAGGTTACATTCCCACCAACAGTGTAAGAGGGTGCCCGTTTCCCCCACAACCTCACTAGCATCTAGAGTCTCCTGATTTGTTCATTTTCAGCACTCTGACCGGCTTGAGGTGGTATCTCAGTGTGGTTTTGATTTGTGTTTCCCTGATGAGGAGGGACGCTAAGCATCATTTCATGTGTCTGTTGGCCATCTGGATGTCCTCTTTGGAAAAGTGTCTATTCATGTCTTCTGCTCATTTCTTCACTGGATTATTTGTTTTTGGGTGTGGGTTTGGTGAGTTCCTTATAGATTTTGGATACTAGCCCTTTATCTGATATGTCATTTGCAACTATCTTTTCCCATTCCGTTGGTTCCGTTAGTTACCAAACCCATTCCGTTTGGTTAGTTCTGTTAGTTTTGGTGATTGTTTCCTTTGCCGTGCAGACAGAAGCTTTTAATCCCGATGAGGTCCCAATAGTTCATTTTTGCTCTTGATTCCCTTGCCTTTAGGGATATGTCAAGTAAGAAATTGCTGCAGTTGAGGTCAAGGAGGTTGTTTCCTGCTTTCTCCTCTAGAGTTTTGATGGTTTTCTGTCTCCCATTCAGGTCCTTTATCCATTTTGAGTTTATTGTTATGTGTGGTGTGAGAAAATGATCTGGTTTCATTCTTCTGCATGTTGCTGTCCAGTTCTCCCAGCACCATCTGTTAAAGAGGTTGTCTTTTTTCCATTGGATGCTCTTTCGCACTTTGTCAAAGATTGGTTGGCCATACATTTGTGGGTCCAATTCTGAGTTCTCTATTCTATTCCATTGGTCTATGTGTCTGTTTTTGTGCCAGGATTTGCCTTTTAAAAGTGACGATGACTTTTAATTTAATTTTGCTAAAACACTTTGCCTCAGGGCTTAATCCTATAAATATTGGATTTCTCTTTGGAGTAAGGTTAGAGAAGACACACAGTACTGATTGCAACCTTGATGATTTCTTTATCCTCAGAAATTTCTCCTCCTCTGAACCATGATTTCCTCAAATATAAAATGAAAAAATTTGATTCTGAAATTCTTTCTAGATCTAAAACTATATGAAATATCTGCAGATTTTAAGAAGGTAAAATATCTTTTGAGAAGGGGAAATTTTCTAGTAAGAATATATACATGAAATCAACTTGTAATTTGCTACTGTAAGATAATGACCACACCAGTGTATTCTAAAGAAATATACTAAAGGAAATGCCTTTCATCCATTGGAGAAAAATTGTGGTTTTAGATTTCTGCCTCAGGAGTGACAGATTCAGAAGAGCCAAAAGCTACATAGCTCTGTTTTTTCCCAAGCCAGGTCAGGTACATACCAGCAGGTGATAGTTATAAGCACTGGTGCATGCTGGGAAGGTAACCTTCCCCTGCCCTTCACAGACCACCCACCCCAGGATGGAATGTGTTCCAGACTCAGGTAAGCCAGGTGTGCAATAGATCAGGGCAGTGGCGGGGGGGGAGGGGAGATGTTGCTAGTACACATTTCCTAAAGGACAGGCTCCTTGACTTGCAATGTGCCCTTGGATCGCAACTGTGCTGGAAGGAAGCTAAACTCCAGTGTTGGTCTATAAACATGTATCAGAACTCTAGGTGTGCCTTTCATCTACTAAGTGTCCCAAAAGAGCAGGCTGCTAATGAGCTATTTTACCCCTGGCAAGTAACAGCGATATCCAACTAGACAAAAGACAGCAGTATAGAGTAGTGCTCTGAATACATTATCCTTTACAGTGTAGATACCTTCTCCTGCAAGTTTCTTTTTACCAAATCTCATTTTCAAAGACTGGAAAGAACCTTTTTGTCTCGCTGACAATAAGCCCTCCTTACCTTAATTTGAAATTCTTTCCTAGATGAAACATTGGTTTCCTATTAAATCATTGCTGTTACATGATTTAAAAGCAGCAAAAGAAAAATCTATATGGAAGGATGAGGAATTTCTGTGACCATTTGAATTAAATGTCCTGATGAAACACAAAATGACTGCAGCAAAGGTTACAAGCAAAAGAAAACTCTGTTCTTAGCAGTGAAAGGATCAATACTAAATGAGAAAACACACACACAAACACAAAATTCTATGGAAAAATATGGTGAGGAGCTGAACTGAATGTCAGGCTCACTTAGACTGTTGGAAAATAGGAAATTATGGGGAGAAAGTAAAAGACTGTTCAGTACAGTGATGGCCTTTTGACTAGGTCTAAAGTCCCAGGATTCACAACAGCACGCCTCACAAGGGAAGCTTGGCTCCTTCAGGCCACGAGCGTTCTTCATATCCCTGCCAGATTGTTAGGAAGTTTCTCAGTTTGTGTTTACTTTATGAAGAAACTGCCAAATGTGTTCCTAAAATTAAGTAGAGAGCCCCAGTGAAATAGAAAATCAAAAGTTATCAGCTATGGACAGAGAATATAGGCATATTATAGAAATATATCTGATTTACTCTACGCTGAGCTTATTTTCTTGGGGCTGATGAAGAAGTGACATTTGATGCTCAAACCACATTGACAGTTTCTGAATAATGAGATTAGTATATTTCACCTAGAATTATCCCAACAACCCTTAAATATAATGTATTCTTGCCCTTTGGCCAAGAATAAAGCACTTATGGAATTCTTTTTTTTTTTTTTGATGGACGAAACACCAAAGAGACATTGTTTGGCACATGGTCAATTTTCACTTCCCTCTGACAAAGAGAAAGTGTCTGCTGAATCCTCAGTAAAAGAGGTAACCCAATGTGAGGATGTCAGTGCACACGGGCTTTAAAGTCTCCTAAACCCAGGTTCAAGTCCCAGACCTTCCTTTAACTAGTTGTGAAACTTGGGCATTTCCTTGATATCTCTGAAGTTGAATTCTTAATCTGTAAAAATTAAATGTGATGATATAGGAAAAATGCTTCAGCATTTCTGGCTTCGAAAAACCTCGTAGATATTAGTCTCTGTCCTTACTTCTCTTCCCCTTTCCCAGTGAGTATGGCTCACAATTTAGCCTTCTTCTTTTTTTTTTTTTTTTTTTTTTTTTTTAGTATCTTTAGGTTGTTATTTTGAGCATAAGCAGTTATACTGATATGTACTAAATGATAATTTCAGAGGAAATAAAGATGAGGGAGTCTAATAAAGACAACTGAGTCTCACATTTTAATGCCTTTTTGTACTCCTATCTGTTAGTGTCACATTTTGCTACTGCCTGCCTCTAAAATAGTCAACACTTTTCTTTTATATTGTTTTTTCTGTTCTTCTGTAAACCATAAAACCACAGCTTGTTACATTTGTTCATAAAATCAGAGTCTGTAGGGGCTGAATGACCCATAAGTTGAGCATAGCATCATGCTGATCCCTTGACCATGTATGTAGTAGATATTCAAATGTTAGATAAGCAAGTGATTAAATAAATGTCCTTAATTTTGGTATCTTAGTTTTTTTATTTTTTCTTATTTCTCAACCTATATTCTTCAAAGATGCAATCAGTTGATAAAGTACTTCTAATTAAGTGAAAGATCACTGAATATATATGCATAGTGTTTTATTTGAAATACTTAATGATGAAAATCAGTGCAAAGTTTTTTAAAAGAAATGATTGTGAAATTTTGTGATGATGAAGAACCCTGACATTACCCAGAAACATTTTTCTCCTATTCTCTCTATAGTGTGTAAAAGAAAAAGTTGTGTTTTTAGTGGACTTATTGAGTTAATTTTAAAATGTGGCCAATTTGACCAACAGACACATGAAATGATGCTCAACATCACTCATCATCAGGGAAATACAAATCACCTCACATCTGTCAGAATGGCTAAAATCAGCAAGTCAGGCAACAACAGATGATGGCGAAGATGCGGAGAAAGAGGCTCTCTTTTGCACTGCTGGTGGGAATCCAAACTAGTACACCACTCTAGAAAACAGTATGGAGATTCCTCAAAAAATTCAAAATAGAACTACCTTACAACCCAGCAATTGCACTATTAGATATTTATCCAAGGGATACAGGTGTGCAGTTTCAAAGGGATACATGCACCCCAATGTTTATAGCAGCACTATCAACAGCAGCCAAAGTATGGAAAGAGCTCAAATGTCCATCGATGGATGACTGGATAAAGAAGATGTGGTATATATATACAATAGGGTATTACTCAGCAATCAAAAAGAATGAAATCTTACCATTTGCAACTACATGGATGGAACAAGAGGGTATCATGCTAAGCGAAATTAGTCAGAGATAGACAAATATCATATGACTTCACTCATATGAGGACATTAAGATACAAAACAGATGAACATAAGGGAAGGAAAGCAAAAATAATACAAAAACAGGGAGGGGCACAAAAACACAAGAGACTTGTAAATATGGAGAACAAACAGAGGGTTACAGGAGGGGTTGTGGGAGGGAGGGATGGGCTAAATGGGTAAGGGGCATTAAGGAATCTACTCTTAAAATCATTGTTGCACTATATGCTAACTAACTTGGATGTAAATTTTTAATAAAAATAAAATAAACGGTGGCCAATTTGAAAATACAAGTTACATTTCCTCTTCCTGGGGAGCCCCACTAATAGTGGATAGCTATAGGCCTGAACCATCAAAAACAAAGAGAATAGGAAGAAAAGGAAAGCAAATATGTTTTAATCTGGAAAGGAGATATTTAAAAGACAATTGCCTAAAAGCTAAATTAATGGAAGAAAAATGCCAGAAGAAAATTTGTGCCACAGAACCCCAGAGGTTTCAAGAATTAGAGTCACCAAGTATCTCAGAAAATGAGGGTACAAGAGGGGCTGGAAAGAAGGTAACTGGTTGAAAGTCTAAATGAGAGGCAGTTTAGATGTCCTAGATTTCTTCTGCCATATGTATAGCCAAGAGACACTCCCTTCAACGATGGCAGAAACAAGAGTTTGAACCTAAGTTTCTACAAGTATGGGGGCACCGTATACATCCACAAAAAGTCCTACAAAAACAAAATGATTAAGTGAAAATCTGTTCCTTAAATACTGAGATACTCGGTCTCCTTCTGTGAATCTCTGCAAAAATGGGCAGGCCATGTTATATACTCCAGGCTTGGAAGATACAGGATTTCATTCTTCTAAAACTAACTCTCCCAGGAGAACAGACCTATAAATACTAATAGTTGGGATTCCGAGTGGAAAAGCTGGGTCTCTGATTAGTCATCTAAATTGAAGCCCTTTACACAGAGTGTGTATCCATCTTGTGATTGGATCAAGATTGTGACAAATTATCTATTCATCAGTCTTGAGTATGAACAGAAAGTCCCACATTACCACATATTTATGGAAAGTTCACAATCTAAAGAGAAAGAACTCACAGGAAACAGAGACCATGTAGGAAACAAAAGAAAATCTTAAAAAACAATAACTTCACAGAGATGAGAAATATTGTATCCAAGAAACAAAAAAATACTATGAAAACAAAACATACAGGGAGCCAAAAATAGCTCCTGAAAATTAGAAATACAATAGATGAAATGAAAAACTCAGTAGAAGGACTGGAAAATAAAGTTAAGGAAATCACCTAAGAAGTAGGACAAAATGCAAAGAGATGAAAAGCCGAAGAGAAAACAAAATATAAGAAAACTACAGGCTCAGTTCAGGACCAGAGTCCACCAGGGAAAGTGAATGGGAGGAAATTAGCAAGGAAATAATGCAAGATACTTCCCCATAAGTGAAACACAGGGTTTTCAGATTGAAAAGAGTACTGAGTTTTTGTACACACACACACACACAAGAAGGAAGAAGAAGGAGGAGAAACTATACCAAGACACAGGAAATCAGGGATAAGAAGTTCCTAAAAGTTTCTAAAGGAGACAAAACAGGCCATATACAAATCATTAGGAATTTGATCAGATCTCTTAACAACAGTGCTTGGAGTAGGAAATAATGGAGCGGTCTTTCAAAACTCTGAAGGAAAAGTAGTTGTAACCAAGAATACTCCATTCAGCCAAACTATCATTCAAGTATAAAGATGAAATAAAGATATATAGAGAGACTCACTGGTCTCAAAATTTTTCTTTCCATCCACCCTTTCGTAGGAAGTTGCTGGAATATATTCCTCAACAAAATGAGAGAATGGGAAGAAGAAGACATGGAATCCAAGAAATAAGGGAATCTAACCCAGGAAGTGGTGGAAGNCCAATCTCTCAGGTTTTGTAAGGTTTCCAATGGCTTCAGATCTTTTCTGTGTGATGTATGGGCGCGAGTGCAAGTACGGAGCTCCTTACTTCTCCGCCATCTTGCCCCCTCCCACCGGAAGGAATTCTTAAGATGAAGATGAAGGGCAGTCTCAAGAGGAGAGTTGTATCACAGGCCTACAGAGCAAACAGTCCAGATTAGTGTAGGGAGGTGGGAGGTTTCAGGGGGAATGTCTCCTCTGGGGGAGAGAAAAAGAATCAACAATTCCTTCTGTGTCTGAACTTGAGAGGAAATTCCACTTTAACCAGAAAGGTTGACAATGAATTAATGACAGACAAATAGGAAATTCAGCATATGAAAAAGTTACCTGAGACCAAAAATTTGTCTAAGAAAGTAAATGTATTTTCATATGCTAAATAGCCTAACCATGAATGATATTTGTATAGCCATAGTGGAAGAAACAATATCATACAGTCAATAGTACTGTGGACCAAATGTCCTACCTCTTTCCAAGTACATTTGGATGACATTTCTTGGCTCCCTTGTGGTTGAGTTGGACTGTATGATTAGTTCTAGCCAATAAGGTGTGAGTAAAAATAGGAAGTGTCACTTTCAGATAATGTATTTAATATTGATGCAAGACCTTGCAGAGATCTTTTTTCTTCTCTGCCACTGTACCTGTAGTGCTCTGTACTGTGATACACTAGGACCACTGTTAAAATTAAAAATACAGTCCCAATATCACACTAACCACATTTCTAGTGCTCAATAGCTAGATGTGACTAGTGCATATATAACCGTGTAGACTGAAACACTTCCATCACCTTAGAAAGTTCTCTTGGTTATTGTTGCTATAAATAGTACACACTTTGTCACTCCAAAGTAAGGACAACAAAGACGCAGAACAAAGCCCCAGCTGGCCTGAGATGGACATGTCATTTGAATGAAAAAGAAAACTTTATTGTTTGAAGCCACTGAAATTTTTGATGAGTGTTTCACTGCAGCATAACCCAGCTTATCCTGACTTACATAGAAATCTTAGGTTCAAACTCCATTCTTCACATACCACTTTCTGCATTAGGACAGGCCAGGTTATACTAGTCACAATCTAAAGATTTTGTGACTGTTTTATAACTACTATAGAGTTTCAAAGAGAGCTTTCATCAGTTAATTGGAGCACACACTGCGGAAAGATTCTACTATAATTACTTGGGCTTAGGAATGGCTATGTGGTCAGAGAGAACTTATGGTCAGCCGTCTTAAACAGGCTATTCTCAGAAAAGTGACTTTCACAGCATGTCTAAATTAACAACAACAAAAAGGAATGAAAGGAACGTTAGCTTGTGTTTATAAAGATCCTCTTTTTTTAATCCAAGTTATCATTTATCATCATTTATTCCTCTATCTTTGAATAGAACTCATGCAGGTGAAGAGTGAGGATAAGCAAAAGCTGATTGTTACTAAGTAAGTGCATTTGAAGTGTAATAGCTTGCCAGGTGTTTTTCTACTCATCATCTTATTTGAACTTTATAGTAGCCCTAGTGGGTAGGCAGATAGAGAAACCAAGTCTCAGAAATATAAAATTGTTACTCTGAGTCATGTAATCTGCTAGAAGAAAGACCTGGATCTTGACTACAGTACCATCTGATTCCATCCATACCTCCTTTCTTCCCACCCTTAGCTTATTGTCTCTTCCCCTTTCTTGGTAGTAAAGCTTTTAGGAGGCAACCCTTCCTCTCCATGGGAAAAGAGCCCTTACAGACCAAGGGCACAGAGCTCCCAGCCTGATAATTCTATATCCAGCCATTGTACTTCTTTTTTTTTAATGTCTATTTACTTCTTTATTTTGAGAGAGAGAAAGAGCAGGGAGGCGAGAGAGAGAGAGAGAGAGAGAGAGAGAGAGAGAGAGAGACTCCCAAGCAAGCCCCATGCTGTCAGTGCACATCCCAACAGAGGGCTCAATCTCACAAACCGTGAGATCATGACCTGAGCTGAAATCAAGAGTTGGACACTTAACCAACTGAGCTACCCAGGCACCCTTAGCCATTGTACTTCTTAAGTCATCCTTCTCTGTGAAAACTGATGTTCATACACAGTAGTATTTACTCATGGTAATAGTAGGAAGAGTAAGCAATTGTTGTAACAGACAGCACTTCTATGGGGCTTACCTGTGTGCCAGACATTGTTCTAAGAATTTACACATGTTGATTTACTGCTACAATTATGATTATCCTCATTTCACAATTGAGGAAATAGAGACACAGAAAGGTTAAGGAACTTGTGTAAGACCATGTAGCTGCAGAGTCAGAAACCAAGCCCAGGGTCTGACTCCTAGTCCCAACTTTTCACCATGTTACTTCCTATAAACTATATACAAGGATAGCTGAATATGACCCTATGTATATCGGCAAAAACTGTTTTGCCATTCTGTAATAAGAAACACAAATTTGATTTTAATAGAGGAATTCAGATTCGATATTTTTAGAAGTCTCTTTAATAAGAAAACAATGTTGTCAGTTTACCAATTGGTTCATTTTCTTGGCTCATACAAATTTTCAATATAACATAACCAGTTGAATAAGTATTATTTGTTGAGCATTTACTGTATGCCTCGGTGTGAACTAAGCATTTTATGTGGATTAGCTCATTTAATTCTCACTAGAATCCTATGATATAGGCATTGTCATCCCTCTTTTCTAAATGAGAATATATTGAAGCTTTGAAATAGCATTGTGTCCAAGGTCGCTCAACTAGCAAGGACAAAGCTGAGACTTGAACTCAGCAATCTAACGTCAGAACCAGCACTTGAACATTTATCTAGCCACTTATACAATTTCAAAATTATTTATGATTCCAGAAATATTCCAAATTATCTCTGCCTACTTCTGGTGGTTGTCCTGAAATATAATTACTGTATTTTTTTTCCATCTAGGTTTATGTTCCAGATGAAAATAATGCTATTTTGGGAAGAAATACAAATAAGCAAGTTTTTGAAGGTTTGACAACTGGACTTCTCAAAGTCAGTGCTGTGGTTTTTAGCTGCCTGATTGCCAATCGACCAGATGGAAACAGCCGGCCAGCCACACCAAAAATATCGACACAGGAAATGAAAAACAAACCCTCACAAGGTGATACTTTTAACAGTCGAGTTCAGGACCTCATCAGGTAAAATTGCTAGACTTCTTCAAACTTTTGTCTTTAAAAAAAAAGTTACATTAAAATAATTTTAAATCTCATGTGATGGCATTGGTTCTCATGATACCATCCATAAATTCTTAGCAATAAATACACCACATTTTGTACCACAGAAAAGGAAAGTCCTGTTAATGAACAGCAATACAGTTAGAGCTCAGCTGTCATTCTTGATACTTAGATATTTGATATTAGAATATGTAGTGTCCAAGCTTTTATAACTTTCTTGCTATCAACTATTCCCAAATCAAGAATTTCTGAGAATTCTCCTGTTTGAGGTCATCTCTTGTTCTAAATTTGGTTCAGACTTAAAACATCAATAGCTACCACTTATGGAGCACTCATTACGTGTAAGGTATTATAACGCAGTAAAGGCTTTGCAGCCCTGGAAGGGCTGTAGGATTCCTAATTCAGACTTTATAGGTGGGGAAAGTGCTCAGAGAAGTTAAGTGCTTTGCCCAAGTTTATTTAATAGATAAACTTTAAAGTAAGTAGGAGATTTGATATTGGAACTCAGGTCTTGCTGGACTCCCAAACCTGTGTGCTTTCTACTACACAAAGGTAGCAGTTTCTGACACCTCTTCAAGGTCAACCCTGCTAAAGTCACCTTGTCTCCAGGGAAATTTACTCCTGTTTTGACATCTGAACTCTTTTTTCCTCATGCATCTTGAATCAAGTAGGACATCTAATTTCCCAGTAGGGTTCCATTTGGTGTTAATTACTTACCTGCCCCACCTATCAGCAACTTTTCTGTGATCAGCACTGATCTCTGGTTTCCAAAATCCATGCAATTTGTTGCTCTGAAGCTTATGGTGAGTAATAGCAGAAAAGAGAATGCCTTCTTCATTTGTCTCAAAACAGTTCTTAAATTTCCTCTGGTTTCTTGTGTGCTTTCTTGGGAATGGTTGTTTCACTCAGCATCTTTCTTACCCTTGATTATTTTGTTCACATATCCCTTCCATCTGCTTGCCCTCTTTCCCAAGCGTATTTATTTCTAGAAAGTACTAGGTCCTTTGGGTCCACAACCATTTATCTTACAGCACTTGACTTTTACCCTCCTTGGCCTTTCTCTCATTTGCTTCATCCCATTCAATTTCCCCATTTCCTTTGGTCACTGTAGAACCTCGCTCTCTCTGCTAATAAATGCCATTCTGTCCCAGCATTCTCCCGTGGGCTACCATGTGATACAGCAACCCTGCATTCTCATCCAGGCAACATAAGCCACAGCCTCACCCAGCCAAGCGCTTCAATGTAGTTCTAATGGGCTTTCCAGGAGAAAGAACACACATTTTCACATATATTATTATAGTTACCAGATCCCCCATAAAGGAGGAAGGTATTAGGGGAAGAAATAACAGTGGTAATCTGCCAAACCAAATAACTCAGGTAACTTAAAAAGGATGATTGAAAATTACAGCCTTTCAGAACAAAACTCTGCCACTGTTACTCTGACTTGAGCCACTTCTGGTGAAGGTTGTTTTCTTATATATGATGCATTGTTAGTTGGCTTGATGATGACTTTGTATAGAACCACAGACTGTATTTCAGATCAGATGCAAACAGAACATGTCTAATTATCTCCGTGCTTGTTTTCTCACGTTCTCAGATATAAACTGACAAGAAATCTCACTCCATTCCCTGCTGTTACCTGGGAATTTGTTGTCAGCTTACATCTGTAGAGTTGTAAAGCTGGGCAGAAACTTCCAACACAGTCTTTGGTGCTGTTCTCTAGCCTGTACTCCAGAAGTAGAGCTGGAGCCAAGCACACCACCCTGACATGTCCCTTCCTTCTCATCTGGTGTAAAAGAGGCAGGAGGATATGTAACAGAGACGGTAATAACAATAGTATTTATTCTCATTCATTTACATGGTTCCATCAAGTGTCAAGATCTAAGAGATTCTCAAATCTTTATCAGCTCATACTATGGTCTGCTGTAGCACTATGTGCTAGATACCGTGCAAGGTCCTAGGATACAAAAAAACAAACAAAAAGACCTTTAACAGAATATCCAAATATTATCATTTTGGCTATCAAACATCAGAACTTTTTTCTGTAAAATAAAAATATTGGTAATTGCAGTGTGTAGCACAGTTCTGAGAAAGCAATACTGTTTGCAGAATAGAAGCAGACTGCAATTTGAAAAGATACGGATTTGAAATTTGCTCAGGAAATGGACCAACCTTAAATCTCCACAATTCTATTTTTTCCAGCTTTCCTGAGATACAGTTGGCATATAACATTGTATGAGTTAAAGGTATACAATATGATGATTTGATACATATGTGTGTGTGTGTGTGTGTGTGTGTGTGTGTGTGTGTGTGTGTGTATGTAAAATGATTACCACAGTAAGGTTAGTTAATACCTCCATCACCTCACATGATTGCCTTTTTTGTTATGTGTGGTGAAACATTTAAAAGCAATTCTCCTAGCAACTTCCAAGTGACAGTATTGTTAACTATAGTCACCAGGCTGTACATTACATCCCCAGATTTAGTCATCTTATAAAAGGAAGTTTGTACCTTTTGACCAACATCTCATTTTCCCTAGTGCCTAGGCCTTAGTAACCACCATTCATTCTACTCTCTATTTCTAAAAGTCTGGCATTTTTAGGTTCTACTTGTATGTAAATGAGATCATATGTCTTTTACTGTCTGACTTATTTTACTTAGCATAATGTCTTCAGAGTCCATCAGTATTATTGCAAATGGCAAGATTTCCTTCTTTTTGGGGGAGGTGATAATATTCCATTACACACACACACACACACACACACACACACACACACACACATCATATTTTCTTTATTCATTCATCCATTATAGTCATTTAGAGTTGTTTCAATGTGTTGGCTATCATGATTAGTGCTACAGTGAACATGGGAGTACAGGTATCTCTTTGAGATAGTGACTCATTTCTCGCAGATGTATACACAGAAGTGGAATTGATGGATCATATGGTAGTTCTGTCTTTAATTTTTTGAGGAATCTTCTTACTGTTTTCCACAGTGGCTATCCAAATTTACATTCCCACCAAAAGTGTACAAGGGTTCACTTTTCTTGACATCCTTGCCAAAATTATCTCCTTTTTGATAACTGCTGTTCTAACAAGTTTTTTTAATTTTTTTAATGTTTTATTTATTTCTGAGAGAGAGAGAGAGACAGAGAGATAGAGTGAGCAGGGGAGGGTCAGAGAGAGACGGAGGTACAGAATCCGAAACAGGCTCCAGACTCTGAGCTGGCTGTCAGCACAGAGCCCGACGCGGGGCTCAAACCCACGAACCGTGAGATCATGACCTGAGCCGAAGTCGGACACTTAATTTACTGAGCCACCCAGGCACCCCGTTCTAACAAGTTTTATGTGGATCTCATTATGGTTTTTATTTGTACTTTCCCTGATAATTTGTGGTGTTCTTTTCCTATACCTGTTGGCCATCTGTATGTTCTTTGCAAAAATGTTTATTTGGGTCCTTTGCCCACTTTTTAATAAGATTATTTGTGTTTATACTATTGAGTGGTAAGAGTTTTTTATATATTTTGGATATTAAGCCCTTATCTGATATATAAATAGCAAATGTTTTCTCCCTTTCAACAGCCTGCCTTTTCATTTTGTCGATTGTTTCCTTTGCTGTGCAGAGGCTTCTAAGTTTGATGTAGTCCCACTTGTTCATTTTTGCTTCTATTGCTTATCATATGCAGAAAAATATTTGCCAAGTCCAACGTGAAGGAGTTTTTCCCTGTATTTTCTTCTAGGAGTTTTATGGTTGGAGGTCTTATACTTAAGTCTTTAATCCATCTCAAGTTCATTTTTGTGAGTGGTGTAAGATAGGGGTCCAATTTCATTCCTCTGCATGTAGTTATGCAGTTGTCCCAGCACCATTGTTTAAAGAGACTGTCCTTTCCCCAGTGACTGTTCTTGGCTCCCTTGTGAAACATTTGTGGACTGTACAGGAATGGATTTATTTCTGTTTTCTCAATTCTTTTCCATTGGCCTATGTGTCTGTTTTTATGCCAACACCATACTGTTTTGGTTATGATAGCTTTGTAATTAGTTTGAAATCAGGAAGTGTAATGCCTCCAGCTTTGTTCTTCTTTTACAAGGCTGATTTGGCTCTTTGAAGCCTTTTACTAAAACACAGTTCTTTTAATCATTTCCAAGTAGAAATTTACATCTATCTCTTAAAACAGGGAAATCGGACTGTACAACCAGAAGTCAAATAGATGAGTCCAAGTCACTGATACCGGTCTTTTGGAATCAAAAGTTATGAAATGAAAGGCATCTATTCAATAAGTTATAAACCTGTACTTTAGCACCTTCCTAGCCAACAAACCCTAGCCTCATACCAAAAGGTAGCATAGGCACATCAGGCTGCACAAGTTCAAAACTGAACGCATAATCTTTCCACTCAGAGGAACTCCTTTTCCTGTGTTGTCTGTCCTTATCAGTGGCACCGATATCCCATTCAGTTATATAAGCCAGCAATCTGAGCACTGTCAAAGACTTCTCACAGAGACTCTTTTACCAAACCAATATCCACGTAAGTCTTTAGTACTTATTGATTCTGCCTTGTCACTATCTCTCAGACTTATGACTTTTGCTCTATTGCTATGTCTTTAAGTGTTTAGGTTCTCTTGCAATAGCAAATAGCTTGGCTCTCTGTTTCTCTCTCTTTTCTCCTCTTCAAAATAATTTATTTTTCCTAATTATAAAAGTAATGTGTGCTCAGTGAGAAAAACAACTTAGAAAACACAGAAGAGAACAATGGGTACTTTTGTAAACACACAAAAATTACCTTTAATCCCTCCACCCAAAGATAATGACTGAGTTGGTTTTGATGTGTACATACATGTGGTGGTTTTATAAAAAATATTGTAGTACTTCTACATATTGTTTTATCATGTTTGTTTATTTTTCTAAATCAATAGGAATTCGCAAATTACCTTTTACTGGCTTTCCAATTACATGTTTATGTAGCAGTGATTTGTGTCAAGTAACCTATTGTTATTCATGTAGGTTTATTCTAGTTTTTTACTACATATACCACTGTGAGGAACATCTTTATACACTCATTTTCCCCTGCAATTGATTGTTTTTTTAAAATAAATGTTGAGAAGTAGAATTTCTGGGTCAAAGAATATGAAGTAAGGGTTTTTGTCCATATTGCCAAATTGACCTACACAAAGATTAACTATGAATATGTCCTTGTAACCCTCAGTCTACATAATATATCATTATTCTTTTGAGTCTTAGATTAAAAGGTGAAAATATTTCATTTTTATATTAGTGACATTGAACATTTTTCAATGTTTACTGGCCATTTCTATTTTTTGTGAGTTGCCTGTTCTTTTACTCTGCTCATTTTTCTATTGGTGATGTTGACTCTTTTTAATTGTAAAAGCTCTTCTTATATTAAGAACACTGGGCACATGCACGTGTGAAGAATCAGCAAAAGGGCACCATCTGAAAACCAAAGAGAGATTCCTCAGAGGAGTTCAGCCTTGTTGGTATCTTGATCTTGGACTATAAGCCTCCAGAACTTTGTTGAGATATGGATAGAATGCACTAAAATATTACTTACCATCATGTACTATGAAGTGCAAGTACAGTGCTGCAGATGATGCTTCTGCTTATTTGGAGCAGTGTTGATTTCTTGTGGTAGGTCTCTGTTTACAAGATCTTACTTCTTTACTATGGAACTGACTGTGTTATTGCATAGATGGCAACTAGGTTCCTACCAACTTCAGTCTCCCCCACCAAGAAGGCCAACTAACACTGATCCACAGATAAAGACACCACTGTGAAAATCCAAGAAATTGGGAGTAGGTGAGGCTTAAGAACCCTCTCTAGACTTCAGATCACAATAATGACTGTATTTGAAGGGTAAAAGGAAAAGCTAACACTCCGACCAGTCACCTCTCCGCCAGACTGGCCACTGAGAGAGTCTTGGTAAGCTTGTAGTTTCTCCAATGTGAAAAGAAGACCCAAACCAGATGTCCAGCTCTCCCAGTGTTGTGGGACACTTCCCAGGAAGCCCACTTGGGTTTTGCCTCATGAGGATCACTGGGGGAATCTGCAGGGCTCAACCAGTGAGAATCAACTAGAAAGGGAGAAGGAGGGGTAGGACTGACAGCAGTCAGCACGCAAATCTTGGTGAACTGCATTCCAGTTTGCAGTGATACCTGAGCAGAGATTCCCAGATAGCATTTCTGCCCATTCATAGAGCTAAACTGATAGACCCATCTGGGCAAAGAACTTAACTGGCAGTTAAAGTTCTTAACTGCATGATTTGATTCCTCAGTTACCAGGCCGTACTAACTATAGAGCCTGTTCTATAGCCCCACCAGGGCAAAGAAGCAAATTTAATCCCTGCCCAACTGCTCAGTTTCAACCAGACAGAGAACCCAGGCAGCCACAAAGCCCATCCCACAGCCCTGCTCAGGCAGGTAGCCAAGCCAGTAGTCCTATCTAACTGTCAATCATACCTTCTGGCCCACACATCACCAGGAAACCTGAATAGTGACCCTGGGAAGCCTCAAAGCATAGCGTACATCCCTAGCCAACTATAAGATAGAGCTGGGAGCCCCTCCCAACCAGAAACCCAGCTGTCAAACTTGCCCAACATCAGAGGCCAGCCAGTAGCCTACCTGAAGTCCAGCCTACAGCCCCACCCAACATTAAGACACAGCCTTTAAAAATATGGAAAGAAAAAACCGTCAACCAAGAATGCTATAACTGACAGTGCTGTCCTTCAGAAATAAAGGAGAAATAAAGATTTTCCCTAATAGACAAAAGCTAAAGAAGTTAACCTCCACTAGACCTGCCTATAAGAAATGCTAAAGGGCATTATTCAAGCTGAAATAAAACGGGTATAATAGCAAAAGCACATGGATGTGTAATGGTCACTGATAATTGTAAATATATAGTCAGAAGCTGAATGTCTGATACTGTAATGTTAGCGCATAATTCACTTACAACTCTAGTTAAAAGTTAAAAATGAAATATATTTAATATATTAAATATAGTAATAATAACTACAGTCATTTGTTATTTGAAACACACTATAAATAATATAAATTATAATATCAACACCTAAAATGTGAGCAGGAGAGAAGTAAAAACATAAAGTTTCTATATGCTTTTAAAGGAAAACCTGTAGTAGATACACAAAAAATTATTATAAAGGAGTCAAATCATACCACCACAGAGTTATCAGTTCACAAAGGAAGAGAGCAAGAAGCAAGGAACAAGTACAAAACAGTCAGAAAACAAAATGGCAATAGTAAATCCTTACTTATTAATAATTACTTTAAGTGTAGGTGAATTAAATTCTCTAATTAAAAGACAGAGCGGCTGAATGGATTAACAAAACAAGACGCAACAATATACTGCTATAAGAGACTCATTTTAACATTAAGGACATACACAGACAGAGTAAAGGGATGGAAATAGATATTTCAAGGAAATGGTAACTAAGAGAAAGTAGCGGTAGGTATATTTATGTCAGACAAAATAAATTTTAATCTAAAAATAGTCAAAAGAGACAAAGGTCATTATGATAAAAGGGTAGTCTACTAAGAAGATAAAACAGTGGTAAATATTTATGTACCCAATTCTAGAGCACCTAAATATATAAAACAAATACTAACAGAACTAAAAGAAATAATATAATAGTTATTGACTTTAATACCCTACTCCCAATAATAGATCTTCCAGACAGAGAATCAATAAGGAAACTGCAGATTTAAACATAGCTATAGGCCAAAAGAACCTAATAGACATATATGGAACATTCCATCCAAGAGCAGCAGAATACATGTTTTTCTCAAATGCACATGGAACAAGCATTTGACTAGAGCATTTGGTTCATTTATAAGAATATGTAATTATTTTTCAAGTATCTTTTCCTCCCACAATTGTATGAAACTAGAAAACAATAACAGGAAGAAATTTTAAAAAGTAGATATATATTGAAATTAAAGAGCACAGTCCTGAACAATCAATAGATAAAAGAAGAAATCTTTAAAAATATGTTTGAAACAAATGAAAATGGAAACACAACTTGCCAAGTCTTATGGGATACAGCAAAAGCAGTTCTAAAATGGAATTTTATACAATAAATGCATATATCAAGAAACAACAATGATCTCAAATAAACCTAATTTTAAGGAACTAGAAAAAGGAAGAAAATAATAAAAATTAGAACAGATATAAATTAAAAAATAGAAGAAGAAAACAATAGAAAAGATTAACAAAACCTTTAAATGGGAGAAACCTTTAGATAGACTAGCCAAGAAAAAAGAGTGGGAGCACTTGGGTGACTCAGTTGGTTGAGCATCTGACTCTTGATTTCAGCTCAGGTGATGATCTCACTGTTAGTGGGATTGATCCCTGCATCAGGCTCTGCCCTGACAGTGTGGAACCTGCTTGGAATTCCCTCTCTTTGCCCCTCCCCTGCTCATGCTCTCTCTGTCTCGCTCTCACTCTCTGTATCTCTCTCTGTCTCTGTCTCTCTCAAAATAAATAAAAACATTAAAAAAAAGAGAGATCGCAAATAAATAAAATTATAAATAAAAGAGAAGCCATTATACCAAATACCACAGAAATACAAAGTATCATAAGTGACTCTTATGGACAATTATATGCCAACAAGTTGGACAACTTAGAAGAAATGGATGAAACTCCTAGCAACATACAACTCTTAAGATCATATATCATAAAGAAATAGACAATCTGAACAGACTAATAGTGAGTAAGGTGACTGAATTAATAATCAAAAACCTCACAGCAGAGAAAAGTTCATGACCAGATGATGAATACTACCAAATACTTAAAGAAGAAGGCAACACTGCCAAACTCATTTTACAATACCAGCATTACCCAGATACCAAGGACAGAGAAAGGCACTAAAAGAAAACTATAGGCCAATATCCCTGATTAATATAGATAGAAAAATTCTCAACAAAATAACCAAATTCAACAGCACATTAAAAGTCTCATACACCTGGGGCGCCTGGNTAACAAAGTTATCAACATCTATGTCCCAACTGATCACAGTTTTCAGTAACTGATAACACTTTTCTGTAGTGCCTTAGATCTTACTCTAATTGGTAAGAAACCAAATGTTGCAGGTATATCTAACTCCCNCTCAAGAAATAAATCACTATGCATGTTTTTTTCTTAATTGTGTGTGTGTGTGATTTTATATATATATATATGATTATATATATGTATATGATTCTATGTATATATGCATAATCATATATATGTATAATTGTATATAAACATTGTATATAAAAATATGTATGTGACAACATATAGATGGGTCTTGTTTTTTATCCATTCCAATACCCTATGTCTTTTGACTAGAGCATTTGGTTCATTTAAATTTAGAGTGATTATTGAAAAATATGAAATTAGTGCCATTANGGAAACTAATTTGACAATAAACTGTTTGTAAAAAAAAAAAAAGAAAGAAATTAGTGCCATTATGTGGCCTGTAGAGTTGGTGTTTTTGGTGATATTCTCTGGTCCTTTCTAGTGTTTGTTCCTTTTGGTGTTTTGTTTTGTTTTGTTTCTTCTCCACTCAAAGAGTCCCCCTTAAAATTTCTTGCAGGGCTGGTTTAGTGGTCACAAACTCCTTTAGTTTTTGTTTGTCTGGGAAACTCAATCTCTCCTTCTATTTTGAATGACAGCGTGGCTGGATAAAGAATTCTGTGCTGCATATTTTTCCAATTTAGCACATTGAATATATCCTGTTGCTCCTTTCTGGCCTGCTGAGTTCCTGTGGACAGATATGCTGTGAACCTGATCTGTCTTGCTTTGTAGATTAAAGACATTTTTTGTCCCTTGGAGCTTTCATAATTCCTTCCTTGTCTGTGTATTTTGTGAATATACCTTGTTGATGGTCGATTTTGTTGAATCTAATGGGAGTTCTGTGTGCTTAATGGATTTTGATGTCTGTGTTCTTCCCCAGATTAGGAAAGTTTTCAGCTGTAATTTACTCACAAAAATCTTTTGCCCCTCTTTTCTCTCTCTTCATCTTCTGAGACTTAAAGACATCTATAGATTGAAAGTAAGGGAATGGAGATCCATCTATTGTGCAAACGGATCTCAAAAGAAAACCAGAGTAGCCATACTTATATCAGACAAACTAGATTTTAAAACAAAGACTGTAAGAGATGAAGAAGGGCGTTTATCACAAGGGATCTATTCACCAGGAAGACCTAACAATTGTAAATATTTATGCCCCCGACTTGGAACGCCCAAATATGTAAATCAGTTAATCACAAATATAAAGAACTTCATTGATACTAATACCATAATAGTAAGAGACTTTAACACCCCACTTACAGCAATGGACAGATCATCTAACTAGAAAATCAACAAGGAAATAATGGTTTTGAATAACACACTGGACCAGATGGAATTATGAAATATATTCAGAACATTTCACCCTAAAGCAGCAGAATACACATTCTTCTCAAGTGCACATGGAACATTCTCCAGAATTGATCACATATTGGGTCAAAAATCATCCCTCAACAAGTACAAAAAGATCGAGATCATACCTTACATATTTTCTGACCACAGTGATATGAAATTCAAAATCAACCAGAAGAAAAAATTTGGAAAGACCATGAATTCTTGGAGATTAAAGAACATCCCACTAAAGAATGAGTGGGTTAGCCAAGAAATTAAAGAGGAAATTAAAAAGTACACGGAAGCCAATGAAAATGAAAACACAACAGTCCAAAACCTCTGGGATGCAGCAAAGGTGGTCATAAGAGGGAAGTATATAGCAATCCAGGACTTTCTAAAGAAGGAAGAATTGTCTCAAATACAGAACCTAACCTTACACATAACGGAGCTGGAAAAAGAACAGCAAATAAAGCCCAAACCAGCATAAGACAGAAATAATAAAGATTAGAACAGAAATTAATGATATCACAATAAACAAACAAAACAAAAAACAGATCAGCGAAACCAGGACCTGGTTCTTTGAAAGAATTAACAATTGATAAATCCCTAGCCAGACTGATCAAAAAGAAAAGGGAAAGGACCCAAATAAAATCACAGGTGAAAGAGGAGAGATCACAACCAACACCACAGAAATACAAATAATAAGAAGATAATATAAATGAGAAAATATATATATATATATATATATATATGCCAACAAATTGGGAAATCTGGAAGAAATGGACAAATTCTTAGAAACATATAAACTACTAAAACTGAAACAGGAAAAAATAGAAAATTTGAACAGACACATAACCACTAAAGAAACTGAGTCAGTAGTCAAAAATCTCCCAACAAGTAAGAGTCCAGGGCCAGATGGCTTTCCAGAGGAATTCTACCAAACATTTAAAGAAAAGCTAATTCCTATTCTTTTGAAGCTATTCCAAAAAGTAGAAATGTAAGGAAAACTTCCAAATTCATTCTAGGAGCCCAGCATTATTACCTTGATTCCAAAACCAGACAAAGACCCCACTAAAAAGGAAAACTACAGACCAATTTCCCTGATGAACATGGATGCAAAAATTCTCAACAGATACTAGCAAAACGAATCCAACAATACATTAAAAGAATTTTTCACCACGACCAAGTAGGATTTATTCCTGGTCCACAGGGCTAGTTCAATATCCACAAATCAATCAATGTAATACATCACATTAATAAAAGAAAAGATAAGAACCATGTGAGCCTCTCAGTAGATACAGAAAATGGATTTGACAAAATACAGTATCCTTTCTTGGTATAAACCATGAAATTAGAAATAAATGGAACATACCTCAAGATCATAAAGGCTACATATGAAAAGACCCACAGCTGATATCATCCTCAATAGAGAAAAATGGAGAGCTTTCTCCCTAAGGTCAGGAACACGATAGGGATATCCACTCTCACCACTGTTGTTCAACATAGTGTTGGAAGTCCTACCCTCAGCAGTCAGACAACAAAAAATAAAGCATCCAAATTGGCAAGGAGGAAGTCAAACTATCACTCTGCATGGACAACATGATCCTCTACATGGAAAACCCAAAAGGCTCCACCAAAGAACTGTTAGAACGGATCAATGAATTCAGCAAAGTCACAGGATATCAATGTACAGGGGCTCCTGGTTGACTCACCCTGTTCAAAGCAGCTTACTTCAGCTCAAGTAATGATCTCATGGTTCGTGAGTTCAAGCCCCATGCTGGGCTCTGTGGTGATAGCTCAGAGCCTGGAGCCTGCTTGTATTCTGTGTCTCCCTCTCTCTCTCTGCCCCTCCGCCCCTCCTCTTCTCTCTCTCTCTCTCTCTCTCTCTCTCTCTCTCTCTCAAATATAAATAAACATTAAAAAATTTAATCATTGTACAGAAATTGATTGCAATTCTATCTACCAATAATGAAGCAGCAGACAGAGAAATCAAGGATTGATCCCCTTCACAATTATACTGAAAGCCATAAAATATAGAGGAATAAATCTAATCAAAGAGGTAAAAGATCTGTACACTGAAAACCATAGAAAGCTTATGAAAGAAATTGAAGAAAACATGAAACAGAAAAACATCCCATGCTCATGGATTGTGAGAACAAATATTGTTAAAATGTCGATACTACCAAAAGCAATCTACACATTCAATGCAATCCCTATCAAAATAATATCAATATTCTTCACAGAGCTACAACAAACCATTCTAAAATGTGTATGGAACCAGAAAAGACCCAGAATAGCCAAAGTAATGTTGAAAAAGAAACATTTTAATTTTAACAAAGAAACAATTCTGGAGGCATCACAGTTCCAGACTTCAAGCTGTATTTCTAAGCTGGAATCATTAAGACAGTATGGTACTGGCACAAAAACAGACACATAGATCAATGGAACAGAATAGAGAACCCAGAAATGGACCTACAACTGTATAGCCAACTCATCTTTGACAAAGCAGGAAAGAATATCCAATGGAAAAAAGACAGTCTTTTCAGCAAATGGTGTTGGAAAACCTGGACAGCAACATGCAGCAGAATGAACCTGGACCACTTTCTTACACCATACACAAAAATAAACTCAAAATGGATGAAAGACCTAAATTTAAGGCAGGAAACCAACAAAATTCTAGAGAAGAAAATAGGCAGCAACTTCTTTGGCCTTGGCCACAGCAACTTCTTGCTAGACATGTCTCAAGAGGCAAGAGAAACCAAAGCAACAATAAACTATTGGGACCTCTACAAGATAAAAAAGCTTCTGCACAGTGAAGGAAACAATTGACAAAAAGGCAACCAACAGAATGGGAGAAGATATTTGCAAATGATATATCAGATAAAGGGCTAGTATTCAAAATCTATAAAGAACATATCAAACTCAAGATCCAAAAGACAAGTAATCCAGTGAAGAAAATGGGCAAAAGACATGAATAGACACTTCTCCAAACAAGACATCCAGATGTCTCACAGATACATGAAAAGATGCTCAACATCACTCATCATCAGGGAATAACAAATCAAAACCACAATGAGATACCACCTCATTGGTATCTGTCAGAATGGCTAAAATTAACAACTTAGGCAACAACAGATGTTGGTGAGAATGTGGAGAATGGGGAACCCTTTTGCACTGCTGGTGGGAATGCAAACTGGTACAGCCACTCTGGAAAGCAGTATGGAGGTTCCTCAAAAAATTAAAAATAGAACTACCCTATGACCCAGCAATTGCACTAATAGGTATGATACAAAAATGCTGGTTCAAAGGGGCACATGCTCCCCTGTGTTTATAGCAGCATTGTCAACAATAGACAAATTATAGAAAGAGCCTAAATGTTCATTGTCTGACAAATGGATAAAGATGTGGTAAATATATATACAATGGAATATATTACTCAGCAATTAAAAAGAATGAAATCTTGCCATTTGCAACAATATGGATGGAGCTAGAATAAAACTAGTGTTTTATGCTAAGCAAAATAAGTCAGAGAAAGACAAATGTCGTATGATTTGATTCATATGTGGAATTTAAGAAACAAAACAGATGAACATAGAGGAAGGGAAGCAAAAATAAGATAAAACCAGAGAGGGAGGCAGACTGTAAGAGACTCTTAAATACAGAGAACTGAGGGTTGCTGGAGGGGTGTTGGGTGGGGGAATGGGCTAAATGGGTGATGGGCATTAAGGATGGCGCTTGATGGGATGAGCACTGGGTGTTATATGTAAGTGATGAATCACTAAATTCTATGTCTGAAACCATTATTACACTACATGTTAACTGACTTAGATTTAAATAAAATTTTAAAAAGAAGATTGTAAAATAAGAAAATGTATGTGTATGTTTATATAAATATATATTTTATGTTTACATACATTTTTAGAGATCAAATAGATATCCATAAACTACTTTATCCACTTTCTTTTTTGTGTGTGTATTTAAAATTTACCTAAATGCCATCATGCTATTTTGTCCATTTCTGTTTTCACCTAAAATGTTGTTGAGATTCATTTATGTTGATTATAGATCTGATTAATTCATTTTAACTACTCTGCAGATTCTTTTAAATGGATAAATTCAGTTTGTTTATCTTTTTTCCACCTGAAGGCAATAATTTCTACTTTTCACTATTTCAAGCAATGATAGAGTGAACATCCTTGTAGAAATCTTTTTTTTTTTTTTTTTGCACCTGTGTGGGAGTTTCTTGAGTTTACGTGCCCACAGTAGGAATTTATGAATGCTGTGGATAAATGCATGTTCACTTCACCAGGTAATGCCAAATTGTTCTCCAAAGTTAATTATACAACTTTTACTTCCATCAGCAAAGGGCAGGAGTCCCATTTCCTCATGTCCTTATCAGTGTTTTGTATGAACACACTTATTAATTGTTGTCAATCAAATATGTGTGAAATGGTATTTTGTGTCGTCTTCATTTATGTTGTGTTTATCACTAGTGAAGTTGAACATTGTTTATCAGCATTTGTTTCAATCAGAATTCATTTGTAGGAAACAAACCATTGAGCCTGTTTTAAGCAGAATTTTTTTTAAGCAGAAAAGAATTTAATACATGTAATTACAAAATTGTTGCAAGGACTGAAAGAGTAGTTTCTAGACTAGATCTCTGGGAATGACTCCTGGAAGAACACCGCAAAACTGAAGAGCTCCTACACCTGTCAAAATCAAGAGCTGCTATATCAAAATTATAGATTGTGCTGAACCATTGGTATTGCTCATTCCAGGAGCTTACTGCTTTAGCCTACCCCAGGGTTCAGGAACCTCCCACTGTCACAGATGTTGCCTCTGAAACACATTACGTCAGCTATATCTCTACCCATCAAAAATGTATGACCCAAACTCTGTCTCTCAACCTCCAGAATACTGGTAATTGCATTTAAAGATTTGAAGACCTCCAAATTTCCCTGACCCATTGAACCAAAACTGGGCCTTCCTGCTAAACTATCGTAATATTTTGAACATACCTCTTATAGAAGTTATTAGATATCCGTCTTTACCTTAAGTAAAGGTCCTTGAGGTTAGCATCAGTGCCATGCTTATAAATACCTGAATGGATGAATGCATGACTACGAATAGTTATCCCCACATGTCTTGCATCATTTATGGGATGGATTGGTGACATTCAATTAGACAATGTTGGAAGATTTCAGGAGAAGAGTTGGTGAGTTTTTTGTTTGAATATATCCATGTATGAGTGTCTTGAGACCTCCGAGAGGAAATATCCAGAAACTAGAACTTCTGGAAAGAAGTTTAGAAAAGAAGTATCCCTAGAGATAGAGAATTAGGAGTTATTAACTTATTGAGGATAGTTGAAATCATAGAATTTCATGAGTTTACTAAAACTAGTTCAGAAATAGAACCCCTTTGGGCAATATTTCAATTGGGGTGAGAATTGGCAGCTGGACAAGTGTGGACAAAGTAGAGGCAATAGATAAATATATATATATATAAATCTTCATATAGAGAGGGAGGTAAATCAATTGATCAATGATGGATACCTCTGTATCTCTTTCAGCTTATAAATTCCAGTGGCAAAAAGCTGCAGAGGGACTCATTTTAAATCTCAAATGGTAAAATAAATGGAAGGGCCCATTTGCTGGAACACTCACAACAGCATGTTTCCTAGGATGCACATTCCAAGAAGTCCAGGAGGTTTTCTACATTAAAGCTTTTCATTTTATATATGGTTAACAGTCTCAACATAATTTCAGCCTAACAGTTGCACTGTATAAGATACATTGCTGCTGATCCCAGCATCCATTAGAAGATTCCACATTCTTCCCTCAAAACTGTAAAGTTGGCAAAATTAATTTTTCTGCCCTGACCTTTTAGAGCCATTTAGTTTCAGCATCTTCTTAGGCAACTGTCTAAAGATTACCAGAGCAGTGATTCAGGACCCAGGCAGTTTAGTTAGACTCATTAGTAGACACCGTAGTTGGCCCCCGGTAACCGAAGGAGACCATACTCAAAAGGGACCACCTGCTCAACAGTGTTCATTATGGTTTGCCTTGGTTTTTCTGTGTTTCTTCATTTATTCTGGAATGAAAATTCTTTCCTCCTTTATGAGTATTTCAAGGGGCACCTGGGTGGCTCAGTCAGTTGATGTCCACCTTCAGCTCAGGTCACGATCTCACCATTCGTGGGTTCAAGCCCCACATCGGGCTCTGTGCTGACAGCTCAGAGCCTGGAGTCTGCTTTAGATTCTGTGTCTCCCTCTCTCTCTGCCGCTCCTCTGCTCATGCTGTGTCTGTCTCTCAAAAATAAATAAATGTTAAAAAAAAATTTTTAAAGACCAGTACAGGAAATCCATTTAAGTCATTTTCATCTTGAAACCGGATGGTTTTGAAGTTTTGTGTGGTCATTACTAGTCTTGAATGGTCTCAGAAAATATTTTCCATTCTTGTTTTAAAAATTCACGTTCAGGCACCTGGGTGGCTCAGTCGGTTGACGTCCCACACTTAATTTCAGCTCAGGTCATGATCCCAGGATTGCTTGGGATTCTCTGTCTCTCTCCTTATGCCCCTCTCCCCTGCATGCTTGGTCTCTCTCTCTCTCTCTCTCTCTCTCTCTCTCTCTCTCTCTCTCTCTCGTAAAAAAAAAATTAAAGTCATATCTCAGTAAAGAACCCAAAAAATCCCACATAGGAATGTATTTAGTGGAAAGGACACTCTTAACCAGAAGTCAGAAGACCTTAGGTACTCCATATCTCCTGATGGAGCTAGTGCTTCACTGTCCCTAAGCCTCAGTTTCCTCATCTATCAAATGGGAATTGTAATACCAACCCCCACACAGTGAATATGGTTTTCTCTTACCCTGCAAATAAGACTGTAAATTAATTCAAGGGTTTTTTTTAGTGTAATCAGGCTCTACGTATCAAAAACTCTAAAAATCTGCATACTCTATAATTCTGCTTCTAGAAAGGAACTTGAAATCTGGCAAGGATTTGTGCACAAAATGTTCATCACAACATGGTCTATAATGATGAATACTGAAAACCACCAGAAACTCCAAAAATATTCCACTGGAAGAAAATTACTCACCCATTTAAAAAATGTTGTTTATGTATGCAGTCAGACTTCTAGAATCTAGATCATTTTACAGGAACTACATAGTTTTTAAAAATAAATGACACCACAGGGATATTATCAGCAAAATTTAGATTGTAGGAAACTATAAAATCGACCACCAGGTTTTATCAACAAATAAATTTGCAAAGGAAGAAAAAAGAGATGGAGGGATAACATACAGATTAAGAACAGACTTAGAAAGATATAGTAATCAATTTATGTGTGGTTCATATTTGGAACCTAATTGTTAAAAATTATTAAAAATGTTAAGACATTTATAATACTTTTGGAAATTTGGATACTAATTACTTGATGATACTAAGAAATTACTGTTATTTCTCAGATGTAATGATGTGGTTTTTTTCAAGTTCTCATTTTTTAGAGATACAAACATTTATGAATGAAGTTATATAGGTGTGGATAAGTAGGATTGGCCTTGGTTGATGGTTATTAGGACTGGATGATACACTAGGGTTTGTTATCCTCATCTGTCTTTTTTTGGTTTATCTTGAATGCCGAGAACAAACTGCAGGCTGATGGGAGTGGGGGGAAGGGGAGGGGGAGGGGGGTAGGCATGGAGGAGGGCATTTGTGGGGATGAGCACTGGGTGTTATATGGAAACCAACTTGACAAACTATTTAAAAAAAACTTTTCAGTAATATAGTTTTTAAAGATTTAAAATATAATGGTTAAAAGACATTTTCATGATGTAGAAAATGCCTAAAATAGTCAGTTGAATGAAATTCAGCTCAATGTCAATCATATAGAGAAAAAAAAATCAAACGGAAAAAACATGAAAGGAAACATAAAAACGCTAATTGCCTTTTGTAAAATTACATCCAACCTTTCTGGTTTTTCCTCCTTTTCTGTGCTATGTTGATTTCCATAATGAGCGTGTATTACTTTTATAATCAGAAAAAGTAGTTTTTTACTTTCTATGGCTAGAACTCTTTTAGAAATAACTTGAGCAAAAAAGGATAGTAAAATGGCTAATGTAACTGGAAAGGCTGAGGTTTGGAGCTAGATGCTGAGATCCCATCAGGGTTTTGTCTGCTTTCTCACTTCTCCTTGTCTCTGCTCAGCTTCATCCTATAAACATATGTTCTTGTGTAACAAGTAAGTTGGCTACCAGCAAACCCAGCTCATATCTCTCGGTTGAGATATCCCCAGAAAAAGAGATCCATCCAGTGGTCATCTGTTAATCCTACAGAAGATCCTCATGGCTCCTTTTCAGTCCTGTGCCCAGCCTAGAACCTGTTATTACGGCCTCACTGATGAAGACTTTGACTGTCATGGAGTTCATACTAACTCCTGCTTTTGTGGGAGAGTACAGTATTTAAGAATCCCACCAGGACTACATGGGATAGGAGAGGAGAATATGCTGGGCAGACAAAAACCAAAGCTGTCACCATCTGCTTTCTTATGGGATTGTTGGGATACGTCATTGGGATGATTAACTTAAAAACACTTCCTAAATTGAAAAGTTCTGTGCAAATATAGGAGTCTGGTTTTTAGTCTAATTCTATTAAACAGAATATGATAAGAACCTCACTGTGTACATATGTCAATCTGTCAGTTTCCTTCATTATAAGAGAAGAAGGCTGGTGGTCATCAGTTTATACTTCCCAATTTTAAAACTGTAGATGTTCAGTCTCCCAGGTGAACATTTCCTAATATAAGAGGACAAAGGGGGCATCATATTGCAACTTCTAAGTAGTAAAATTGGAAGAGGCTCCAAACATGAATTACTCATCAGATTTTCCTTACTTTTACAAAAAGGTGTATTGGTAAATGAAAAGATGGGGCTTGCAGTGCATTTATGAGTAGAAGCATCAATTCCTTTGCACTTATTGCTAAAAGTCGATTGCTAACATGTCAATTTTCAGAAGTACTATATTCAAAGTCTTTCCCTTTTCATATATGTAAATACAGTAGCACTGAATCATAAAATCTCTAAGTTAAGACTGATTTATCTACTGGTCATTTATAGTCTTAAAATACTATTTTCAATGATAACTGTTTTGCACGCTAATAAAAGAACCACTATTTTTGGTCTAGTTTAATAAACAGCTCTGGAAAGCTGTTTAATGGGATGAAAAGATGAAAGTGACTTCTTAAATGTTATTGTCAATTGTCAAGACTAATACTTTTCATAACAGAAAGCCATTAGATTCTCATTGTTATACTCTTAATGATGACAGAGTTTTGAAAAACAGAGACTCTACAGTTGCATTAGAAATATAGGTTGGAACGAGAGTATCTGGGTAGCATCATCTTATTTTCTGAATCCCTACATTCTAGGGAATTTGTCTCTGGTACTTTAAGAGGTACTGCTTTTCAAGAGTGTAGAGGTAATTATAAATCATTTCAAATATTGACAGACTCTTTAGACCACTAAAAATGATCAGATGATCATTTTCATTCATCTTTCTTGAAAAAAAATAGCATCAGAATAACCAAAAGAGGGAAGCAAATCGCTTACAGAAATAGCTGATTATTCAGGACTGAATCTAAGGAAATTGTTACTTGAGATGCTTTACCCAAAGCTGTTGTTTGCTTGTCTGAGGGGTCTAAGCCTGTGTTCGTTAAGATTTGTCTTTGAAGGTGAAGAAACGGCCAGCCTGTGCAGACTAACACATATGTTTCTCCCTACACCCAGCTATGTGGTGAACATAGGTCTGATCAACAAGCTTCATGGCTGCTTCCTCTCAGTGCAAGGCCCAGTGGACGAGAACCCCAAGATGGCCACGTTTCTGCAGCATGCTGCAGGACTCTTGCATGGAATCTGCACACTGTGCTTTGCTGTCACCAGAAGGTAAGGCTTCTACCTGATACCAATCTGGACTCACCTTGGAGACGTCTCTTAAGTTCTGCCCATCTTGGCGTCATTTTATAGGTATGCAAGTGGTCATCTTGGCCTTTTTTCTTCTTTGCCCTCCCTTTGTCGTTCTTGGTTTCCCATACTGAGACTAGCCTCATATTTCTTCCTTTTCCCTGGCTACACACTCCTGTCAGAGTCTTATGCTTTTTGGTGTCCACTAAAATCCAGAGGAATTAAGTGATTCTCCTTGAGTCAGTGAGTCAGTAACAAAGCCTACACCAGATCAAGACAGGCCCTCAGCACAATACAGCACAGCCTCATAGTGTCCATGATTGTGTTCACATGGTTTTATTTACAACCTCTGAGGCTGGTTTATTTTCTCCTTTTATATCTTTCACCAAGATACCTTCATGAATAAGGGAAGGGAGCCATCCAGAAACTATACGTCCTGAAAGTTACATATGACCTATGTGTGGGGAGACCTGATCTGGTGGAGGCTGGGGAGAATTCACCTGAGGCAGTACAAAAGAGAACTTTATTGAAAATACTGCAAGGGAGCAGCAGGCAGGACAGCAAAGGAGAGACTGTCTGCCAGGAGGCAATGGTGAGGGGCTGGAGTTAAGGGGAAGGTGAGGAGGTCCAGGGTCTGGGTGTAAAAACCCATTGGTCAGCTAGGGCTTATGTATATTTTGAGGAGGGTCACCTATTGGGCCTGTTTGTATTTGGCTAGGGGTCGCCATGGGCCCTTTACCTTACTCAGGTTTCCATTGTTCAAGTTGGTTGCCCACAAGTAGCCTCTACACTATGGGCATGATTATAACCAGTGGGTCAGGGACAACTGCTGGACTGGTTGGCTCCCCCTCACCTGATCCTGTGGACTATCTACAAAAGCAATAATTCCTCAGGGCGGGGGCAGAATAAACCCCTGTTGTGTTCTTTTCTCTCCCCTCCCACCAATTAAGAGTCGTCTGCAATATGGGGCACCTGGGTGGCTCAGTCAGGTGAGCATCCGACTTCGGCTCAGGTCATGATCTCACAGTTCATGGGTTCAACCCCCATGTTGGGTCTGTACTGACAGCTCAGAGCCTGGAGTCTGCTTCGGATTCTGTGTCTCCCTCTCTCTCTCTGCCCCTCCCCCACTCACTCTCTGTCTCTGTCTTTCAAAAATAAACATTCAAAAAAATACTTAAAAAAAAAAGAATCATTTGCAATAATGATTCAGTGTTTCTGATAGGAATATGATGTAGCCTTTAGGCATAATAAGAATGTTCAGTAGGGGCACCTGGGTGGCTCAGTCAGTTGAGTATTCAACTCTCAATTTTGACTCAGGTTGTGATCCCAGGGTTGTGGGATCAAGCCTCACATCAGGCTCCATGCTAGGCATGGAGTCTTCTTGGGATTCTCTCTCTCTCTCTCTCTCTCTCTCTCTCTCTCTCTCTCTCTCTCTCTCTCTCTCTCCCCCCCCTCCCTCTCTCTCCTTCTGCCACCCTTCCCCACTCACATGCGTGTGCTTTCTCTCGCTCTCTCAAATTAAAAACAAGAAATAATGGGGGCGCCTGGGTGGCTTAGTCGGTTAAGCATCCGACTTTCACTTAGGTCATGATCTCGCTGTTCNTAAAAAAAAAAACAAGAAATAATGTTTAATTGTTTAATAAAATAATTATCTTACAATTAAATTCTAAACAGCACTACATACAATTTTTTTACTGTAGATCTTTTTATATATACTCAAAAGGAGAGAGTACAATAATAAACCCCAGTGATAGCCATTATCTAGCTCCAACTATTATCAATATTTTTATTTTTCCCAATCTTATCTTGTCCTCCTACTCACACCCTGGGTATTTTGTTTTGTCTTGTTAGTTTTTTGTTTGGCAAGAAGCAGTTATGCTAGAGCATGTAATAACAAATTTCAGCTATCATGACATTTCACCCAAAATAATTCGGCATGTATCTCTGAGGTCTTAAACATAAATACCATGCCATTATCACACCTAACATAATAAACAATAATTTTGTAAAAACCTGGCCCATGTTCACTTTTCCTCACTGTCTCAAAACATCTTTCTACCATAAGTTTATTGGAATCAGAATCCAAATTTCAGGTGACATTGGTGGTTATATCTCCTAAATCTTTTTTTATTCTATAAAATATTCTGCCTCTTTTTTTATGCCATTGATTTGTTAGGGAAAAATTATATGTTTTTGTTTTATTATTTGTCAAGAAGAAAATTAAAACTAAAATTAAAATTTGAAATTTGAAACTTTTGGGGTGCCTGGATGGCTCAGTTGGTTAAGTGACTGACTCTTGATTTTGGCTCAGGTCATAACCTCATGGTTCATGAGATCGAGCCCCACATGGGTCTCTATGCTGACAGCATTGAGCCTGCTTGAGATTCTCTCTCCCTCTCTCTGCCCTCCCCTGCTCATGCTCGGTCACTCTCGCTTTCTCTCTTTCTCTCTCAAAATAAATAAACTAAAAAATTCTGAAACTTCTAAACTCTAGGTGCTTGAAGAAATATCCACCCATTTTCAATGTACATAGAATGCCAATGACTACATTCAGAATATTTTAAAACAGAGAATCTGCTTTCTAAAATGAACCTCCTGAGGGTGCCTGGCTGGCTCAGTCAGTTAAGTGTCTGACTCTTGATTTCAGCTCAGATCATGATCTCACAGTTGTGGGATGGAGCCCCGCATCTGACTCCATGCTGAGCATGGAGCCTGCTTTAAGATTCTCTCACTTCCTCTCCATCTTTCCCTCCCCCCTCTCACATGCATGCTCTCTCTCTAAAAAAATAAAAAATAAAATGAACCCCCTCAACAATTTTTAGTCTATTACACATAGAACCCCAGCACCCACCTATTCTTTCTTGGCTGTTACCTCTGTTAACCCCGTCACATTTCTAGGAAGATTAAGACTACCTGATTGTCAGGGAAGCCAAGCATAACCTGTATTCCGTTAGTCTGTTACCTTCTAGAAATGCAAGCAGAACGTGTTCCAGGGATTAGATGAGAATTTAGGAGGTGGCAGTCTGTGAGTCTGTAACCTAAATATGATCAGATGGTACCACACGGCAGAGAGGCCAGCAGCGGAGCCAGGGCTCCACGTAGGGCATCGGCGCCTGCCAGCTTGGAGGACAGCCCACTGCCAGCTAGCTCCCCTGCGCTCCCTGGGAGGTGTCCTCTCCCTCAGAAGACCCCTTTCCGACAGTGGTTCTTTCGTGTACACACAGCATTATAAACCTGCCAGCATCTCAAGGCTTTGTCACCTGTATTCTTTCGTTGAATCCAGATGAATATCACACACATAAGCATTTCCATATGTGGTTATTGTACAGTTTGTGGGCTTCGGCTTTCATTTACACACAGATTTAGTCACTTGAAATCTCTGGAGCCTGAAAGAAGCTTAGAGATCAGTCACAGCCACTCACTTTTATAGGGAAAGCAACTGAGCCAAACTGACTTGAATTAGGACATAAGATTCCTACCTCCGTGCTCTCACCTACACACTTGACTTTGTATTATTCAAAACGTAGGAGTATATATTTCAGTTCTTTGAAGATTTTCTCAATTACATGTATGGAAAGCAGGATCCCCTTCTCTTTAACACACACAGTCACATCCTTTCCCATAGACATTGAGCATCTGCCCTGCGCCAGACACCAAGACAAGTACCCAAGATACTGCCCACAGGGATCCCAGAGCCTGGTGTGCGGTCAGACCTGTAAACTAATAGCTGCACTAGAAGAGAAAGTTCACAGACAAGGACGTAAGGCACTCCCACAGGAGATCAAGAAAGGTTTCAATGAACTAAATCTAAAAGGATCCAGGAAGACAAATGGAGGGGAAGAATGCAACTGAGAAAAAGGGAATAATATGTGCACTCTGTGATATAACATGTTATTGGTGTCTTTGGCCCACCTGGAGGTCACCTGCCAATAGCTTCTTGTACTTCTCTGCCTGAGGATGTTCTCTGGACAAGTAGCTGTTTGCTACAAGTACAGGGGAGCTAATACCTACAGGAGTGACCCTCCAACAATAAATGGGTGGACTATATCCCAGCTCCGCTAACCCTCACTGAGACGGTCCTGTGTGTTCTGCACATTCTGTAAGAGGGACCCCAGTGGTAACCTGTGCACTACCAATCCTTGATTGGCTTTCTCCTTTCCCTCTTTCTCTCCTTTGCTTCCTCACAAATAAACTATTTGCACCCAGGGACACCTGGGTGGCTCAGTCAGTTAAGCATCCTACTTCAGCTCATATGATCTCTCGGTCTGTGAGTTCAAGCCCCACATCGGACTCTGTTCTGACAGCTCCGAGCCTAGAGCCTGCTTCAGATTCTGTGTCTCCCTCTCTCTCTGTCCCTACCCTACTCATGCTCTGTCTCTCTCTCTCTCTCTCAAAAATAAATAAATAAGTAAATAAACATTTTAAAAAATAAAAGTAAACTATTTGCACCCATATCCTTGTTTCAGAGTCTGGTTTGGAGGCAACCCAAACCAAGAGATACAGATATACAAGATATTGTCTCATGTTCCGTTTGATGTCACTGTGTGACTTTGAAGAGTGACGAGAGATGAAGTATTAAATGAGCTCCATGTGGGGCACCTGGGTGGCTCGGTCAGTTAACCATCCTACTTCAGCTCAGGTCATGATCTGATGGCTAGTGAGTTCAAGCCCCGTGTCAGGCTCTGTGCTGACCGCTCAGAGCCTGGAGCCTGCTTCAGATACTGTGTCTCTCTCTCTGCCCCTCCCCTGCTTACATTCTGTCTGTGTATCTGTCTCTCAAAAATAAATTAAAAAAAAAATTTTTAAACAAAAGCTTTTATTTTGTTTCAATGTTTATTTTATATATTTTTGAATATTTATTTTATTTTTGAGAGAGAGAGAGAGGGAGACACAGAATCAGAAGCCGGCTCCAGTCTCTGAGCCGTCAGCACAGAGCCCGATACGGGGCTTGAACCCACGAACCGCGAGATCATGACCTGAGTCAAAGTCAGATGCTTAACCGACTGAACCACCAAGGCGCCCCAAAAATTTTTTAAAAATTTAAATGAGTTCCATAGGTGTTAGCACCTAGGAGGCCGAAAGGGAGACAAGAGTTTGATGTGCTACTACATTAGAGCTATAGAAAGCCACTGAAATTTAAGAGGGAGTAAGGATCAGATTTCTGTTATAGAATGATCATTCCTGAAAAGTGTAGAAATGACTGGAAAGGCATTGGTCTAGAGGACTTGCATGAGCCAAGTGGGAAATATTGAGGGCCTGTGGGGACAGTGGAAATAGAAGCAAACACTAAGAGGAGACAGAATAAATGTGAGAGAGATGGCATAGAGCTTGGTGGGAGGTAAAAGGAAGGTGGAACCTAAAATGGCTCCCAGGTTTCTGACTTGAAGCCTTTGAGTGATGGATGGTAGAGTCTCCAAATTTAGGAAATATAAGCAGTTTTACAGAGAAGAAATATGTTTGTTCCTAGGCATGCCTAAGGATTATCCAAGTAGACCAAAGTCTTTGTATATATGTGTAACTGTTTTTCTGTACATATATAGCTGGATTTAAAATAAATCAGTAATTAACCCTTGGTAGTATTTAAGAATTCTTAATCCATTTTCCCACTATAATTTCCTTCTCCAGCTTCAGTTTCTATTAGTAGGCCTTGCTACAAAAGCAGTATTCCCTAGAATACTAGGGAAGAGCGTCCAGGTGGTTTCCTGGTTTAACTTACCTAGGAAGTTCTTAGCAGTAGCAGCTGCTTCTGTGAATGAGATGAAAGAATGATCCTTAACTGCAGTTCTTCCTCATCCTTCAGTCTTCAGCGTTTCCCAAACACCACCAAGCCACAAGAAGACAGGGAGTGTTTTCTACCTCTCCAGATCAGCTTGCCTCTAATATTTACAGACCATTTCATACTGCTTCCCATCTCTTAATGGAAATTCTATTTCTAAACTATAAACTACAGTGACCTATGAAAAGCACTTTGTTATGTGTGTCAGAGTTTCTGTCTGCAAGGTCACAGCCGTGTCTGGGGACAAAGGTAGTGTGGCTGTTGTTGTATTGGAGTAATTCACATAATGCCTGTTTTGGCTATCAGGATGAGCCAGCCAGAGCCAGGAGTTGAGGAAGGATTGTTGTCAAAGTTCTTTTATGACCAGCAGGAATAAAAAGACAAAGAGGAGCCAGAGAGGCCTTCTTGTGAGCTGGTGAGCCCTGAGATAATTAAGAAGCTGATTAGCCCAGGGCTTTGAGTAAATACTGCAGTCTGCTGGTGGCCTAGCCTTTGTGATGGTGATTACAGCCCGGCTGCCTTTGCCCTACTCTCCTATTGTGCCCTTAATCTACTAATTTTTACCTAGGTTTTCTGAAAGACAATTTGGGTGTCAGAGTTTATGTTCTTAATCTTTGCTTCAGCATGGAGGAGAAAAGACTAACTTGATTTTTGTACCAGGCTTGGTTTTGAACTTGCATGTAAGTAAAAACTGAAATTGTGATCTTCTGGTGAAAGGATTGATGTTATGTTAGGATGATTCCAGAGTTTTAACCCAAGGACTTTTCACAAGTTATTATTCTTAATGACTTAAATGAAATTCAACAGCCTGAAAGGGGGACTTTCAGAAATGCTTATTTGCTTGTCACTGTTAATCACTTTTACATTCTTGGTCCTTTAAGTAGTAAAGAGAAAAGGGTAGTTTTCAAATCTCAGGGCAGCATCTCAACTGCCCTAATTGGCTGAGACTCGCTGAGGCCCCCTGAAGGTGCTAACAGGAGCAGAACAGTAATGAGTGATTATGAATTACAACCAACACAGGCCTTTCACTTAATCAGCAGTCATTGACCAGCTCCATAACTGTGCTGGGCATTGTAGTAAGAGGGCTAAGTAGCAGTGGGTCCACAGGGAGAGAGCTGAGAGGCCTGATGACCGTACAGAATAGGAAAAGGCGCTTATAAAACCTAGCTAATTCTGATTGGTTGAAGAAGACTATTCTGAATTCTAGACTATATTTACACAAAAAGGAGTTTGTTGTTATATGCATTCATGGTTTTTGTTTTCATCTCCATAAACTACGCTAACAAGTTCTAGCCAAGGTCCCTTGGTTCTAGCCAAGGTCCCTGAAAAACTGTGTCAAAAAAGATAAGAATAATTTATAATTTAGCTCATTAATTATGTGGATATAAATGAGTACTTCTCAAGTGTTTAAGGGTGCTTGAAAACCATTTGTTCAGGCAAAGGTAAACTTTAACTCTGCCTGCCTGAATTATTCACTCATGCATTAAACAAATATTTATGTAGCACTTGCTCTGTGCCAGGCCCTGTGCTAAGCTTGGGGAAAGCAGAAATGACTCAGACATCAATTGTGTCCTCAAGGACCTTGTCGGCTAGTAGAGGAAAGAAGATGCATATACAAAGACTCATGGTATAAGGCAGAGTGGTACAGAGCATAGAAGATAACCCTGAAAAGCACTTAGCACACTGCCTTTCACGTAGTAAATGCTCAATAAACATTGGCTGTTGTCATTACATCATCATTGATCTAGTTAAGAGGAGGGAGAGATCACTCTTAGTTGTAGGAATTACCTGTTCCCTAGAGCAACTAAAATTAAATCTGGACCTTTAAAGAAAGAGTTAGAACATTTAGAGTTGAGAGAAAGGTAGATAAATAGCTAAAGCAAAGACATCATGACAGAACAAATGAAGAACCAATAAAGTACTTACTTGAGCTGGATTTGGGGATGTATGTGGTGGTGATTTTAGTGCCTCCCAGGTTGTTAATGAGGCTCAACTGAGGTAGTAACTGTAAAAAGACTTGTGTGAACTATATGAAACGATTTGCTAAGATGTGGTTGCAGTGGTGTCGTGAAAAGCCTTTGATCAGGGAAGTGATATGCTAAGAACCATATTTTGGGAGCCTTATCAGGTATCAGGAATATATGATGAATAATGTATTAGAGAGGAGGCAGAAAGTGGGAGGGACCATTAACAGTCATCTGGGCAGGAGGCAGAAGGAATGGAAAAGGATATTTTTAATCTTCCCACCGTCTCTTTCCTCATGTACAATATCATCAGACTCCAGATGCCATCATCTCTGTCTCCTCTGTCTTCCTTGTACCCAGATCTCGTCTGTTGTCCCATTTTGTTGACTGGAAGGAACCTTAAAGTTTCCTTAATCCAGTCTTCTATTCATGTGTGAATCTCTCCAATAATCTCATCCATTCTGTATTTGAATATCTCTTTTGTCAGGGAACTCATTACTTATTAAGGGAACCTATTCTGTCATTGATAAGTTTTAATGCTTTAAAAAGTCTCTCCTTATTCCAGTCTCTAACCTGTCTCCCTACTGCTACCTGTTAGAACTACTCCTAATTGTTCCTTAGCAACATACAGACTATTCTAACCCTGCTCTTCTCCCTGAACGTCCCTGATCTCACCCTTCAACATATTTCCGTTTGCTTTTCTTCTCCTTGTTCCAGTTACTATGGCCGTTTAAAAGATTTCCCCAAACCTTAGTGGCATAAAACAACCATCTATTGGGGCACCTGGCTGGCTCAGTCAGTAGAGCAGGCAACTCTTTTTTTTTTTTAAGTGGGCTTCATGCCCAGCTGAAGCCTAGTGCAGGGCTTGAGCTCACGACCCTGAGATCTGGACCTGAGTTGAGATCAAGAGTCAGACGCTTGGGGCACCTGCGTGGCTTAGTCACTTAAGCATCCTGCTTCAGCTCAGGTCAGGATCTTTCCATTCCTGAGTTTGAGCCCCATGTCAGTCTCTGTGCTGACAGCTCAGAGCCTGGAACCTGCTTCAGATTCTGTGCCTCCCTCTCTTTCCACCCTTTCCAACCCCCTCTCAAAAATGTATGAACATTGGCCATGTGTAGCAACATGGATGGACCTTGAGGGTGTTATGCTGAGCGAAATAAGTGAGGCAGAGAAGGACAAATATCATATGTTTGCACGTATAGGAGGATTAGGAGGAACTTGACGGAGGAACAAGGGGGAGAAGAAGGGGGGAAATGGTGGGGGAAAGGGAGAGAGGCAAACCATGAGAGACTCTTGAATGCTGACAAAAACTGAGGACTGATGGATGTGGGGGGGAGGAGGGATAGGCATGAAGGAGGGCACTTGTGGGGATGAGAACTGAGTGTTATGTGGAAACTAATTTGACAATAAACTATGTTTAAAAAAAATGTATGAACATTAAAAAAATATATATTTAAGAGTCAGACGCTTAACTAACAGCCACCCAGGTGCCCCTGAGCATGCAACACTTGATCTCAGGGTGGTGAGTTCAGGCCTCACACTGGCAGTAGAGATTACATAAAAAAATAAAATCTTAAAAAAACCTACCATCTATTAATCTCACAGACTCTCTGTGTCAGGAATTTTGTCAAGATACAGAGAGAATGGCTTATCTTTGTTACACGATATCTGGACCTCACTCAGAAGACTTGAAGGCTAAAAGTTGAAATCATCTGAGTGCTTATTCACACATATCTGTGGTTCGTGTGGCTGAGGACTCTTCCACCTGGTCGCTCTGCATAGGCCAATCTGGGCTTCCTCGCAGCATGGTGGCCAGTTCCCAGAAGGAGCATCTTGACAAAGAACCAGGTGGAAACCATATCACCTTTTATGAGCTACCCAGAGAAGTCATGCAGCCTACTTCCACTATATTCTATTCATCAAGGCCTTCAAAACACTCCCCTCCCCTGCTTCAGAGGCAGGAGAAATAGACTTCACCTCTTCATGGGGAATATGAAGGTTCTAGAAATATAGGACCAGAAATATTGCCATGGTTGTGTTTGAAAAACACTATCTGCCACATTCCAGCCTACCCTGTAGATAAATGTGTTTCCAGAATCCTGTTCCCATGTGTCTTCTGTACTCTCCACAGTCTCATATTTAGTATTGTCACTCTGTCCTTTCACATCACCTGTTAACTTTTAAACCTTTGGTGGTCATTAGCCACTGTCCATAGACAAAAGACTTTCTGGGATTGGGAAATAGGAATAAAGTACATATAATAGGACTCAGGAAGTTACATTTGTTGAGCACTTTTTACATGTCCCAGGCTAAGTGCTCCTTGTGAGTTTTGTTTCAGCAGTCCTGCTCACACTGTCCAAGGGAGCACAGCAGCCAGTAGAGGATGAGGAACAGTGACTACCATATGCTTCAGATCCAGAGTGTGAGAGGAATATAAGAGCAGGAGCTTCTGGGCTGTTTCCGTATTCACAACTGGGTGATTGCTAGTTGCGAGATTTCAGAAAAATCCATCCCAGCTAGTAATAAAGCCTTAGTTGACTTACAGGGACAGAACAATGACCACTTCATTGCTACAGTTCAACTTGTGTGTCCACTGTGTACTAGGCACCGTGCCAGAGAAAGGGAGCTGTCTGGGCCATGGCCAACAGGACTGAAGTTTAAGAGCAGCCTTCACTGCCTTACTACTCCCAGGGAGGATAGGGTATGATGAGGGCAGACTGGCAGTACCCGTATCGGCTCACCAGGCTCAGAGCAGCAGAATATGTCCAGGATGCTCCTGTCGTCAGACTCCCACTGGCTGTAGGACTTTGGAGGGCGAGATCTCAAGAGAACGTTCGTGCACAGTTGTGTTGAGGAGCACAGGTTTGGGACTCAGAAAAGCGTGGGTGCAGCTCCTGCCCTCTTAGCTCTGGGACCAGTGGCAGATTCTTTAGCTTCTTAAAGCCTGTTTCCTCACGTTGTAAAAGTGAATTTGATATTTCTTCCCTCACAGGGTCAGACGAGTCAGGGGAAGATAGGGACTAACATATCTGTCACCACAACCTCTTGCCTGAGGTGCTGTTTGTAATATATACTTATTATATTGTTCCCTTTTTCCAAAAAGATTTGAGAGGGATTACAGTATATGTGGGGTTTTTATGGGGAAAAAGAACAAAAGAAAATGGGTAGGAAAAAGTAAATCAAGGCAAAAGCAAGTGAAATTAAGGTACAAGTCCTATCCAAGACAAGGCCCTGATGGACATTTCCTCTTGGAATTCCCACTGGTGATTTCTACCAAGAACTATTTATACGTCAGATCCTTAGACTCATCGGCTTTCACCCAAAATTGGCTGCTCCTCCTCACTACCTTATTGTGCTCCTGATTCTTGTTATCTGATCAGATTTTAAAACCTAAAACCTTAGTTTAGGTTTTAGCTTCTAGATTTAGACAAAATCTTTAGCTTCTGTCTCCCAGAATCCAATCTGATATAATCGAAAGAATGCTTGCCTCAGAAATAGGAGATGGAGCCTCTTATTTGATATCCATTTGCTTCATTCATTCATTCCCTTGTCCTGTGTATTTGTTTTATGTCTTCAACTACAAGATTTCCCTAAGAGACTAAATGACTTAGCAGTTACCCTCTGGCACCTAGCACCAGTCTAGAAACAAAATAAAAACTCCGGAAATAGCCTTTGACTGGCAAAATTAGCAAATACCAATGTGTGTCACTAACCTGTGCCAGGGCCTCATTTCCTGCACCTGCACTTAACATAGGAAGAAGGGCTGCCCACATCCCATGTTCTTCCTCCTCTAAGATAAGAGGGAGACATCCAGAGCCCTCATTCCTTAGCAAGGAATGAGACGAATTCTTCCTCACTTCCTTCCATTGCTTTGACAGATCTTTATTCATTATTAGTTATTGAGCACTTGATATGTGCTAGCCATTGTCAAGGTATTAGAGAGATGGTATTGAACAAAATGCCTATCCTTATGGAACTTACAATCTAACAGGAGAAAAAGACAATAAACCAAGAAACAAATTTGGTCATATTAGCTAGTGATAGCAGTATGAGGAAATAGCAGGATAATACAGCGCAGTGGCTTAGTTGGGGGCTTCTGGAGATGGAGTGCTCAGGAAAGGCCCCTCTGGGGAGATGACACTGAAGCTAAGGAGGTAGCCATGTGAAGAGCTAAGGGAAGAATATTCTACTGGAGACGAATGGTAAGTTGATGACTCCCAAACGTCTGAGGTGGGTATGTTCCGGAAACAGAGAAGGCAGTATCCTGGAATGTGATGAGCAAGAAAGAAAGTGCTAGATGAAGCCAGAGAAGTAATGGCCCAGAGATGAGGACAGAGAGCATAGAAGTTTGGGTTTTATTCTATGTGTGATGGGAAGCCATTTGAGGATTTTCAGCCAAGTGACATGATCTGATTACTTAAAAAATAAAAAAGGCATCTGTTTACTCTGTGAAGAATGGGTTAGAGGCATGAGAACGGAAGCAGGAAAGATCAATTAGGAGGGCACTGCAGGCGTCATGCAGCGCTGATATGACGGTGTTTTCCTCCCAGTTCCCCACCAGCAGAAGCAATTGCCTTCCCCTGGCAACACAGCAGAGCCTCTGGCAGAGCTTCTTGAGCCTAACTGCCGACTTCTGGAGGTAGAAGAAGCCAAAACATCGGCAAAACTAGCCAAAATCAGCACAGGGCCATTTGCTGCTTGCAGTGAACGAGAAAACTAAAGTTGGGAGGTTACAAATGTCCCACCTGAGAGGCATTTCTGGACAGCAGCCCTGGCCTGCAGCTCCAGGATCCAGAACCGCGTCCTGTTGTCAGGGCCGCTCCTGTTCTCACTTCCTGGGCTCCTCCCTGCCCTTCCTTCCCTCCACCTTTACTTGTCCCCCCAACTGTCCTGAGCCCATCACCTCTCTATCTTCACTTTCCTGAGCCTCCATTCAAACCTGTGCCCAGGTTTCTTCTCAGTGGCCTCACCCTCTCCCTCCCATTCCCACTGGTGTCCCCTTGGTCTTCCTCTATCTCCAGCCGCTCCCGGGTTGTCAGTTCCAAACAGCAAGAACATCCATCTCTTCTCATCATCTCCCATTTCCCTTCCCAGAAAGGTTCCCTTCTCAGAAGTTCCTCTGTGAGTTCAACTGAAACTTGGCATCAGGAACCTTGGAAATCCTCCCAAGTCTCAGCGAGCCTCACCCCTCCCAATAATCTTACTCTTTAATTGCCCCTATATTTTTTCTCCTCTCTAACTGAATGTCCAGATGTCTTCTAATGCTTCTGCATACATCTTTCTCACCTTTAGTTTTCTCTTGCTCTCTCACCTCCACTAAGTCATCCCCATTCCCTTCAGTGGGGCTCAAAATTAGAACCGCATTAAACCAGATACAGGGTGTGTGTGCACGCATGCACGTATGTGTGTGCACGCATGCACCTATGTGTGTCCACACAGGAGAGTATAATTTTCAAAGTAGATTCACAGCTAGTGTAACATCCTCAGATTGAACAGAATCTCGGACATCATTGTGTTCCGTGCCCAGCTGAGGTTTGAGTGCCCTCTGCCACTTACATGGATGTGATCCTCCACTTACTCCAGAATAAGGAAGAATGCAGCAATACCTCATCAATATCCCATTTAACTTTGGGATGTTCAAATTGTTAGAAAAAATTCTGTACGTTTATCTAATATCTGCTTTCAGATAATGTCTCTTCTCTGGGGTCAAAAATAATGATATAATACCTCTTCAGTTTGAAAATAACCTTTATGGCCTCCGGTTCTGACATAAATTTCCCAATTCCATCAGATGTTCCTCAGATGACACTGTTTCCAGATACTTGTACCACACAGGTCACTTTCTTGAGGACATTCTGATGCATCAGGGCCCTCAATGTAGCATGGCACCCAGTGCTGGACCCAGTGCGCCCAGGGAAGTGGAGCAGGACTAAGCCTTTCTAGTTGTGTACATTGTGTTCCTATTAATTCAGTCAAAAATTGAATTATACTCATTGGCAAACAAGCAACACAATATCCTCATTAGAACTGTTAGGCAGCTAATTTGCTAAGCCTTTTCTTCCACTTATCACAGAGAGCTGTATTCCAGTCCCGTCACTCACCTTCTTCCTGTTCTAAACGTATGCGGTTAGTATTTATAATCTAAAAATAGGATTTAACAGTCGTTGATACCAATTTCATCCTTTTCTTAGTTCTCATTTATTTTTAGTTAAACATTTTTATTAATTACTTCCTTCTCCTTGAAACTATCTTCACTTGGCTTCCAGGGCACCACACTTTGCTGGTTTTCCTCCTACCCCACTGGTTTCTATTTTTTAGTTTCTTTGCTCATTTCTTCTTACCTCCCCAGATTCCAAATGTTTGAGTATCCCAGGTTTCAATCCTCAGACCACTATCTATGTTCAGTTAACTGGATGACCTCCTGACCTTAATACCATGTATGTGTTGATGACTCCCAAATATCCCAAGTGGTCTGGACCACTCCTCTGACCTTAGGCTTGTATATTTTTTAAGTCATTCAACAAATATTTATTGAGAGGCTACTATGTGTCAGACACTGTTCTAAGCCCTGGGGACAAAACTGACAGAAAATACTACCCTTGGGAAGCTCATTTTATACAACTTGCAATTCATTATCTCCACTTAGATGTCTAACAAGCACCTTGAATTTAACGAGTTTAAAACTGAACTCCTAGTTTTCTGCCCCACGTGAGCTCTATCCACTGTCTTCCCCATTTCTATAAATTCGGCCACATTCTTGCAGCTACACAGGGCAAAAATCACTGAACTATTATTTACTCCTCTTTCTCTCACACCTGCATCCAATCTATCAGGAAATCCTGTTGGCTTTCCCTTCTGAAGATTTTCAGAATCCAGCCACTTCTCACCACATTCATGGCTACCAGCCTGGCTCACCCATCATGATCTCTCACTTGAATAATTCTTTTTTTATTTTTTTAACATTCTTATTTATTATTGAGAGGCGGAGAGAGACAGAGCATGAGCATGGGAGGACAGAGAGAGAGGGAGACACAGAATCCAAAGGAGGCTCCAGGCGCTGAGCCATCAGCACAGAGCCTGATGTGAGGCTCGAACCCACAAACTGCGAGATCATGACCTAAGCCAAAGTCGGACACTTAACCAACTGAGCCACCCAGGCGCCCCTCTTACTTGAATAATTCTAACAGCCTCCTGATTGACCTCCCTGCTTCTACCTTGGCTCTTCTAGAGCTTTTCAACTAGTTAGCTATAGTGATTTTTTTTTAATGTCTTTATTTTATTTTGAGAGATAAGAGACAGAGAGTGAGCGGGGGAGGGGCAGAGAGAGGGAGACAGAATCCGAAGCAGGCTCCAGGCTCCGAGCTAGCTATCAGCACCGAGCCCAGTGTGGGGCTCGAACCCACGGACTGTGAGATCATGACATGAGCCAAAGTCAGATGCTTAACTGACTGAGCCACCAAGGCACCCACTATAGTGATTTTTTTTTTAAACCTAAGCCAGATACATCATTCATCTGCTCAGAACCTTAAAATGGCTTTCCTTCTCACCCAGTAAAATCCTTATAATGTCCTTACAATGGTCTGTAAGATCTTACCTGGGCTTCTTCCTGGCCTCTCTGACTTCATCTCCTGTCTTCCACGCACTCAATACTTTCTTTTAAGGCAAAGTAAAGTTTTCAGGTGCTGCGCAGAAGTATTGATGGTCCAGTTACAGTTTTCCCTAATTGAATCTGGCTGTTAATGAGCAGAAATTAATGGACCACTAAGATCCCTAGTCCTAGAGAACAAACCAAAACACTTTAAAATTCGGTAAAATTGAGATCTCAGAATATAATATATAAAGTTTCAGACCTGAGTTCCCATATCTTCCATGTATTTTTAAAAGAAAATTTTGTAACTTAATGTCTGATATGAATAAGGCCTTTTACATTTTCATTATAAACATTTAGGCTTAAAGTGATTATAACTGACAGTTAAGACCAACAGGAGCCAGTGGCCTGTTCATGGACAAATTATCTGTAATTCAGACTAAATCAAAAGTAAACATTCCCTAAAGTCCTTTCAGGTCTACATTAGTCCTGTGGAAGCCAAAGGCAGTAGACAAGTCCTCTCCCTGCCTTTCTGTCCTGTGAATTCTGTAAGCTCACTTTAAAATGGTCTTTTCTGTGAAGCAATATTATATGCATTTTGAACCATTTCCACATCTAAGTTATCAAGTGCTTATTTAATTCATTCTTCCAAATTATCGTGTTTATTTCATCAGGAGAATATTGCAGAAGAACCTGAGATGTGTTGTTGTATAGTTTACGATTAGTATTTTCCTAAATAATATTATGGAGAAAGGAAGAAAAAGTAGTCTGATGACCTTCACTTTTTTTTTTTTTGTCTGCATTTGTTCTCTTGAAGAAGTAGTAGCAGTGAATTCGTGTCATCTAAAAGTTTAGAAAGATTATGAACAGGGGCGCCTGGGTGGCTTAGTTGGTTAAGCGTCCGACTTTCGCTTAGGTCATGATCTCGCGGTTCATGACTTCGAGCCCCACGTCGGGCTCTGTGCTGACTGCCAGCTCAGAGCCTGGAGCCTGTTTTGGTCTGTGACTCCCTCTCTCTCTGACCTTCCCCTGCTCACGCTGTCTCTCTCTCTCTCTCTCTCCTAAAAATAAATAAAAAACATTAAAAAAAAAAAAAGAAAAGAAAGATTATGACACATTGTTTTTTTTTTTTTAATGTTTTACTTATTTCTGAGAGAGAGAGGGAGACAGCGTGAGCAGGGGAGGGTCAGAGAGAGGGGGAGATACAGAATCTGAAGCAGGCTCCAGGCTCTGAGCTGGCTGTCAGCACAGAGCCTGACGCAGGGCTCGAACCCACGAACCGTGAGATCATGACCTGAGCCGAAATCGGACGCCTAACCAACTGAGCCACCCAGGTGCCCCAAATATGACAAATTGTTTTAAGTGATGAAGTTCTATTTGTGAGTATCTACATTTGAATATGCTGATAATTAGTTTAAAAACAACACAGGCAGTAAGGGAAAGGCCAGCATTCTGAATCACAGAGCAGTAAAACTGCTGTCACCAGCAATGACATCACTCATCCCCAAGGTTCAAAAAGCCTATTGGAAATTAACTTTAGGAAGAAATGTCTTCTGGCTTGCCATTGGTTCTAAAAGGCAGTCAGTGTTAAGCAAGCACAGACCACTTTTTGGAGCTTATGTAATAAAGTCAGACATATTAATCTCTACTCATGTCTCTAGTCAGGGTCTGACCCCAAGTTCTTATGGCCACAATGGAAGAAAGGAAGGAAAAACCAACTGACATAAGCTAACAGTTTGTGTAAAGGTTCAGATATGACTAAAAGCAAACATCATTTCTCAACTTTGTGTTTTTATTGAGTCCCATAAGACAAAAAGTATCTCTCCATGATGATACAAGATTACATTACAGGCCCCATGTACTTTAGCAGTATTCAATTAACACCTCTGATATTTGACTTAAGAAGAGGGATGGAGAGAAAAGAAGAGGTCACCTCCTGTTTAGCCTGGATGCTTTGGTCCTCAAACAAAGCATTGCCTTTAAAGAGTCTAAAGTCCCCGTGGTACCCTGTCTTTTCCATGGACAAATGTGTATGACCTAAAACATCTCAACTAATCTTCGTGTGAGCAGTGAATGGGTTTAATACCTTCCCTACCAACCATGAAAAACTAAGAGTGAGATGAGGTAAAAGATGTGAGTGAATTTAGCAGATCCTGTTATAGAACAATGAAAGGACAGCATTTCCTAAGACAGCTGCTTTCTTGAGAAGAGAATAAGATACATAATGTTATCTCACATCCTTAGCAATATCAGAAATAGTGCACATTCAAGAAATAAATACCATGGTTATGAATAAAACTCTTCTTTGATGAACTAGTACCAAATGAAAATGAAAAAATAATCCCTTTGGAAAAAACAAGTTATGAGTTAGAAAACTAGACAAGATACTAGACACTTGCCAGCCAGCACTTCCACATTCTTATTTAATTAGTGGCATCTCTTTTTTCTTTTTTTAAGTTTATTTATTTTGAGAGAGAGAGAGAGCACAGCAGGGGAAGGGGTGAGAGAAGGAGAGACAGAATCCCAAGCAGGCTCCACACCATTAGCGAAGAGCACGATGCAGGGCTTGAACCCACAAACTGTGAGATCATGACCTGAGCTGATCAAGAGTCAGGCACTTAACCAACTGCACCACCCTCATCAGGTGCCCCTAATGAGCAGCATGTCTTCAGTGTTTCTGGGTTAATGAGATAAGCACAGATCTTTAATGCCCCTCTCACATTCCAGATTGCATCTGAAAGGAACAAAAATGAAGCTATGGAGGTGAGTGTAGTGAGGATTTGTATTCATGTTAAAAATAGGGAAGAGTATCGTAAAGGAAGATACTGAACAGGGACTCGTAACTTCTCTTCCTGAGAAAAAATTGTGTCCATGAAAGAAGATGCGTGGCCCACTCAGAACAGCAGGGAGAGGCCTGAGGATTTGTACAGCACAAGTGGCTATAGCAGCTGCAGACCTTGAATCTCTCTGATTTAGACCCAATGGAGAAAAAGTAAGAGCTTTTTTCCAAGCGTTTCAGCAAAAGAATCTCCCTCCATTGTGACCTGTGCCATCCCTGGGCCATACTGAACAGCCAGAGGAATAAACTGTGCCTTTTATTACCTTAGGTCCTTGAGTCAGAGTGAATGGGGAAGGGGCCCACCTGAATGAAGGATATTGGTTATAAGAGAGAGAGGTAGATCCTCAGAGAGAAATTTGGGTGTAGTTTCTTTAAAAAAAAAAAAAAGAAAGAAAGAATGAACGAATGCTTGGCAGCCACATTTATTATAACTGCAGGCTCTTGGTCACTCAGTGCTTGATATAGACCTGATTCAGGAGTGAGGTGGCTTTAGCAAACCCTTGCTGGCTCTACTATTGATTTTAGGAGCTCATTTGCCACTGCTATTGCTTCTTATTCATCCATGGCTCTGCCCACCAGTTACTAAGCTGACTTCATGGTGATTTCTATAAAGCTAATCCAGCACTTGCTTGTTCTTGAGAGTCTGGCCCCTACAACATGTCCTGCCATATTCCTTGATGATGGAACCATGCTTTGAAAAGCAGGTGAAGTGTCTCCCCACCACATTTACCAACACATCACTAAGCCCATTTTTTTTTTTTTTTGAGGACTCATATTTTCCTGGTAGCTGCCTCCCCTGAGAAGATCCCCTTTGTGTACCCAGAAAGGAAACTATGGGATTTCTGACTTCTGAGTCCCAGTAGCTCTCATGGACTCTGTCCAGTTTGCCTAGACCTAGACCCTAAGCAAAGTGAACCTCCCTAGGCTGCAGAGGACGAGAGGGTGGGCTGCAGGCTCAGCACTGATCGCAGAGTGCTCATTTGCCACTCCTGCAGTGGTTGCGTCTGATGGGGGGAGGGGGAGGGCAGGGGAAGGCTGCATTTATTCCTTGAGGTTTCTTGTTACCTTATTATACAACTCAGATGGTTTGTTTTTAACGGTCTGCTTGTCTTGTTCCATTTGACCTATAAAAATGCTAACATCCTTTAAGTAGATTTCTTTTAAAGAGTTGAATGTTTCTTTGTCAGGTCAAACAGCGTATTTGACAATAATCGCCAGGATCCCACAGGACTGACTGTGGCTCTTCAAGCCACAGACCTGGCTGGAGTTCTGCACATGCTCTACTGTGTCCTCTTCCACGGCACCATCTTGGACCCCAGCACTGCCAGTCCCAAGGAGAGTTACACTCAGAACACGGTCCAAGTGGCCATTCAGAGCTTACAGTTCTTCAACAGTTTTGCAGCTCTTGATCTGCCTGCTTTCCAGGTACAAGCATTGGTTAGTGAGGTGTTAACCAAACAAGAGTTAATGTTTTAATGTAGATAATGATGTGAGGTTCCTCTCCCCGATTGGGACATATGGAGAAAACTACAATAAAGGAAATCACAATACACACCATTTATTAAGCTACTATCTTCTGGGAACTGTTTTAGATACTCTACATATGCTTTCTCATTTATTCTCATGATAGCCCTGCAAGATAGTATACCCATTTTGCAGATGGGAAATTTAGCAGTTAAATAATTTGCCCAAGTTTGCACATGGCTGTGCCAGGCCTGGTACCTATGATTTTCTGACCCCAAAATCTGTGCCACTCTACTACTAAATCTTCTGTGTTGATTTCTTCATGGAAAGGCATTATTATTCCATCAACTTTTAAATATTAAAGAAAGTTTTACATAAATAGAACCAAAGTTAGATAAATTTATTGATATGACTTCCTATGATTTAACTGATTTGTGTCCAGTGTAAAGTGCATGTATAGTTGTATGTGCACACCTCTATAAATTAAGTTTTTATAGCAAACGAAAGAAAAATTGCTTTATGCTATAACACCAGACTGTCAGCTTAGGAATAGATTTTTTTTCATGTAGGAAATTTAATTTTCAAAAACACTGAACCTTTGGAACAGAGCAAGCCCCAAGGAGTAGACTTTCTCTTTCAGTTTATTAACTGTCAAGTGATTTCATTAAAAAAGGAACAAACTTGGCAGATGATGAACCCATAATTTAGATAAATTGCTTTCCTCAGAGGGAAAAAGGTTATAGAGATATAATGTATGAAAATGGTGGTCTTTGGCCATTCCCAGCTAGAAGAAACGCTTGTTTTCTAGCTGATGACAAATGTGGAATTCTTGTCTTCCTGTCATTTTGTTCACAACAGGAAATTAGTGAGTAAGTTGTAACATTGGATTCAATATCTTTCAACTTGGTAGAGTTAGTTTATCCATCACAAGAACAGAACTCTATTTAGGACTAATGCATTTCAGTTTCCAAAGCAAATGAACACTATGGCTTTAGATGGTAACTACATAATGTGTAAAGTTCTGAGAGTTTACACGCACACCTAAAATAGTAGATATCTGCTCCAGAAAATCCAGTGATTCTTGCCTCTGGATTGAACATAACATCTGTGCTTTATGCAGACCCAGGCCCATTGTGTTCTGTGTGGAAACAGCTTGGAAATCAGGAGGAGACACTAAGTTTTCATCCTTAGAACATGAAGACCAGCAGTCTACCCATCAACTAGTCCAACTAGAGTGATTTCCTTTGTTACCAGGGATTATGAAAAGAAAATATCTAAAAGCTATCTCTTAGCATCCAGTTTTATAAGTCTTCTGACCAGGATTTATATTGCTGCAGGGTGCTCCACATCATAAACAAAAGCATCTGTATTAAGTCAGCCGTTCCATCAGCCTGTCTGGAGTGTCGGAGCCCAGATCCACGCGCTCCCCACACCATACCTGTAAACTCACAGCCTGGTCAGCCTCACTCAAACAGAACACCACTGAACTCCAGCCAGCCCTGCTCCCCTAATGGCCTTTAGGCACAGTGGCCAATAATGTTAGAAAAATCAAAAGCTTATTTCTAGCACAAATGGCAAGCTGACATAAAGAGCAAGGTTGCTCCTCTCCAGCTTCTTGCTGCATCCAGCCTGAAATGTACCCCCTACTTGAAAAAGCAGCAGGGAAGATACCAGAGTGACTCAAAAGAGTGTTCAAGCCATTCTGTTTTTTGTTTTATTTTGTGATGTTTATTTATTTTGAGAGACAGAGAGAGAGAGTGTGCATGCAAGCAGAAGAGGGGCAGAGAAGGAAAGGGAATCCCAAGCAGGCCCCATGCTCTCAGCACAGAGCCGCATGCGGAGATCAAATTCACAAACCCCATGAGATCAGAACCTGAACAGAAATCAAGAATCGTTGCTTAACCGACTGAGCCACCCAGGCACCCCTGTTCAAGCCTTTCTTAGAATCAGATGCCCTGCCTCCCAAGTAGAATGCCCTTTCCTGGCTGGTTCCTAATAGTTCTCCAGCACCTTTGCTTCTTTCCTCTCTGTCCCCCTTGAATCTCCGTATTTCTCTTCAGTCTCTCTTTCCTTTTCTTTTCCTCCTGTTTTCTTTTATCTTAGTCAATTTGGGCATCATTGTTTCTCATTCTCTCCCCAGACACTGTTCCCAGGTACTCTTTTCCACTTAACAAGTGCCTGGACCAGGAAAGCTCACAGGGACCTCCCCCTGACTGCCATCCTTTCAGTACTCAAGTCCAATGTGTGTCTTTGTTACTCCTCATCAGCATATGTGGGCACCCTCATGCCCAGAGTTTCTAGTATCAGAGCCTTTAATACATCGACCCATGATTACCTTATTGTTCCAGTTACTTTTATGGAAACAAAAACTTAGTTGACAACAACCATTTTATTATGATTACAGACTCTATGGGTCCAAAATTCAGGCAGGGCTTATCACAGTAGGGGTAGCTTGTCCCTACTCTCTGATAGGGCTTCAGGTGAGAAGCTCAAATAATGGGGGGCGGGGAGGGGCAGGTTGACACAGATGGCTGGGAGCTAATATTATCTACAGGCTCCTTCACTCTTCTGTTCAATGCCTGGGATTACTTAAAGCCTAGGCTCACCAAGGACTGTTGGCCAGAAACACACATATCAACCATACTCTTGGTTAAATCCGTCATAAGCCTTCTAGATTCAAGGAGAGAAGGCATAGGCCCCACCCCTCAGTGGGGGCACTGTCAAAGATTTATAGGCAATTTTTGAACCACTGCACTCTGTTTAGCAAGCTAAAGTAAATCATCCACACAGATATCATAGATGTAGATGGATATCTGATCTAGCATGTAATACTCAAGTAAATATAATACAAATATATAACACTTGCATTATAAAGCAATGAGTGAGTTTGAGGAAAAGTACTATTTTTATGATAAATATGGTCAGAGAAACTCATGTTCTGGTTCATCGAGACAATTTACATGTTAAAAGTGAGAGTTTTAGAACCTCTGTTAATTAAAGACAGGAAAAGAGATTTTAGGTACAGCATGGATCTGACCTCAAGAAAAAATCTGGGAGACAGTTTATGAATTGCCTGAGTGGGTCAAAGGAACTGAAGAATAAAATTGAAATGAGATAAATGGTCTGACCTGCTAAACAGGATGATGTAAGACATGTTGACCATCTGAGTCCCAGTGCATCACAAGAATGCAGGGCTCTAGTAGGCATTCTACTATCCATTGAGCTCTGCATCTGGAGTCAGGCCGATGTGACTGTGAGCCATTATACCACCAAGTGTTGTGACCTTAGAGAAGTCATTCGAACCTTTATGGGCTCAGTTTCTCATCTGTAAAACAGAGATTAAAAACACCTACCTCACAAGTATGAGGATGAAATGAGATTATGTAAAGGCACTGTCCTAGCTAGAACATAGTAGGCCCTCAAGAAATGTGGACTGGGGGTGCCTGCGTGGCTCAGTCATCTAAGCGTCCAACTCTTGGTTTCGGCTCAGGTCATGATCTCACAGTTCATGGATTTGAGCCCTGTGTTGGCTGCTGACAGTGCAGAGCCTGCCTGGGATTCTCTGTCTCCCTCTCTCTCCCTCTCCTCTGCTCATTCATATTCATTCTCTCTCTCTCTCTCTCTCTCTCTCTCTCTCTCTCGTGCTCTCTCATTCTCTCACTCTCTCTTCCCCCCTCCCTCCCTCTCCTCTGCTCATTTTCTCGCTCTCTCTCACTTTCTCTCGCGCTCTCTCTCAAAATAAATAAGTATTAAATTAAAAAAAAATTTTTTTAATGTGGACTGACTCAGCTTCTGAAGATGAATAATTTACCCAAACTGTTTTGCAGAGATTGATTCAGAAAGTTAACTTTTGGATGCAGCTTCCCCAGTGCCCCTCCACAATTGGGTGAAGCCATAAACCTAGGCACTTGTTTTGTGTGGAACCCGTCATGTGCTAGTAACAAAAGGTTATCCACTAGAATATTTTCTTAGCTTGTTCCATTTCATTGTATACTAATAAGGCTGTCAAAATATTTTTCCCCCTTTAGCAAAGAGTCTAATTTCACTGTGAATTCATATTGGCACAGATGGCCTTGGATCCCGGATATTGTATATTGCATACACTTTGACAGATTTTACAATTGAAGGTGGTCTCAAGAAACAAATCAATGTACTGACTTGGCAATTAATTCTGGCTAAAAAGGAAATATAGTTTCCTAGAAAAATTGGTTTAATTTTTATATTCAAACTTACATGCCCCTTGACCTGCTCTTATCAGTGAAGGTTAAACAGAGGGCACTGGGTCACAGCATGCTGGACACAACTAATTAAATAAGGGCCAAGCTGAGAAGGTGTCACTACTTGATTTAAAGGAACAGAGCTCCTCTGAAGCCTCTTTGGGGCTTGAAAAACATTTTGTCTCAGGGCAATGAAACCGAGACAGAAGGCACTCTTAAAATTTAGCAGTAATTTTATTTAAGCAATATTCACTAACAGGACTGTGTTTCACCACTGTTCAGCAAAGTGAATTCATTGAAACTTCCAAGCTGCGATGTATCTGACCTGGTTCAAGGCCGCCAAGACCTCAAATCAAGAGATGAGTTTAAAACATTGCCTTTTCCCACAGCCCGGCAGTGGGGCTTCATTCCAGTGTCGGCTGCGTGTGTACTCTGTAGGCTTCGCCTCTCCCCTTTGCCCTCCTGTCGCTCTGTCTGTTTGACATGTTTATTAAATAGAAGCTTCAGGCTGCACAGACAGACTCAGGCTCTCCTCCCGCATCGCCCACAACAACAGCCCTTTGCCTGTCTGGGGAAAGGATCCCAGAAGCCTCACAGTTGGGGGGGCTTCATGGTTTGTTTTTTTGGGGGGGTCAGGGTTTTGGGTTGTTTTACATTCCTTTGGGAACATTGGGTATATAGAGCTGTTTCTTTCAGTAATAACCAGTTGTTATTTATATTGCTTTCCTGCTTGCACATAAGTAAATAATTAGAATTGTATTTTTATCCCTGTATTCAATAAAATATTTTCTCCTTCAGAAAAAGAAAAGTATTAGAAGTTAGCTAAATGGTAGATTCACAGGAGAATTTTAGCATTTTTATATTTTTCCAAATAGAAAACTTTTTCATGAGAAAAAATAACTTCTTACAAATGGAATAAATAACTATGCTTTAGGTGGATAGTGTCTTGATCCATGAAGTAAGTATTTCTCCATGTCTCTTTTCAGGGTAAATGTTGCATTGCTTATGGTTGTTTATTAGAGCAAGAATTCCCAAACTGAACTGTCCAGCACAGTGCTCTAGAATTTCCCTATGCTTGTCCGGCACCATGGCAGAAAGGACAGAGGGTCCAGTCTTGCTTTGTGATTTGCAGCCCTGCCTGTCCCTGGGATGAGGAGTTCTAACTGCTCCTTGTCTTCGTCAGTCTATTGTAGGGGCAGAGGGCTTGTCCCTTGCATTCCGGCACATCGCCAGCTCTCTGCTGGGCCACTGCAGCCAAGTCTCCTGTGAAAGCCTCCTTCATGAGGTCATCGTCTGTGTGGGCTACTTCACTGTCAACCACCCAGATAACCAGGTAAGAGGCCCTGGACAGTTCCTCAGGCTGCTCCCCCAACACTGAGAGTGTGAGGTATTGGATTGAGAAAAGGCAGGCTAGCCTGCTGGAACCCATCTGTCTAGCATGAGGCCCTTTAACCAGGCTCCAAGGACACCTCTCTACCTTATTCTACCCAAAGAGATTTGATCAGCACTAGATGTGCACAAAGGCCTCCTTTTAGAGTTTTAAAAATAAAATATTTTTAGTAAAATATTCAGTACACAGGATCATCTATTCCCTCACCAAAGAGGTTCTGATGTTCTATCCATATATTTGTTTCATTGTGATGAGATAGAGTGCATCTTTCAGTTTGGGTCACTTTGCAGATGGCATTAGAGTCGGGTGCTTTATGAAGCTGCTCATGTCACTTGGCTTCTACCTAGGTGCTTCGGGGTACTAGGTGGTGGTGGAGGGGTCCCAAGAAGGCAGGACTTGGGCTTCTCCCCCTTGAGTCACTCAGAGTGCTTTTGCTTTTAACTCCTTATATTATGTGGTTTCCAAGCAAGATTTCATTTGTAAATAGGGTTCTGCTACTCTAAGAAGTTGGGAAAATGGTGTTACTGATTTTGTAAAACAATAATAATAATGAGCACCTTATTTCTCTTCATTTTTAAAACCAGAGTAATGGCATAACTAACACATCAAATAGTAGTTCCTGACAGCCTCATTTATCTAAAACCTTCTGCAAACCTCAACTGTATGGATTCTAGCTGAGAAAAAGGCCTCTGGACAACCCTTAACCCTCACTTCAAGCTTAATAAGTTTTATTTTAGGCACATCTCTCACAAGCGTGCTTACTAAGTTTATTAGCCTGCAGCAAACTAGACCAGGGCGGGAGAAGGACAGGAGTTGGTTCTAGTGACAAAGCCAAGTTCAAGGTGAGAGCGGGAAAAGAAAAAATAAAAATAAGGCAGGGCTGAGAACTCAGAAACCACAGCCATCTGGATAAAAGGGACACTAAACCCTGTATTTATTTCTGAGAAGATTCTGGATGCCCCCAGTGCTAACCTTCAATGAGCATGGAGGCGAAATGTATTTTCTTTGCATTCCCTTTGAAGAAGGTTGAGGAACATGCAGTCCATTCTAGAAAGAATTCCATGATTAAAATATAGAAAATGTGGGCCAGAATAAGTGTCATACATAGAAAAGCTCCTCTTTTCCAGACACTGGTGCCAGAAGGATGGACCTTTTTCACCCCCTCTCCACTACGGGAACATTCTGGAGATGCTTTCCCCTTGCTAACACCCCCAGGTACTGATGCTTTGTCCTTTTTGTGGACCAGACCCAGCAGGTTCATGAGTCTCTTATAAGCCATATTATACAAGATTAATGCCACAGTAAATTTAGTTAACATCTACCAGTGCACATAGTTACAGGTTTTTTTTCTCTTAGGGTAAGAACTTTTAAGATCCACTATCTTAGCAACTTTCAGATGTATGTATGAAACAGTACTCGTCATCATGCTGTACCCTACGCCCCCAGAACTTAGTTATCTTAGAACTAGAAGTTTGTACCTTATGACCACCTTCATCTATTTCACATCCCCTCCCCTCCATGAATATTTTACATAGTTGAGATCATACTGTTACATACATATCCTACTTTATACATACATATCCTACTTTATACACTTAACATTACAGGTCTTCCTCTACTTACACTGGGGTTATGCCCCAATAAACCCATCAAAAGTTGAAAATATCTTAAGTGGAAAGTGCACTTAATACACCTAGCCTATTCTCAGGATGCTCAGAAAACTTACATTAACCTAGAATTGGGTAAAATCATCTAACACAAAGCCGGTCTTCTAGTACAGTGTTGAATATCTCATTTAGTTCATTGAATACTGTAGTGAAAGTGAAAACCGAATGGTTTCTGGGTACGGAATGTGGTTAAGTGGATCAGTTATTTACCCTCATGATGGCGTGGCAGACTGGGGGCCAGCTGGGAGCCGCCACCACCCAGCATCACCAGACAGTATCATATTGCTAGCCTGGGAAAATATCAAAATTCAAAGTACTGTTTCTACTGAATGTGTATCACTTTGATAAAATTCAAAAATCATAAGTCGAACCATCATAAGTCAGGCACTGTCTATCAAAACCATCCTTTGTGAATATCTATATTGAAGTGTAGTTGACACACCTGTTGTGAATATCGTTTTTATTGGCTGCAGGGCTTTATCCTGTGTAGACAGCCCCTGGTTTCCCACACAATTTCCTGATGTGGTTTTTTTTTTTTTTTATGTTCATTTATTTGGGGGGAGGGCACAGCGTGAGCAGGAGAGGGGCAGAGAGGGGAGATAGAATCCCGGGCAGGCTCAGCACAGAGCCCAATGTGGGGCTTGAACTCACAAAACTGTGAGATCATGACCTGAGCCCAAATGAAGAGGCGGACACTTAACCAACTGAGCCACCCAGGTGTCTCCAATTTCCTGTTTTATACTGTAAGTTGTTTATCACGTATCATGACACTATCTTGGACCTCTTTACGGTCATCAGTGGGTGTGGTAGTATTTTGCTGTGTTAACAGTTCTGCGGCAAGAGACCAGCTCCTTCAGCACATCCACGTTTGGGGATGGTTTGAAACTTTGCTTAAGCCAGCTCTGTTGTGATGAATTTGCTGAACTCAGAATTGTGTGGGATTTCAGAGAGTTTTTCTACCAATGCCAGATCACAGACCGATCCTTTCCTGCAGATAAAGCACACCTCCTAAGTATCTGTGGGTTCACCAGAGTGAACGGGAAATAGGGTCAGGGGAACCAGCATTTGGAGATGGGCACAGCAGAACTGATTAGGACTTGGTGACAGTACAGTGACTGGGCACGTTGGGACAAGCGGAAACAGACTAAAAGGGCAGAGAGAGCACCGGGCAGCACAAGCAGGAGACAGATGCGCTATGGCTTGTTTTCTGGGGAAGAAGACACGGCAGTATTTGGAGATCATTGTTGAGAGGTGAGCTCACTTAGAGGAAAAAATTAGAAAAGGGAAAAAAGCCAGATCTTCTGTTTTGACATCTAGCCTCCCAGAAAGATTGAATATTAAACTGGACATCTACTTCTGACTTGAGGCAAGATCAGAGAAGTCAGTTCAGCCCTGAGGCAATTGATGAAAAGCAATAGTCCATGAGAAGAAAGAATGTGATAAAAAGTAGAGGAGAAATCAGAAATCGATAGAATTATAGTAATTGTCAAACACTGAGACACTGCCTCTTACGGAGATGTGGTTTCTAAGCATAACCCCTGATAGTTGTAAAATTGCTGATACCGTTCTTCCCATCTGGTGTCTTTTGGACCTCGTTAGCACTTCAGCGAGGCTGGAAGTATCAAGATGTAGTTCTGCCTCACATACAAGTGAGGGATCGGGAGTTGAAGAGGTGAAGTAAGTTCCCTGAAATGATATAAAGAAAACAATGATATAAAGAAAACTTTAGGTCCTGGGATGGTATAAATGAGTGCGTTTCATTAACACAAAATTGACCACAGTCTAGCAAATAGAAGACCTGGGTTCTGGCCCCTGCTCTGCCACAAGCTGTGTGATCTTAAATAAATCTTTTTCCCTCTTCAGGCTTGAGCATGTATATTGTTTCTGGAAATGACAGTGGTGATAGTGCACAATATTGTGAATGTACTTAACGCCACTTAAAAATGGTTACAATGGTAGGTTTTATGTTGTATATATTTTACCACAATAAAACAATATTAAAAAAAAAGGGGATTGTTCTATATGATCTCCCTTGTGAATTCCATGTGTCTGTGATATTTAAAGGGTAAGATTAGAACCACAGACAGACAAGCATTCTGATCTCATGGGGGCTCCAAGCCATTTTGTGGTTTTTCAGATGCTCCTTGCCCTACTCTGGATCCTGTCAGCACCAGACGGCTTTATTAGCCGCCTGCCCACTCCATGGCAGGGAATCCTTAAAAGCTGCATATACCCTGGCTGTCCGTATTAATAGAGGGGCTCCACTGACAAACCAATAAGCAGAGACTTACAGGTGAGATGTCAGGTGCCTTGCTCGGTGAAGCCATCTCTAGCCACAGTTGTTTCACCCACATCAAAGAGTTGTGCTCACCAGCTCGTGGCTGGGCTCCATGCCCTCCGGCTGGATGGCAGGCAGGGGCTAGGGAGGGGAGAAATAGCCTCAAGCTTACCAACAGGATAACTGCTCATATCCCAGTAGAATTGGGGAGTTTTCTGTAACTAAAAAGCTGATTGTTTATTTCATTCTAAAATCTTGTTTTACTGAATTCCCTTTCAAATCTCCCCAGTAATTTGTCAAGTGAATGTTTGCTAAGGGGATGTGGTAAATGCAGCTTTAAGCTCTCATCTTTTAAGGTCATAGATCATGGCAGCTCCACCTGGAAGGGCGCTGAAATATCTAGTCCAGCTGCCTCATATTACAGGTGGAAAAATTGAGGCTCAGAGGAAGGAAAGGAATTGCCAAGCCAAGAACTGGCACACCCCAACTCACAACAGGCAGTCAAGTTTGTGCCCTTTCCACCTCTCTGTTCTTATGAAAGGGTATGTATTTAACCTGATGCCACATTCTCTAAATCAGAGGAATTTGAAGGGAAAAATTATGATGCTCAATTCATTTAATGCTTCTGTGTCATTAGTCAGAAGTCATGTTAATTTGCAGGGCCTGTTTGTCCACAGTGGATCCTTTATTTTCTCCTGGGGAAACAGCTTGTGTCTTTATAAGACAGGAGATTTTGAACTCCTGCTGCAGCCTAAGGCTGTTTTATTAGGTAACTGCTTTGCATAAAGGATTGGCCTTTTTTTTTTTCCTTTTTTTAACCACCATTTAGTCTATTAACTGCAAGGACTGAGCCCTCCTGATACCAAAGATGACTTTAGGAGAGAAACCTGGATAATAAAAATAATACCCTATTCTTGATGGACCCAATCATGTTTCCTATCGGGTTGCAGTTTCTAATTAAAAAAATTTTTTAATCAAAAACTTCCTGGTATTTTATGGCAATTTCATGACTCTTTCTAAATCCTTTCCCATTTAATTATTATAATGAACATAATTAGTATGTGCTGTCAGCCCTTCACTTTATTTACATTTTATATTGAATAATTAAATGTGGTCTGATAATTAAATTAACTCGAATGACAGATTATTTGACTGCCTGCTTATTACCGTATTGGGAATAAGCACCTTTGCATATTCATTTTAGTTAGTGACTTTTTCATTTGGAAAGACCCCATAGAGCCCAGCTATCAGAACCAGAGTCTCTTGTGGCATTTGAAAGGAAGGATCCCTGTGGCCCACCCTCCCCCATCCAGCTTCTCAGTAGTGAAGTCCTTACAAATCATGTAATCATCTGCCCTGCACTGGACCAGAAGCTCTTAAATGCTTCTGGGGAGATCAGAACGGGCAGGTAAGGCTGGACAGTGAACCTTTGGTGACTAGATTGGGCCTGAGCTGTGTTACATGCATCTTCCAGGTCTTTTGTAATTTGATGACTTAGTAAGAAAACCTAAACGTTCATTGACTAAACATATCTGAAATGTATCTATTGTACTCACCTCAGACGTTTCCCTGCAAACAAAAACAGGCCACTTTCCTAGCTGTATACCATGTGCAGCTGAGGAAAGCAGACTGATGTTTTAAGAGTGGCAGTTTTCCAAAGCCCCAGTTCAGCCTTTAGAACTTTCAGAAGGGACCTAATTCCTACTCAAACATTCTTAACTTCACTCTTTGTTTTTCTCAAAGGCAGATGGTCCCAGGTCACACCCACTTGGTAAACTCCCCCGGCCCCATTTGAGTCCATGAATGGGGTCCACTGTGGTGGGTTCAGGGCAGAGTCTCCAGCGTTTGAAGCCTTTCTGTTCCCCCAGTGTTGGCAGCTCGTTCTTCAGCTGTCACACAAGCATTCACCTTTCTGCATTATCTTTCTTTGTGTGACAGATACAGTTCCTTTCATAAAATGAAAATGTATCGGGTCTAAGGAAAGCTTAACAATTTCAACAGTATAACCATTTTGGAGTGACTCTCTTTATAGAATAGTACCAAAGAAGAATGTGGGATTTTTTTTCCCCCCAAAAGTGAGCAGTAACTTTCCTAATTAAACATAACTAAACATTTAACACTTCTAGTAAGTGACCCGGCTAGTATTAGGATTAGAAATTTGCCAGTTAGCAGTTTGGGAACATTGTATTAAGTCACCAATTTCACAGAATCCACGTAAAAGGTACCTTTTATTTTGCTCATCTCTTTGGATGAATTTTCCAATGCAAGACTAGTCAGAAGTCCCACATGCTGACAGCACATAAGACACCTGAGAGGTTGTAGGGAGCATTACCCAGGGATCAACTGGAGTCAACGGCAGTCCCACCAAGAAACCCGTGCTTCCACCACTCAGCACTAACACTGGCCACGGGTACTTGTATTGAATTGAGAAAGGAACATTCTTCCCCCTGTGAATGGGATGGCTTCCTGATCTGTGACTCTTGTAATTCCCACGGATCCCCCCATCTGGTCGATGCAGCAGTAGTGAGGGTGGCACCCAAATGCATTCACGTCTTGAATCAGTCTGCAGCTGAAGTTTTGAACTCTCTCTCCACTTGTTCTACAAGTCAGATGTCCTAGAGAATAAGAGCATAGGCTCTGAAATCAGCTGGCTTAGAAACCCCTATTCTGCTCTATGCCAGCACTGTGACTTCGGGCAAGTTACTGAACACTGAGCCAGACTCCTTGTGAATGTTCACAAAAGGCAGCTGTTGCTACCCCAGCTTGCCCTGTTATCATCTTTATGACACTGAATAATACACCTGATTTGGCAGTAGGCTAACCTCCTAATTCTGACCTAGTGAGCTGACCAAACAGGATCATACAGATAAATTATCCTTCCTTTACCAGTTTTCTCAGGTTCTCATTTTTGAGGAACTCAGATCCAGAACATTCCAGTAAAATAACCGTCATGAAATCTAACCCTGAAACTTTGAAGTTGAAAGCTAACCGATGCTTTATCCCTGATGGACTATGAAAAGTTGGGATCCCACAAAGGCCCTTCAGCAGTGACTGTGAGACCAGCAGAATGAGTAGGGTCATTCTGAGGGCTAGTTCACTTCAACTGCAAGGTGGCATGAAGTCAATCATTCCTCCCTAAGTTCCGTCCCAAGACTAGGCAGAGCCATGGAAGACACACAAGAGGAAACCAAGAAATAAACCATCAGCACCTTCTACCCAAGGCACCCAAATCCAGACCCCCTGAATGGGATGAATATTGTCATGTGCAGGGCAGCTGTGTGCACAAACCTCAGTCACCCTTGCTCCCTGGAACATCTTCTATTAGGACGTCAAACATGCATAAGAAAATGATGCCAGAAGGAATATTTTGTCCAGAGTTTAACTCCTAACCAGTGATAAATCTAATTTTTCTGGGCCTTCCTTGGTCTTCAGTCATAGAGGGACCTTTTTCATAAATCACTGGGGTAGATTATAAAGAATTAATGTGTAGTGGGGCACCTGGGTGGCTCAGTCAGTTGAGCGTCCAACTCTTGATTTTGGCTCAGGTCATGATCTCATGGGTGTGAGCCCCACATCAGGCTCTGCCCCAACAACGCAGATTCTATACTCCCTCGGGATTTTCTTCCTCCCTCTCTCTCTGCCCCTTCCCAGCTCATGCACATAACACTCTTTCTCAGAATAAATAAACTTTAAGAATAAAATTAGGGGAGGGGCGCCTGGGTGGCTTAGTCGGTTAAGCGTCCGACTTTCGCTTAGGTCATGATCTCGCGGTTCGTGGGTTCGAGCCCCGCGTCGGGCTCTGTGCTGACTGCCAGCTCAGAGCCTGGAGCCTGTTTCAGTCTGTGACTCCCTCTCTCTCTGACCCTCCCCTGCTCACGCTGTCTCTCTCTCCTAGAAATAAATAAAAATATTTTAAAAAATAAAAATAAAATAAATAAAAATAAAATTAATGTGTAATCACAAAGAACAGACCACTCCTGAGATAGGAAATTTTATTAAGGCCCTCATTAGTCGCTAAAAGCCCACCACCGTGGAACAAATGCTGGTGCAGCAGTCAGCCTTGCTAGATCCTTTTCTGGCTGCAAAGCTGAGTGACCCTGGGCAAATCACTGCCCTTCTCTGGGCTTCACTTTCCTATCTAAAAAAAGAGTGATTTGAAGGGCCCCTCCTACTCTGAGAGAGGATGAAGTGTGAGGTCATGGCCAGACCAGCATAAAAATATAGGTTTAATCATTTTCATTTCTAAGTATAGTAATCGCAAATATTCCACTCTAGCCACAGCTGGTCTCCTTGCTGTTCCACAGACACACCTCAAGCCTTTGTTCTAAGTGCTTCCTACTAGAATACTTCCCCTCAGAAATCAGCATGGTTTGGAGAGGCTTCCAAACACTTTTCTCAGATGTCATGTTATCAGGCCTTCTCTGACCACAGTACCTAAAACAGTTATATAGATGGGCGTGGAGGAGGGCACTTGTTCGGATGAGCACTGGGTATTATATGGAAACCAACCAACTTGACAATAAACTGTAAAAGAAAAAACAATTATATAAGCCCCATGATCACTGTTTCTCTTTTACCTTACTTTATTTTCTTCACACACTTCTTTCCTCCCACCATGTTTTTCNNNCCCTCCCACCCACACTCCTTCCCACTAGAATGTAAACCCCTTGAGAGCAGTCTTGTCTCCTGTGCCTGCAGCGGTGCCTGGCACATAGTGGTTACCTAATAAACATTTGCTGAATGAATGACTGGGTGTTGACATGATACATTTCTCCTTAGGCATAATACTACACACACAAAAAATGGTCTCAGATTTTGAAAGATACAGCACTTCTATTTTACTGACCAAACCTCCTGAACTGACTTCTAGCTAAAAATTTAAGAGCCATTTCTTTGGCACTCTGGGTTACTTATCTTCGAATCTGTTCTGAAAGAAATGGCTTCATTTTGTTTTTGCAGGAGCCAATAGTTTTGACATCCAAAGGAAACTACTGTGTTTAAAGGTCTGGCACATATAGTACTTGAGAACACAGTGGTATGTGAGAGAAAGCTTTGGGGGTAGATCACATCCTAGCCGCTCTTTTCCCTTGGGTGGTAAACAGAGGCAGGCTATCCGGAGGGTCCCTTTCGCTGACTATAGCAGAGAGACAACAAATCCTAACTCATAGGGTTGTTTTGAAGAGTGAATGTCATCCTCATCACTCGGGTCTCAGATGTGACTCTCAGCTATGACAATGGATGCCTGTGGGGTCTTTGCTCACCAAGTTGGTGGCATTGTCATGGCAAATCTACTCTGACTTATGATTTGGTTTTTAAAAAAGGTTTTTGGGGCACTTGGCTGTCTCCCTTGATTAAGCATCTGACTCTTGATTTCACTATTTATGAGTTCAGGCCCCCAAGTTTTGCTCTGTGCTGACAGTGTGGAGCCTTCTTGGGGCACTCTCTCTCTCTCTCTCTCTTTTTCTCTCTCTTTCTCTCTCTGCCCCTCTCCCACTTGCTCTCTCTCTCTCTCTCTCTCAAAATAAATCAAAATAAACTTTAAGAAAATAAATTCTTCTTTAAAAGAAAGGCTTTTGACAGGTATGAGCCACTCTAAGAAAGCTCACTGCAGGAAAATCTATACTTAAAGACCCCCAAACCATCATTCATTTTAATAACATTTCCTAAGGGCCTGTTTAAATGTTTATCTTAAATCTCTTCACATGTAGTTCCTTTGGGAATCTGTAGCTTCAGCGGGCCGTCAGATGCTGCACACCTTGTCAGAGAACCTGGCATGTGAGAGCCCTGTCAGGACAGCAGCCCACGGGCCAGCCTCTGCCCCAAGGCCTGACTAGTATGTTTGTATAGCTTGTTGAGAGGCACATGGGCTCTCACACGGGCAACCTAAGTTCTGGTCCCAGCTCTCCCACTTACCAGCTCTGTGATCCTGGACACACCACTTACCTTCCTGGTGCCAGTTTCCTCATCTGTAAACTAGGGAAACCATCCATAACATCACGGCATTGTTGTGTAAATAATAATGACCCATGCACTTGGTGATTAGCACATTCCCTGGGCCAGAACACATGTGGACTGGGGCGCCTGGGTGGCTTAGTCGGTTAAGCGTCCGACTTTCGCTTAGGTCATGATCTCGCGGTTCGTGGGTTCGAGCCCCGCGTCAGGCTCTGTGCTGACTGCCAGCTCAGAGCCTGGAGCCTCTTTCAGTCTGTGACTCCCTCTCTCTCTGACCCTCCCCTGCTCACGCTTTCTCTCTCTCTCTCCTAGAAATAAGTAAAAAAAAACATTAAATAAAAAAAAAATTTTTTTTTAAAAAAGAACACATGTGGACTGTGATGTTATTGGAATGATCATTGTCTGCCTCCAGATTCCCTGCTCTTGGTGGGAGAAGAAGCCCTGGAGTTTGCCCCCAGTAATCCCTGACACATGATATCAGCTTGGATAGGCCTCGTCTGCTGTGTTTCCCCACCCTTGGAGAAGCTGCAGAAAGCTCTGTGTGTCCCCTGCCTACGGGGTTCCTCTGTTCCACCCTTTTGAGATGCAGATGCACCAGGGGGTCTGCTTGCAGATGCCTCTAGACTGCTGCTCAGTGCACTGCTCTGGCGTAGCTGTGAAGGGGGTTGGGGGGGCTGGGAGGGTCAGTCCAGCTCTGGCCAGCTGCCAGCTCCCCTTCCCAAGGCGCATGCCTCGTGCAGCTGGACATACCTGACAGGTGACAAACACATGCTTCTCTGGATGGCAGTGAAGGAGAATCTCCACTCACCACTTTGTATTGGAGAAGTAGGAGGAAGGGAGACCTCACACCCAGATCATTCTTTTTGGTACAGGCAACTGCTAAACTGAAAACACACCACAGAGATCACTCAGAGGTGCACTGAGATTGTGTTAGGAAAAGAAACTGGAAAATGGCTCCCATGAATCACTGTGAACATTTAATGGGTCTTAATTGGAACCTTATCCTACTGTACTTAGAGCAGAGAGATGAAAGCAAAAGAAATCTGAGAGACCATTTATTTCACTCGAGAAAGCAGTAAACTGAAACTACAAAAAGATTTGACTACTATTATATTTTTATGATTAAATAAAATTGTCATAGACTGGTGCTGGTGAGCCCATAAATGCTCCATGGAATGCATCCATGCTCTCTGACTGCTGATAGGATGTGACCAGAAAATCTATCAGCCTGTGCTCTGCATTTATTAACCCTGCTGTTCTCACACCACCCAAGGTTTGACCCAGGCTCTCCTCACAGGAATGGTCCAAAGCCGACTTGGAATATTTGTGTTTTAAGGCATCACTAAATGCATTACCCACCCACTTACTTACCCCCTGATGCACGCGCGTCCTCAGGCACACACACACACACACACACACACACACATACATCCTTTTGGTCTGTGATGGACATAATCTTTCCAGTATTATGTGTGTCTGTGTGTGTGTGTGTAATTATAAGTTCTCTTTTCTTAAAGAAGTGACTTTAGAAAATCAGAATAGCTACTAGTTGCGAATTTGTGGACAAACTTGTTTTATGTAATGACTTTTATTCTAAGAATAAGTGCTTTTTTTTTTACCATATTTAAATGTAATAGCTGTGTGGGTATAGGCAGCATACGGTGCTATGTGTGTGAATGCTTATAGCACAGGATATTATTTCTGCAAGTTCACAGGCCTTTAGAGACCGTTTAGTCCAACTCCCCTCATTGCCAAAGAGGAATAGAACTTGAGTTCAAAGTCACTGGAATCAAGCCTCCTGACATATTTTCTAAGGCTTTCTATGACTAGCCTTCCCACTCCCCCTTCCCCCACTCTGTGGTAGATGGGACACAGATAATGCAAGTAAACAGAAAATCCAAAATAAAATAGTCCCTCAAAGTATGATGATGAGACTGTATCATTTATAAGGTCTGTGCTCTTTAGATAAGGTTCTTTCTCAAACATAAACTAAAATGGAGCAGCACTTTTGGGTATAGTCCCTGACAGATTATACAGTCTGTGACTTTAAGGTGAACCAAGTGTTTGAGATCATCTGGGCCAACCTTCTTGTGCTGCAAAATGTGTTTGAAGGGAATTTAGAACATGCCTCATTTGAAAGGTAACTCTTCTCACAGAATAGGCAGCATGAAAGAAGGAAAAAGAAGCTCTAACACAGAACAGAATGCTGGAGGTGACTTATTCTTGGGTAAATGCCCAGTACTGTGAGCTTTGTGTCCATTTGTCACTCATTCCTTCTCTCATATATCCACTTTTGCTAAATGCCCAACCTCTATCAAATCACCTGCTGGGAGATGCAGGAATGAAGACAACCTAGATCTTGTCCTGTGAACTCACAGCCAAGGAACAGTGCTATCAGTGCAGAGACTCAGTCCTTCCTTCAGCAAACACCTAACCAGTGCCTGCAGCAGTCCAGGCACTGTTCCAGACACCCAGGACCCAGTGGGAAACAACATAGACAAAGCCCCTGCCCTCAAGTTGCTGACATTCTGCTGTTCATTCTGACCGGAGCTTAGGAGGCAGGGGAAAGAATAAGAGCTAAGAGTGAAGAAGCAGGCCAAGCCCAGGTCTTGAAGGGACCTTTGTGCTAGATCAGGAACTTGGGAATTTCACTTCTAGAAGATGATGAGAAGCCCCTAAATATTACTAGCAGGAGATGATATGTTCAAAGTATGTCTCACCGCCACTCCAGAATGTGGAGAATAGGAAGGTTCCCACTAGGACTTTCCTACCGGAGCCCGAGGATTGAGCAGGGCCCCTGGTTCTGAAGCATCATTCTGACCTGCAGGAGCACAATGACATTTGAGGAAGCAGCCTGCCCAGACGCCTATTTTGCATCCCCCTGCTGGTGGTAACCAGAGTCTCTGAGGAAGCAGAGGACAAGCAAGTCACTCACTTGCTTCTCAGTTTCCCTGGAGGGACACAGCAGGACAACCACGCACCCCTTACTACATGAGGAGACCCTTGTTTCTGGAGGATCACTTGCTCTCCAAAACTTGTGAGAGGCCACACCCCCAACTACTGGCTTTAGCGTCTCCTCCTGATCCTCGCCGCTTTCCTCCCTTTTTCCCTTCTTCCTTCTCTCTCCTTCCTCCTTGACACTGTGCTGGTACTTGACAATAATGATTCCCTGAGACCACCAGGAAAGAAGGCTAATGCCAAGATCTCTGCATTTAATCTCAGCCTAGAAATCTATTTTATGGCAGAGGAAAGTTTGGGAGGAGAGAAACTTACGTGCAATGCTCACCAAGGGACTGTGTTTCTCTGCTCGGAATTTGATTTGCTTATGTCTGTGGACAGACTCTCCAAATTTTTCTCCCGTGTTATTTAAATAAAGCGACTTCTACACCCTCCCTACTCTACCTGCAAGGCATCAGATGAGAGAAACAAGGTGTGTGTTTTGGGACATGCCATTTTCTTTATATGATTGGTAGAGGTCACTAGCTTTAAGGCCCCTCCTATCATGTTGTTTCTGTCCTGGGCCTGGGCTTTGGGTCTGATAAGACTGGTCAAGAGTGATGGGGACAGAGAGGCGTGGCCTGGCCACTGTGCTTGCTGCCTCTTCACCCCAGCGTTGTAGCAGGACCAGTTTTGTTTTGTTTTTTTATATTTTTATTTATTTCTGGGGGAGAGAGAGAGAGAGAGAGACAGCATGAGCAGGGGAGGGTCAGAGAGAGAGGGAGACACAGACTCCGAAATAGGCTCCAGGCTCTGAGCTGGCAGTCAGCACAGAGCCCGACGCGGGGCTCGAACCCACGAACCGTGAGATCATGACCTAAGCGAAAGTCGGACGCTTAACCGACTAAGCCACCCAGGCGCCCCGTAGCAGGACCAGTATTATGGAGAGGAATGTAACAACTCCTTTGTTTCTGTCCTGTCTTTGTTCCAATGATTTACAGACTCTCTCTGCTGTCTCTTTTAATGAATTATGATGTCTAGACACCAATTTTTGCCCCTCTGTTGAGGACTTCTTGTCTCTGACAAGAAAATGAGAAAAACAAAACAAGATTCTTCGGCATCAAGAATTCGCCTTGGTGAGATTTAAGTACTTGTACGCATGTCTGTGCGACTGTATACTCCCCTCACCCTACCACACTGACCGACACAACTGGTTGGACCTTCGATTTGACAGACCAACTCACAAGGCCTGCCGAAAGAGGCTGCCCCTGACCCACCCTGCCCTGCTGTCTGTACTGTTGGGCCAAGAGGCTGTCGAACTCCATAGGGTGCTGGCCAAAGATGATGTCCCCCGAGGATCTTGAAGGCCCTGATCTGAGGCCCTGATGGGGTAGGTATAGGCCCTCTATAGCTGGATTTAGGAACCAAAGCTCAGTCTTCATTCATTCAGTCCCTTAATACTTATTAGGCACCTGTTGTTCATCAGGAACTGTGCTAGGCACCATGCCAGATATTAGGGATACAGCAGTGAATAAAAGGGACATACCCCCTGTCCCTACAGAGCTTACAGCCTTAAGACTGTTGAAAACTAGGGATGCATATCTGTTCTGTCTTTGCCTAAACAAGTGTTCATATGTGTGGAGCCAGTCAGGGCTCTGTGTGCGGTTCTGTCTTCTGGTCCATGGCAGACATAGGGCTGGGGTCCTGAGGACAAAAGTATTTAGAAACTTGCCAATGGGCATTCTGAGAGAAAAAAAAAAAAATGCAGACCTTTCTAAAACTGCTGATGAATTCGAATTCCTCCTAAATAAGGGGGAAATTCAGGATCACTCTTAGATCTTAGCAAAATCAGCAGGATTCATAGAGTATAAGTGGGTAAAACTGAGCTTGACCATTTTCTGTTTTGTTTTCTTGAAAATAGGTGATTTCTAGAGAGCTGAAGATTTTACAATAGTACACCATGGTTGTATCTATGTATCTATGTACATAGATCTATGTATCTATGATTGACAGGTAGACACATACATATATAGTTGCCGATGTAGGCAAGAAACTGCTACAGAACCTTTTTCTAGCTTATTGCTATTATTTAATGTCATGGTTTTGGTATTGTCAGGGAATGAGCTGCTCCCATATAAGTGAACTTTGCAGATGACCAAAATTACCTTTAAAACATAATGTTTATGTAACATTAACTATTTGTGATCATTTTTAAAATATTATAGTTTCCTGGGGCGCCTGGGTGGCTCAGTCAGTTGAGCGTCCAGTTTAGGCTTAGGCCATGATCTCACAGCTCGTGAGTTCCAGCCCCACATCGGGCTCTGTGCTGACAGCTAAGAGCCTAGAGCCTGCTTTGGATTCTGTGTGTGTCTGTCTCTCTGCCCCTCCCCGACTCGTGCTCTGTCTCACTCAAAAATAAATAAACATTAAAAAATAAAAATAAAAGTATAGAATACTAAGTAAAGGTAATGGGTTATAATTAAGATATTTTACTACAATATGGTGATGTTCTCAAAACCAACTGAAAAGGGTAGGGATATTTAGCCTTCTACCGAGTCATTCCTGGCAACTTTTTGAAATTTCATTTCTGCTCAAAATAATTTTAATTCCCACCTCTTCACTTATTAGCATCAACCGATGCTGCTTCCTGTTGTCAGCGTACCTAACTCTAGCAGTCTCCTGATTTGCTGACTCCAATCTATTATGGGCCAGAAAACCGCTTTTATTAGACTTGCTTCTGAAACATGAATTGGTAGGCTGAATTGGAGCTTGCAGAACTTTCCTGTGAGTACTTGACATGGATTTCGTGGAAAGGCTGGGCACTCATGAAGGCAGGGATGCCTCTGACTCGTCACTACCCCGCTCCAGGTGCCTCGTACCGCACTTGGCCAGAGTAGATGCTCAGTAAACATTTGATGAATAGACTAATTTGTCTGCTCAGAGGCCTGCTTGCTCACTTCCTGGTTCTGGGCAGAATTCCAGGTAGTCACAGTTGGAGGAAAGGGGCCCTCTGGGTGAGGCAAGCCTGGCTATTTTCCATCCTGGTCTCTTCACAGGTCTTCCTAGCCACTCTCCTTGGATCTTATAAAATGTGCACAGCAGTTGTCGTCTTACATATGTGAAATCTACACAGTCTCCCCAGGCCCACTGTGTTTCTAGACCTGACTTATGACTGCTCAGCACCCCACCTCCACTTTCCTTTTTTTTCTGTTTTCAAGTTAAGTGTTGGGAAAGACTATTCAGGTTATACCAAGGATTAACATTGTAAGTATATTATACATGTAGCATGTGTTTCAAAAGTATAAGACCAGCTTTGCAGGCACAAGGCCGCAAGGCCGTCACTGTGCAGCCACACGTCCCAGCAGCCCGCTCCCGAGAGTCTGGCTCTCTCGCCAACCCTCCTCTTTTTCAGATTCTTATGTCTGATGATTTGAGGCAAACCCCTGGCACCACCCAGCACAGCCAAGAACTAGTTATTTGATACCTCACCAAGCAGCATATAGGTTTTTGAAGAAAGGCCTTTTGTGTTGGTTTAATCTGTGTATGTCAGTTGGTTTAATCTGTGCAGAATGGCAACGTGTCATCCTCATCTTCGTGTGGGCTGGCAGAGGCGTGCGAGAAGCTGGCTGGCAGCCAGTCATGGGCGTGAGCTCAGGCCCAGCGACAGGGAACGCCTGTGCCCAGGAAGGGGCAGACTTGTGAGCCTGATAGCCCTCGATGGGTCTGGGAGGTGAGAAGCCAGTACCTCAGTCACAGGAGTTTTCCAAGCCTGGCGCCACCAGTGACTGGCTAGGGGACCTGGGGCAAGTCTCTGGAATTTTCTGAATGTTAGATTTCTTCTTACAAAAGAGCATAGTCGTCCCTGTCTGCCCACTTTCAGAGAGTGTTGAGAGACGCAGATAATGTAGGTAGAGGGACTTCATAAACTATTGAGCACTGTCTCTGCCGGTGACAGACTTTATGTTGTGGTGGGTGTTGCTGAGGTTCTAGCAATGCAGTGTCCTAGACAACTTTGGACTTCTTCCCACCAATTGAGACACTGTTCACCACTCAGTACCCACAAAGGGAGGATCTTTTCCAGACCTGTCCTTATAACCAGGCTAAGTAGCCCTGAATTGGTACTCAGGACCCTGAGGTCCCCAGGGCTAACTTCCTTCTAGAGTAGAAGACAGCCTATCACAAAGTTCATTATTTAGGGATGCCTCCATAGACAGTTTGGGCTGCAAACAAGTATCATAGACTGAGTGGCTTCTAAACAAGACAAGTTTGTTTCTCAGAGTTCTGAAGGCTGCGTGTGAAATCAGGGTGCCAGCCTGCCTGGGTTCTGAGGAGGGCGCCCTCCCAGGTTGCAGACTGCCAGCTTCTTGTATTCTCACATGGCAGAAAGAGCCCTGAGGACTCCCTGGGGTTTCTTTTATAAGGCACTCATCCCATTCATGAGAGCTCCCTCCTCATCCTAATTACCTCCCAAAGGCCCCACCTCCTGATGCCATCACACTGGGGGTTAGGGTTTCAACATATGAATGGGGGAGGGACACAAACCTTCCTTCTATAAGAAGGAACTAGATATTGCAGACCTAAGGCAACATGATGTGAAGATCATTGAAACTGCTAAGTTAGATAATGTCATCTGTATCTAATAAGGAACGTGGTAGGATATTTCCCCACGCCAAGTCACAGATGAATTTGTGAACTAGGAAGCCTCTGCCACTTTGATTCACTCATTTTGTAATTCTCACATGCCCAGCCCTCTGGGAGAGCAATGGAGCACACGATAGTAAAAGACACAGTTCCTGCCCTTTTGGAACCAGCTAGATTGTGATAGCTGCTGCCACGTCTTTGGGGGTAAAAAGGAAAGGCTGTCTCTGGCTGTGCTGCCTGGGCAGACTTCCTGGGCTTAAGGATTTCCTTACGTGCTTCAAGGGAAGCTCATCCTGGGTCTGAATCAGGAGCCCACAACACAAGCCTACTAGCTTTAGCTCTTCCTGCTCTGCTTTTAGATTGACAGGCCTAGCACAACAGCCTCCAGACACACACACACACACACACACACACACACACACACACACACACACACACAGTAAGCTAAGCCTCTCTTTCTCTGTACCACTTACCGGTGTTTCTTGGACCGTGCTTATGTTGGGATTTTCTTTTCAGAGCTGTCAGAATGTACTTCCTACCCCACTACCACAAGATCCTGGCTGGCATCCCCAGCTCTGTTTGCATAGCTCTCTCCTATACAAGCAGGGCCAGGGAGAGGCTGCAGCAATGGCTTCACGGGTAGCATGAAGCTTACTAGTGAGTTCCAGCCAGAGAGCAGGGCCTGCTGCTGCCCGCCCCCCATTCTGATGAGAGTGGGATGATAGAAAGCATTCATTTGGCCTCATGCTGGGAGGGGACTTCTGGTCCTACAAGTATATGGAAGCAGATCCAAAGGAGAAGACTCAGAGCAGCAGAACTAGTGAGCTAACCAAACACTCATAACTAATAATGATTTTCACATTGTGGTCACAGACTCTGTCTCATTTGCTCCTCACCTAAATCCTGAAGGCTGCCATCTATCTCTTTTTTTTTTCTTTTAATTCCGGTGTAGTTAACATAGAGTGTTCTATTAGTTTCACGTGTACAATATAGCAATTCAACAATTCTATACATTACTCTGTGCTCATCATGATAGGTGTACTCTTAATCCCCATCACCTGTTTCACCCATCCCCCCACCCACCTCCCTGCTGGTAACCATCACTTTGTTCTGTATAGTTAAGAATATGTCTTTGGTTTGTCTTTTTTTTCCTTTGTTCATTTGTTTTCTTTCTTAAATTCCATGAATGAGTGAAATCATATGGTATTTGTCTTTCTCTGACTTCTTTCGCTTAGCATAATATACTCTAGCTTCATCCACATTGTTGCAAATGGCAAGATGGCTGAGTAATATTCCATTGTATATGATGCATCTTCTTTATCCATTCATCTATCGAAGGACACTTGGGTTGCTTCCATAATTTGACTATTGTAAATAATGCTGCAGTAAACGCAGGGGTGCATGCATCTTTTCCAATTAGTGTTTTTGTATTCTTTGGGTAAATACCCACTCATGGAACTACTGGATCATATGGTAATTCTGTTTTTAATTTTTTGAGGAACCTCCATACCGTTTGCCAGAGTGGCCTCACCAGTTTGCATTCCCACCAGCAGAGCAAGAGGGTTTCCCTTTTTCCACATCCTCTCCAACACTTGTTGTTTCTTGTGTTTTGGTTTTGTGTGTGTGTGTGTGTGTGTGTGTTTTGTTTTTATTTTAGAGTGCACGTGAGCAGGGCAGAGGGGTAGAAGGAGAGAGAGAGAAAATCTTAAGCAGGCTCCACACTCAGCACAGAGCCCAATACAGGGCTTGATCCCACGACCCTGGGATCATGATGTAAACCGAAACCAAGAGTTGGAAGCTCAATCAACTAAGCCACCCAGAAATCCCTCTTGTGTTTTTTATTTCAGCCATTCTGACAGGTGTGAGGTGCCGTCTCACTGTGGTTTTGATTTGCCTTTCCCTGATGTTGAGTGATGATGAGCATCTTTTCATTATTGACCATCTGGATGCCTTCTTTGAGGATATATCTGTTCATGTCTTCTGCCCATTTTTAATTCAATTATTTATTTTTTTAGTAATGAATTGCATATGCTCTTTATACATTTTGGATACTAAACCCTTATATCATTTAGAAATATCTTCTCCCACTCGGTAGATTGTCTTATAGTTTTGTTGATTGTTTCCTTTGCTGTGCAGAATTATCTATCCCTATTTTATAGAAAGGACCCTGAGGTGCAAATTAGTTACCTAACCAGAGCCAGGCTTAGAGCCCAGGGCTACCTAATAGCAAGCACCCTTGAGCCTGTAGATTCCTGGCTTAATGGCCACTGAGAGAGAAATGACCCAGTCAACTGGACTATTAGAATAGTCTTTCTAATGAAACAATATTCTGTCCAGGGGCAATGAGAAATCAGAGCTGTGCTATAGACCGAATCATATCCCCCCAAATTCATATTTTGTACCCTAACTCTCAGTGTGACTGTACTTGGAGACTGGGCTGTTAGAAACTACTTATGTTAAATGAGGTCATAAGGGCGGGGTTTTAATGAGATAAGATTGGTGGCCTTCTAAGACTAGGAAGGGATCTCTCCTTCTATGTGTACTTGCCAAACAAAGGACAGATGGAGGTGTCAGTCTGCAAACCAGAAAGAGAGCTTTCCTCAACCATTGCTATACCCTGATCTTAGCAGGCTTTCAGGCTCTAGAACTGTGAGAAAATAAATTTCTCATTACCCAGTTATGACAGCCTGAACAGAGTAAAACAGGCTGGTATTGAATCTGGGAGCTTCTCCCCGCCTAAAATTCCTCCACCAATCCAGCCCTGAAGGTCCAACCCACCTTCTCAGTGCAGCCTTCCACATTTACCTTTAAGGAGTAATCTCTCCCTCCCGTTGGGTCCCCTAATACTTTAGCCCTCCCTATCTGATGACCCAGTCTCCTTTGTATTGTCATTGGTGTATATACCTCATCTCCCTTAGAGCTAAAGCATGGATTCTCTCCGTGTTCCTACAGCACTTGGCACGGGAGGCACTCAGTAAGTGTCCACTGAATTGAGAGCTCTTTCCGGGCTCTCTCTCTCAGTGCACCGAGTTATACTTCACCTATATTTACTACTTTGTAGAAAGTACAAGGGGCCAGAGGTCAGCACAAGAAAGAATCATTGCACTTGTCTGCTTGAGATTCCTTTGTAAAAAAAAATGTTTGGTTGCGGGGGGCACCTGGGTATCTCAGTCGGTTAAGCATCCAGCTCTTGATTTGGCTCAGGTCATGATCTCACAGGTTCATGGGTTCAAGCCCCTGTTGGGCTCTATGCTGACAGTGCAGAGACTACTTGGCATCCCCTCTCTCTCTCTCTCTCTCTCTCTCTCTGCCCCTCCCCCACTCACACCCTCTCTCAAAATAAATAGTTTAAAAAACATCAAAGCATAGGAATCTAATTTTGAGTGAGAAGGAATGTATTTAAATATCCAACACCCTTGGTCATCTTCTCGTTCTTTTTTTGGGTACTGGCAACACAGGTATATTCACTTTATAAAAATTGAGCTATTCACTTTAGAGGGGTGTGTGTGTGTGTGTGTGTGTGTGTGTGTGTGTGTGTGTGGTGTTATACTCCAGTGAAAAGTTCACTTTTTAAAAAAATTCTCAACCTTGAAAGCTAGGAAAACTGAACAGTTCTCCTAGGGCCACACAACTAGTTAATGCCTAGAGTAAAGGCAAGAACCCAGATCTCCTAGCTCTTTAGTTAGTACCTATTTTAAAATTGCACCTAAGAGCAAATGGGAAGTTTACTTTCAGTTTCTTTTGGTCTGAATGTTGCTAGAAATTCCTTGGTTTTCTTAGAGCCCTGCCTTGCATTTCAAAGTTGACATATTTGAGGGGCACCTGGGTAGCTCAGATGATTGAGTGTCCGGCTTCAGCTCAGGTCATGGTCTCATGGTTCATAGGTTTGAACCCTACATTGGGCTCTGTGCTGACAGCTCAGAGGCTGGAGCCTGCTTTGGAATCTGTGTCTCCCTCTCTCTCTGCCCCTCTCCCACCATCTCTCTCTCTCTCTCTCTCTCTCTCTCTCTCTCTCTCTCTCTCTCTCCCCCCCTCCCCCCACCTCTCTCTCTCTCTCTCTCTCTCTCTCTCTCTCTCTCTCTCTCTCTCTCTCTGTCAAAAATAAATAAATGTAAAAAAATTTTTTTGAAGTTGACATATTTGATAGAGGGTTTTCTTCTTCTTATAGAGCCATACCAGCTCCCTGCATGCCGGGAGTGGCTGTGGCCACCAGTGAAATCTAGAGCCAGGCCGCTCTTTTCCCTGGTGCATGGGTCTGGAAAAGGGCTCTGTGGGAAGCCTCTATACATCTGTGTTGGCCTGTGTGCCCTGAGAAGGCAGGTGGCCTGGCCAGGCTCAGGATCGTACTCACCTTAGACCTCATCAGCAGCCCTTTGTTTGGACAAAGGTGGCAGACCAGATTTAGTTACAGCTCCATCAGGAAGGCATAGAGAAAACAGCATTATAAATCTGATGTTTTCTTTGACTATTTCCATTTCATTCATTCAGCAAGACTTTCATGTTCCACAATGACTCCATCAACTTTAGAAAGCTTGAGCAGTTGGTGGTAACATTTGACTCCCCTAAGGTCTGGAAGTGAGTGACTGGATGAAATAAAACTAAGCCCTGGCTTCATCCCCCAATCTGTCGAAAGCCTTTCAGTCAACTCTCTCCTGGTGCCCAAGGCCCTAAGCGTCAAGGTCATGATGCATCCCAGCCTTGCTTCCCTGCCCTAGTGGAAACTGCTGGGCCTAATTTAGCTGACCGTTCAGCCGTGTTCATTGACATTGGAACACCACCCCTCTATCAAAAGCCCACCTGAATTACCCAGAAGTGGTCTCGCCCACCAAGTCTCAGTGCTATAGGTCGGTCCCTCCTGGACTTCCTAATCCTGTCTACCCACAATGTCTGAAATGTGGTTCAAGGAACAGTGCCGATGAGATGTCCCACTCTGGCTCACAGCCAAGCCAGGGGGTGTGGCTTTTACCCCTCGTGGACCCCTTCCGTATAACCTGATTAGGTTCTAGCATGGGTGGTCCTGTGAATAGAACACCCTGCCCAAGATGACTGGACCTCCTACTCTGTTTCTGTCTTCTGCAATCCAGGGACTGAAAAGTCGTGGCCTGTGTAGTCATCTCACTACACTGCTGGTGACCTCTGTAAACTCACTTCTTCAGCAGGCAACTGATAGCCAGCTCTGCTCCCTGAGGGGACGCCCCCCCCCCCCCGACCG
>NW_027532609.1:549259-562097 GCF_008692635.1 Crocuta crocuta | reverse complement strand
GCCAGGGCTGGGGCGGCTTCCCCCACCCCCCGCCCCCCGGGGGGGCCCCCCCCCCCCCCCACAACAGGCTCTCTTTCACCCCATTGAGGGTCAGGAGTCCAGGCAGAGTAAGTTCTGGTTAAATTTGCATGTTCGGGGCTCATTTACCAGGAACCAGGAGCTGTCGTCTATGAGTTAACGCTGTGCCTGTGCCAGCCAGACCAGCCAGTTTAATATCTTTTCAATTAGTGAACCTTCCAATAATAGCATTTTAACAATGAAGTTCCAGAGGAAAAAAACTTCTTCATTTTTGTCAAAAGGGGGAAAAGAAATGTGTAATAATGGTATCATTATAAATTCTAAAGTGGTGATCATTTGGCTGTGCTACAAAATTTGTAGCTAATAATTAAAATAAAGATTTAAGTAAATGCTTTATCAGTAAAATACACGATAGGACATATTTTTCTCAGCTGGTGTCAGGAATGGCAGCACACAGCCATGTGCTGAATTGTCACACAGAGTCTTTAAAATTCCTGCTGGATTTGAAGGTATTAACAAGTCCCTATCAACATTCTCCAAGGGTTTTTGATGTCATTTTAGCTATTGAACTAAAATATGTGAACTATTACTTTGTTGATTTTGTTCTTAAACCAAACTGCATTATCATCTGAGAGTGTGTTCTTAAAGTATTGTTAAAAGTACTTTGAAAACTTGTAAATCCCTGTAATTTATGTTTCTCCTGCCTCCGCTGTTTCATTCTGTCCTTCTGGTTTTAATTTGAATGCAGTCCTGTCTGGGTGTGTACCTATAAAATTATGTTTTTCCAAGTACAATTTACAGTTCTGACCTTAGATTTTTACAGTGTCCCTAACTTTCTCTGAGCTTCCTCTTATACCAAGAAGTGGGCTTTGGGTCCTTCGGCTCTTTCACATTAGAACCGTCTAATCAAGGTTACTTGAAACAGATCCGATTTTGACATTTCTTAGTTTATCATGTAGGCCCAGGGAGTAAATTCGGAGGGCTTCCCTGCAAGCCCATTAATTGCATTGCCCCATTCCTTAAAACGTATACACTTGTAAACCTAGACTGCCTCAAGACAAGAGTCTCATTTATCTAAACAGTTCTCCTTTTAGACTCAATGGCACTGATGGAAACACAGATAAGGGGTGTGGATCAGAGTTAGAATCTTTTGGAGCCTGTGCTTGATGAAACTGTTCCTACTCCCCTTACAGTCCGCCTTTTCTTCCCAAGGGCCTGTCTGCATATACAGAACAGTCAGTATATCCCAGGAGCTTGGTTAGGGGGAGACCGCAGCAGGCAGCGCAATGGGAGAGGGCATCTTTCTTCTGAGGGGCCTCTTTGCAGGTTTCAAGGAATAGGACTTCTCTGTCTTAAGGGGAGGGTAGAGGGCGGGCGCTTTGTCAGAGTCTGTGTGTTGAACCCTCTCTGGCCTAGTAGCCGTGCCCTTCATTGTGGACTAGAAATGGCTGCAGAACTTTTGGAATCTTTTCCTTAAGTTGGGAAATGAGAGTTCTTTACTTTCTGTTCCTTTAGGAACAGATATCACTTCAGAGTTACGAATCTTTTTTTTTTTTCTCCTTACACTTTCAGCATGTTCTCCATAGTTCTTACAGACACTGCTGGAGGGTAGAGGAGAAAGGAGCAGGAAGGGCTTTTTGGCCGTTGACCTAGGCCTCCTCTTCCGTTTCAGGTCATCGTACAGTCTGGCCGCCACCCCACGGTGCTGCAGAAACTCTGCCAGCTGCCCTTCCAGTACTTCAGTGACCCACGGCTGATCAAAGTGCTGTTCCCCTCACTTATCGCTGCTTGTTACAACAACCGTCAGAACAAGATCATCCTGGAGCAGGAGATGAGCTGTGTCTTACTGGCCACCTTCATTCAGGTACCTTCTGTGTTATGCCTGATTCTCTGGCTTTGAGTGGAAGCTAATGCAACTGAAAAGTAAAAGTGAAGCAGCTGTTTATTCTTGCCACCCTCAGTATCTTTAAATTTTTTCACGTTTTTCTGTGCTTGAAAATTAATTTCTAAAATATCAGGATAGGAAAACTAGGGTTCAGTGGTGTGTAACTTCAACCTGGAAGACTTCAGGAAAAGGGTATTTTCCCAGTTAATGAAATGGTAAACCCACACCAATGAAACATTTTTAAAAGGTTGCCAGACTTCTTTAAGGCTTTAACATTTACATTCACCTTGCTTTTAGTGCAGTTATAGGGAATAGATAAGGATTGCTGAAGAAGGATCAATTAAAACCTCAGTTGATTTGTAAGTTTTAAAATAAGTATGATTGATACACACACGTGTGTGTAATAAAAACCTGTTATATTGGTTTTTCTTTTAATCAAACACTTGTAAGTATGTCCTTATATATTTCTGATCCAGTCAAAATTATGTAAGACTAGAATCAGAATTAGTGCCGTAGCAAAATAAAGCAATATTTTCACATCTAAATTAACTCTGTCAACTGACAATAGAAGCTCAAGTTGGCTATTCTTTACATTTGCTAATAGCTAATCCTGTAACTTTTTTCTGTCATTATGCATCATTCATTGCTGAAAATCTTCCATTTTTCCTTGAAATATTTTACTGTAAAACCAATGTGTTTTTGTGCCATGATGTATATGTGATTAAAAGACAGTGTTTTCTGTTACTAATAATGAAACAGAAAGCAGAGCTCTGTATTAGTGTTCTTCCTTATTCTGGCAAATAGACATGCACCTTTGTTGAAAGGATGTGATAGTGCCCAGCTGGTTGGGATGGCTACGAGTCCAGCTTTCTTCACCTTAGACAGCAGTTAGTGGTTTACATTTTTTAAACTATCCTCTATTAGACCATCAATTCATAAATACAGCTAGATCAATTCTGTTTAGAAATGTTTACTTTCAGCTTAGTTGTTCCGTTTGAGTCTGTGTTCTATTTTCTGAAAATTTTTTCAAAGACCTGCAGATCCACAGGTATGGTGTGGATTTCAAAACAAAAATCTTACGGTTAAATTAAAACCTTAACATAACCATCATAGCAACACCTCAGATTTTGCACATATTCTTAAAGCCTGAGGATTAAAATGTAAATAGAAAATATTGGGGCGCCTGGGTGGTTCAGTCAGTTAAACAGCCCACTCTTAGTTTCAGCTCAGGTCATGATCTCACAGTTTGTGAGATCGAGCCCTGGGTCAGTCTTGAGCCCCTGCTTGGGGTTCTCTGTCTCCCTCTCTCTCTGCCCCTCCCCTGCTCTCTCTCTCTTAAAATAAATAAGTAAACTTAAAATAATAATAAAATATGGAGTATTTTAAGACTGTGCTCTTAAAATTCAGTCTTGTATTCAGGAGGTCATTTCTGAGTGCCTGTGGTGTTTTGGGCACTGTTTTAGGGACTGGGGATACAGCAATGAATAAAACAGATAAAAATTCCTGCCTTTATAGATCTTTCATTAAAGTAGGAGGGAGTCAAACAAAAAAACAAGTAAAACAAATAGCATGTCAGGTGGTGTTAAGTACTATGGACANTTTGAGCAAAGACAAATTTGCATCTCTACGAACTTAGTCCCTCACATTTTCAACTGCTTGGAAAACAATTTATAAAAATTCAAATGATATCAGAATCTAAAGTAAAAAATATGTTGTTTTCATCTGGTATTGATCTTAAAGCCTTCTAACTCTTCTCTGTGCTATTTAACACACATTTGAATGGAATTTAATGTAAATGTAATTAATGTATTTGGGATAGCATGTTAGATTAGTGAAATTAAATCAGATTTTCTTTTCTATAAATAATTATGCTCAAAGGAGTGAATATATATTGGATTTTAGTGTATAAAATGGTTCTTTGAGGTCTGCATGTGTTAGATTATTAGTAGTCACTAGAAAATGATACTAAAAGTAGGAGCTGGTAGTTTGTCATCAGTCTCCAAAAATTTATATAAAAAGTGAAATTACTAGACTTTTTTAGTTGCAGAATATATAAGGACTTAGAGTTATGCTTTTTTTGAAAATGTTAAAAGTCCGTCAGTATTTTAAGAGCAAATTTGGGCTAAAGCATCCAGTTTGTTTGTTGAAATAAAGTTGTAGTTTCTGGCCCCTGGTCCTCTGTACCAACATTTGAGTCATCACTATTTCATTTAAATTAAGAGAACCTGAACATCAATTTCTTAAGCTTTGGTATTTGGGCTCCAAAGTATTCATATAAAAATAGTTGTCTTGGGCTTCAGAAGCACATTTAAAGCTGGCCTCAGAGAAACTCTCTGTTCATAGCACTGGTATAAAAATATTTTTCTTGTCTCACACAGGATTTTGTACAGACTTCAGGTCAGGCAGATAACCAGCCTTATCAGCCCAAAGGTACGTCTTACTGAAATGAAATGTCACATGTTTGTTCGCTGAATGGACACGTTTTGCACTCCACCCTCTGGAACTGTTACAGAAGTCAACTTATTACATCATCTAAAACATTTGAGATTCAGACACTAAGTATAATTCGATGAGTAAAGAAATGCATTTTGTCATCAAGCATGAATGCATCAGAATATACAGAGAAATTTATGGAAATAAAAGAAAAGCACAAAACATCTTTACGTAATTTATATTCACCTCATGCAAGATATAATAAATAGCAAATAATTGCTTAAGAGCCACTTTGTGATACAGGAGATAATCAGAGCATTAACATTGACCCACATCACTCACGTAAATGCTAAAATCGCGTAGATTTGGTTTCCTGTGTTCAGAATACAATTATAAATGATAGCACCCCCATATTTTCCCCTTAAATTCAAGTACTTGAATTTTTTTTATTGAAAATAAAAAGTGTAAAAAACTGTTTTACTTGGAGAAAAAGCCATCCAATTTATAGTAACAGTTCCGAAGCCGAAAGATTTACAAGCATTTCTTTTTTTCCTGTATTGTTCCTGCTGAGGTGTCTCCTCCGATCAGAGCTGGAGATATAGAATTTTAAAGTACATTTTTACTTGTTTTAAATATTCTGCTACACACACACTGTAATTGAGAAGTACAAATTGCTCTTTGTCTGGCTGTTATGACCGCATCTCTGATTAATGAGAGCCTAATACAGATTTTCCCCAATTCTTCCATTAGTTTGATAGTCCTTAGAGTGGCCAGAGGCTCACTCCCAGCAGGACCCTCTAGGGCACCCACCAAGTAGCCCCTACTTGGAGGGGTGGAGACTCCCTTGTCACCTTGAATAGTCTCTCTTCCGCCACACACACACCCGTGAGCGCACACACACATATATACACACACACATACACACGTACACCAATTATCTATAGTGGGGACGTGTTGAAAAGTACATCGAAAAGAATATAAAGCTGTACCCATATCATGAAAAAAAATCATGTTTTATTGGCTCAGGCACTCAGAGAAGTAAACAGAAAGCTATGCTCCTTTTCAGAAATTCAAGTCAACATCACAGTACCATTTGTCTATGCGAGAATTAGCGTGCAAGTTCAGGACTGCCCTCACTCAGTCACTGGGTTTTTGTTTTGTTTTGCTTTGTTTTAAGTTATTGGAGGCTGTGGTGAGAGAAATCAATAATAATTTGTTACTATTTCTTAAAACAGTGTTTTAAATTTTGAATATATGGAAATGCCTTGAAAAGTCTTCTAATGTATATAATGTATATATTTTTAATTGTACAGCACCTTTTTTTTTTTTTGCCAGTAAGAAGTACAGGTATTTTTTCTTCTTTTCTCCTGACTGTAAGGCTGAGTCATGATTTGCTACATATCTGCCACCCAGAGTCCCAAGAGCTGCCTCAGCTCCGTGGGCAGAGGCCTGTGGGAGTTTCAACCTTCTTTCTTTTCCAAGGACCCATTTCTTGACATCTATGCTTTCCCCAATGACAGTATGCTTCATCCACAGAACAGCAAATGGAGAACTGTTCTCTGCATTTCTCAAAGTCATTATATTGGTGACAGCTCCTAATATGCTTACTTGGTTTTTAGAAAAGGGGGAGCTCCTGGACAGCTCAGTTGGTTAAGCTTGGGCTCAGGTCATGATCTCACCGTGAGTTGGAGCCCGGCATCCGCCCTGCTGCTTTCCGCACGGAGCCTGCTTTGGATCCTCTGTCTCCCTCTCTCTCTGCCTTTTCCCTGCTCACATTCTTCCTCTCTCTATTAAAAATAAATAAACATTTTTTTAAAAAGAAATTTTCTTTAAAAAATTATTAAAAATGTTTAAAAGATGATTCCATACTAAGTTGCCAGTTTGCAGTTTGGACATGTTTCCCTTTTGATTAAGTCCCCATAAAATGTTTCAAGTCATTTTTAGTTCATTGCCCAGGTAAACCTCTACATTCTAAGTGTAAAGCAGCTCCTGGGAGCACCACATTCTTATTGCTAAAGGAGAATTCTGGTTTTCAAATCTCCGCCCAGCTAGGAGATAGTTTTCTGTGCCTACATAGATAACCAGTAAAGTTCTCACTCATTCCCTCCGCTTTGTTAGATGACTGAATGCCAGATGAGCATTTTTAAGTCAGATTTAAATTAAAATATTTTAAATTAGACTATTTTAGATGACAAATCTCAAGTTTATACACACATTTATCATTTCAAGGCTAACTTAAGGGTGGAATAGATGACTGTCATTTTATTTGGATCACCATACTTATTTCCCCTTATTTTCTTACTCCAGAGTCCAAAAACAGGTTTTTTGTTTTTATAATGTCTTATATAGGGGTTAATATCTGAATATGTTAGAAGCACAAAATAATTGTGATTATGTATATTTTATGCTGTAGGTGATATAGATCCTTTACCTTCTTTATATAAACTTGCATCATGGTTTATCTGAAGTGCATGTCTCCATTTTGTAGTCAGATATCAAAATAATTTTAATTTCTTAAACCTCAAAGAATTTAACTATTCTTTTTTTCTTCTCAGGAAAATCCCTTGGTTCCCACGACTATCTTGAGCTGGCTAACAGATTTCCTCAGGAGGCCTGGGAAGAAGCTCAACAGTTTTTTTTAAAAAAAGAGAAAAAATAAATGACTTGGTTAGTTCTGTATTTGAGAACCTTTGTTAATATTTTAAACTGTTCAAACAAATGTTATAACTGTTCCTTAAGAAGCTCATTTTCACATGTTTATACTCTCCCCCTGCACTGTAGATATGGTATATACTTTGCACTATTTATAATGATTGTAGATACTTTAATGTTCTTTCTAATTCTGCAAGTTGAGTTTATTTCACTTATGCACAATATTTTGGAGTTCGGTTACCTACATCCTATGATAATATATACTTTGCATTTGTAATATGGGTGAAACTAGGCATAAAATTAGCAAGTCTGTTTTGTTCTTGTAATAAAATAACTTATTCTGGTTGCAGTGGTGACTTTTCTTAAGACAATACCAATTTGAAAGACAAATGTTAACTCCAGCTCTGGGAGTATCTTAATTAAAGACTTAAAGTTAACCTCTAAATTTTCCTTTTTAAGGTTTGGAGCAAAGATGTTTATAATACTTGGATATTCTGATTACATAATAGGTTTTGGGGGCCATTTATTTGAAGTGAATTTAGGGCACTGTATCCATTGGTCCGCCTCACCTCTCCTAGCAGACAGGACTGAGAACCTCCGATAGCATTGCTGAACTGAATGAAAGTATTCTCCAGAATAAAAATTAGCGATTCAAAAAGATCAGCCATAGTAAATCACCTTGAAGTACTTCCTCAAATAACTGTGAAATGAAGCAAGCTGAAGTCACAGTAAAACAAGGCCACAGGGCTCCGAATAAAAGTTTTAAACTCCGGCACCCCGCTCACAGTTGAACGTGAGAAGTTGTCCGCCCGGGAGACGTAGTAGACCTTTTCCCATGTCGTTCTCAGCGTTACCCCACCTTAAGCCGACGGCCAGTGCTAAGCCGCCCACTGAGTGACGTCTGTAATAATTTCTGTCAGATAAGGATCAAACATTACCAAGAAGAAAAGATCTGGTTGGAACAAAGGGGCTTGAGTATGTGTCAGAGTCAAGACTATAGAGAGGTAGGCGGGACGGGACCAGAAAATACAAAAGTTTCATCGGGTTTTTAAAAGAAAACTTTACCTAATGTTCACAACGCTCCTTTTTGGAGCCTCACAAAGCTGCTGAGTTGTGTATATGCTGTTTTTACTTCTTTGCAAATCGAAAGAAAATAAAGCGGTCCCAAAAATTCAAAAAAAATAAAGACGGAAACCACGGCGAACGCGTCCCTGTGCGCTCTGTGNTGACCGCGGCCGGTGTCCGCGGCCGGCTCCCCCGGAGACCTGCAGCCCCCAGCCCGGGAGCCCCAACCTGGAGAGGAGTTCCCGAATGCCACTCGCCCAGCGCGTCTTGGGGCGTGAACGCAGAATCCTTGTAGCTGAAAGGAATAATCAAATATTTATAAGATTTCCTGCAAGACGCTTCACAATAGAATATACTTCTTATCTGGTCGGAAATTTGCCAGAAAGCCATAAATAATTGAGACAGCTGTGATTAACCTCCCAGAAACCATACCAGAATTCGCAATTAAACATTTAATTGAATGGTGTCGCTTGCCCCTCCTCGTCCGGGAGGGGAGGGAGGGGGTCTGATTGAGATGAATCCGGGCTCCGCCCGAGTAGGGAGTTTTCGAGAATCCGGGCTGAAGCTCCTCGGTGATTCCCGACCCTCACGGCCTCCGTGCGTCTCGAGTTTAGGGCGCCTTCCTCCCGGGCAGAGAGATTGAAGCTCTGCGTCCCCTGGGTTTTACGACTTCGAAACTCTCCAGGGACTGAGAGGGCGCGGCACGCCCGTGAGCGCCGGCACATCTCAGTTCCAATTTGCGGGGAGAAGTGCCACCCACTGGCTTTCTCCTTTGACGGGGGCCGCATCCCGGGTCTCCTGTGGCTCAGGGGCCACAGGTGGATCAGGCTGGGCCCAGGCGAAAGGCCTTTGCTGGGTCCAGCTTGTGAAGCTGACGGTGCGAATGGGCGCCGCTGGGGCGAAAGCAGCAACTTCACTCGGGCATCGGAGCCCCGAATTTGAGCCAAATAGGAAAAAGCTCCCCGAAGCCCGGCAGCAGTGACATTTGAGCGCCCATTGCTGTTGCCCAGCCGAATTTCCTGCTCCCGGCGGCCGCTCGCCTTCCGGGGAGCTCGGCAGGACTCGTCGACACCCTGGACGCCCAACAGGATGTCGGAGCCATAGCTTCCTGACGAAATTCCGGAGCCTCTCCGTGGCTCCAGGCACACCGGGACTCTGTGACCCGGACCCTGCACCTCGCCCCCGGTGCGCCTAGGTCGGGACCTCACCTCCCGGCCCTGGCTTTTCTTCCATCCCCAGCGCAGCTGGGAAAAACCACATGGGTCATTTCTTCCAGAGCTCCTTGCCAGCTTTCTAAATTCTTAGGTGTCCATAATCTGAAAAGGGATTACTCCTCACCATCCCTATTCTTCCACTTCTCTCTCCCAGTTCCCACGCCCCCAACCCAGGGGTTCTCCCGCCTNCCCTCACTCACTCTCCCCCCAGCCGCTGACTTTGAGGAGGTGCCCTGATCACCAAGAAGTCCTGCCTTTCTGGCCCAGTTGCTGCGAGGCCCCAAACTTGCTTTATAAATTGAGCCAACCCCAAATCCCCACACAAATCCACATCTGGATCCCAGTGAGTATTTTCGTGTGCCCCTTTCTTCTGCCATCGCTATTCTCAGTCTAACTTCGTTTATCTGCATCGTCCATGCACAATCTCTCTCAACAAGGTGTTAGTCTGTAATTGGTCACACAATCCTCATTATTGCACTGAATCCCAGTATCTTGAGGAAAGTTTACCTTTACATCAATCAGACCCCTATTTAAAAGCCTCTAATCTTCCCCACATCAGCTTAATAAACTCTGAATTTCCTGCTTGGAACTTCTCTTCAAATAGTTTATTATTCATTCATTGTTTCCTCTCTCCAGCATGCTGCTATTCAGCTAATTCTCTTGCTCTCTCTGGTGACCACTTGTATGGGAAAACACAGCTAACTAAATGTGTGGCAATGCATGTCCTCCCCCAGGCAGCAGCGGCAGAATTAACATTTTCTAGAGAACAATCTCAGACAAAGTCTCATTTAAACACAATATTTGCAGCTCTGAGCTTAAAGCCATTCCACATTCAAAATTGAAAGGCTGATTTCTGTTCCACAACCCATTAAATATTAAAGTTCGTTGGGAATACTGCCACAAGGACTCTGAATTTCCCAGAATTGTGCAGCCTTTCAATATGTATTAAATTTTTGTGGTATAATGGTCATAAACTTTTCCATCTCTGGGAATCCCTTTCCTGCCTCAATTACGTAGAGCTATCCACATTATTAGATAAATCTTCTGAAAAAAATATTATTCTAAAGTGAATCTAGTTAAATAACTAACTCCCATTTTCCACCTGTGACCCCTTTTCATTGAACTTTTTACTACACAATTGGGCATCTCACTTTGAAAGTTCAGTAAGCATAAAATACAACATTTGTAATTGTTACAGGTAATTTAATTTACAAGAAAATCCCAACTGTATTACAGAACATGTTTAAAGATGACCTGGGAACCAGTAAAACTGATATTTATTAATGTAGCCAACCATAGATCTAACACCACACCAACGACCCTTCGAATAAGGCTTCAAAGTCAAAGCCTTTCCATGGAAATGATGCACCCTTTTGGGTGGTTAGCAACAATCTACAGAAGAGCTTATGATATTTTATAGAGTAATACATACAGATACATCCTGATACACAGTAACCACTTTTATCTGGGTAATTTCCCAATATTCAAAATCAGACACACCTCACATAAATAGCAAAAGAAGAATTAGATTTTTTGATCTATGGATAATAAGAGTTTACTGTAATTAGATAGGCAGATGTTTCCGTTAGTAGCATTTGCAGTCTTACAGGGCGCCTCGGTGGCTCAGTCGGTTAAGCATCTTACTTGGTTTCGGCTCAGGTCATGATCTCACCATTTGTGGGTTCGAGCCCAGTGTTGGTCTCTGGTAGAGCCTGCTTGGGATAATCTCTCTCCCTCTCCCGCTGCCCCTCCCCCACTCAGGCTGTCTCTGTCTCCCTCAAAATACATAAATAAATTTTTAAAAATTTAAACAAATACTGCAGACTGTCAAAAGCAAAAATTCAGAGCTAATTAACAACAAACATTAATGAAGTTCTTTATTCTAGACCCTGTTACTTTCGTTTTTCAAATGACAAAACCCAATATTCCAGAGTAATCAAAAGGTTTCCAAAGTAAGATTTCTTGGAAGTTTAGCCTCCTATCCAATGGCCAGCGAGGAGGTAAGAGAAAATATCTATATTTCTGTTTGGGAGGGAATGGTCTAAGTTAAGGGAGCAAAGCCTCAAAGAATCTAACCCTGATTATTAAAACCGTTTCTAGGCACTTGAGAGGTAAAGCTGGTCCTCATTAACCCTATGTATCTCCTCCCTTATCTCGAAGTTTGCAGCACCATTTCCTAAATCCCAAAGAAAAAAGGAATATTTTCTTCAAATTTTGTGCTAGCATCACTTTGACTTTGAGGAAGTAAGATACAAATTTGACTTGATTTTCCCCACCTCCCATTTTCTTTCAATAACTGACAGCTGGTCTTCCAGCTTTCCATTTCTAATGGGGGCGGGGGTGACGGAATCCTGCCCTGAGCTCTCCTGAAAACCCTACGGTGGCCTCTGGCCATCCAAGCAGCACACAGTTTTAACAGAAGTCTCCTACTCCTCTATCCAGAGACCACAGCTGACCCTCAGACACACTTTCCCTTACCAGACTCTACCTGAGCTATCCCCTACTCAGGGCATTGCCCTCTTTCAAAACAAATCCTGGACAAAGAAGGATATACTTGGGGGTCTTTTATCTCGAGGGACAAGAAAACGGAAACCCAATGCCAGAGATTCTTCAAGAGTAGTAGATGGACTGGTAGGGTGGCAACTTCCACCAAGCGAGGCCTGGTCTGAGGAAAAGAACTGTCCCAGGCTGCCAAAGGGTTAAATATTTGTTAAGGGTAAAACCTGAGCCTCCTGTTTTTTGTGCTTGCCCGGGGGCCTGCTGGAGATTCAGTATCTCTCGGTTATTTCCTGCGATCACTAAAGCCAGTTTTCAAGAAAACAAGTCGCAGGGGTTTGAAANCGCTCCCTGCATTTCGGGTCTGGAAAGAAAATAAACCAAGGACACGCCAGACTGGTTCTGGGTGGACTTATTTTCCCGGGCAGCCGCGATCCTAGCGGGGGCTTGTTGTGGCTCCTTCAGTGTATCGCTTGCAGGTGATGCCAAACGCAGATAAGGAGCCGCCGCCCGGCCTTCTCCTCTGTCTAGACGGGGGAATTAATAAATGCAGCGAGATTGATCACGTCGCGCATCCACTCTGGGGACAGCGCCGAGGGTGAGCCGTCACAGCCCCCCTGTTCGCCTCGGGCCCGTGGACTCCCTGTTCGGCTGCATGGCCCGAGTGGCAAGCGCGCGAGGCACCCTGGACAACGGGTGCGGGAAAGACGCGCCGGGACGGCCCGAATGCACCGGCAGAAAATGCAGCGAGGGGTGGAGGCTCGGCACCTTGGGGGTGCACAGGCTGGGTTCTGCTCCAAGAGCAGAGGCAAAGCTGAGGGAACGAGACGCCCTCGCGAGCCTGACCGCAGGCTGGAGTCCGCCGAACTGCCGCCAACCGAGCATCGCACGTTTCCCGCTCAGCCGAGGTCTCCCCCACTGCCCCGCGGGCTTCGGCCTCGAAGGGCCCGGGACCGCGGGAGGGTGGTGGGCAGAGCCGGGTGGTGCAGACAGAGCCCGGCCTCGAGCCAGGGGCGCGCGCGGGCTTCCGGGACTGCCGCTGCGCTCTCTGCCAGCCGGGGCCGCCGGGGGGCGC